>NC_056530.1:18730412-18900062 GCF_019175285.1 Sceloporus undulatus
AATGTTCATCAATATTCTATGACATCATGGCAATTCAACTAGTACTTAGATGGTATGATGGATAAGAGACAAATAGAAATTAATTTTTACTTCCTCTTAAGTTTCAACAGTGATGTAAAAAATGGATGCAATATTTAACAATGAAGTTCAAATTTGAAATCTTGAGATGGAAAGTAGCATTGAAATTTTGCATTGAAAAGTCTAACTGAGAAAAAAGGAAAAGGTTTCCTAAATTTTTAATATTTCACAAATAATTAAGTGAATAATAAGGCTCATTAATATCTCACAGGGGTCCAGCAAGGATTACCAGATACAGTGGGATGTATTTTAGAGGAAGATGATAACAAGTCATCTCAGAATACCTCTTGCCAATGAAAGCCCAATGAAATTCATGGGTTCGCCATTAAGCCTATGAAATTCTGGGATTTGTAATTTTGTGGTCTATTTAGCCAACAGGTGACCTGAAGGTACATTACACACACAACAACAACTTTTCCATGCTACAGGGACCCAAAGAGGCTTAAAACAAATTAGAACAAAATAAAGCTAAAATTTGTTTGATACAAAAGTTTTATAAAAACCTTGAAATAAACAATTTGATTAAAACACTAAAACTAAAATGCATTAAAGCATAAATAAAAGGATTAGAGCATAACAGCATACCCCCTTAAAAGGCTCTTCCATTGCAATAAGAAAGCCTGCTTAAATAAAATGGCAACAAAAGAGCAGAGAGGAGGCCAACTGAGCCTCCCAAGGAGTTCTTCCAAGAAGTCTTTCTCCTGTGTCCGCACAGAAGATCTTAGCTTTGACATGATGGCTGCATTGCATTTGCGCTGCAGACATAATGCAGTTTGACTTCACCTAAACTGCCATGGCTCAATGATGTGGAATTATGGGATTTGTAGTTTTAAGCAGCATTTAGCCTTCTCTGTCTGAACGTTCTGGTGCCATAACAAGCTACAAATCCCAGGATTTCATAGTATGGAGCCATAACTGTTAAAGTGGTATCAAACTTCATTACTTCTACAGTGTAGCAGCCTAAGACTGCAGTGGAAATGCAGCCGTGGCCTCCTTGCCAATCCTGATCCTCTCTGCTGCAATGCACAGCTAACCTTTTGAAGAGGGAACTCATTTGTTATCATTCTGTGCCTTCCAGTCATTTCCAATTTATGATGACTCTAAGGCTTTCTTGGCAAGGTTTGTTCAGAGAAGGTTTACCATTACCTTCCTGAGAGAATGCGACTTGTACAAGGTCAGCCAGTGGGTTTCATGGCCGATTCCAACTCTGGTCTCCTGGATAACTAATCCAACATTCATACCAGTACACCACACTGGCTCTTGGGCAAAACTTATACATATGCAGAAATAGGGCCTTGTTGGGGGGAATTGCTCCAGGACCCTAACCACCTTCATCCAGCTTTGCTCTTCTCAATGCCTCCTTGAGGACTCCATCTGGAGGCCAAACCCTGGGCAACCTACTTCAAAGCCAAGGATGCAGTAAGCCTTCGACTTGCTCCCTGCTGGTGGATGAAACAGAGGCCTATACAAGTAATACAACTGTGCCTGTCAAAGATGATACATCACTGCTGTGGTCTATTTCTCTGTCTCTCAAACCACAGGCACTGATATTTTCATTGATTTCCATGCTTCCCTCCCACTCTTCAGCCCACAGGCAGCAGGAGGAATCCTTCATGCCGCCTCGTCAGCAGGAGAACCGCTCCCACTCAGAACAGAGGCTTGCGGGGTGAAATATGGTGCGTCATTATCCCGGGTATTATAGTTGTGTGCACAGCTCATCACCTCTCTCTCTTTCTCTTCCCTCCACCTACTCTCCTCCCATTACAAATATGATCCCTGCAGCATGGTACACTGTTGCACAGGCACACAAGCAGCCAAAGTGAGCCTGAGATCCTAAGTGATGCTGACAGAGGGTAAAACTCCACCGGTGTACTTACACAAAGACCTAAGACTTTCATAGCTTCCAGATATCCCAGTGGACCTTCCAGCCAATCAATAGTCGGAATTTTGTATAGCATAGTGTTCAATTCTGCACATGGAACTACACTTACAGTTGGCCATTCAGCACACCCTGATCTTACACTTGAGCCAATGCAGACTCCCCCAATGGCTATTCAATGGCTAGTACATGAGTCAACAGTGCAAGGGATGTCATATTGAGGAGGGAGCAAGCTTATTTTCTGCTGCTCCAGAGAATAGCACCTGGAACAATGGATGCAAGCTACAGGAAAAGAGATTCCACCTCAACAATAGGAGGAACTTCATGACAGTAAGAGCTGTTCCACAGTGGAACACACTCTTTTCTTGGAGAGTGGTGGAATCTCCCTCCTTGGAGATCTTTAAACAGAGGCTGGATGGCCATCTGTTGGGGATGCTTTGATTGAGAGTTCCTGCATGGCAGGGGTAGGACTGGATGGCCCTTGGGGTCTTTTCCAACTCTACAATTCTATGATTCTATGTATAGAGTGGAGAAGGTGATCAGAGAGGCCCCTGATAATGTCCCCATCACTAGATCCAAAATGATTACATCATCTGCTTAGCTCTGCTGGGGTCCAGTTCACGGTGGACAATGTAATCATTTTGCATCTGGCTATGGCAACATAGCCAGACACTTTTCCTATCTCCCTACACATACCAGTCAGGGTGGGCTGCAGTGGCTCAATATTGTTGTGACTTTGATTGTTGTGTTGGAAGGGAGGGAATATCAACCTCAATAATAACCAAAGAAAGACATCCACTGGCATAAGATGGACTCGCACTTGCATATTTCACTAATAGGATGCCTGCCTATGTTAGTTTAGATGGTGTTGGGCTCAATACCATCCCATTGCTGAGGCTTCATTCTGGCTGCCAATCACAAAGGATAATGCATGCCTCTATACTTGCCTGTATCTGAGGATTGCTCTGGTCAGCGTCTGGGAATTCACTAGACTAGGTTTTAGGGCCAAACCAGAGGTGTGTGCAGAGCTATAAATTAGAGTGGAGACTTAACTTTTTCAACTAAAAAAAAGTTAGCTATAAAGGCTAAACCCATCACCTAGGAAGGGCAAAATTTCCATTTGGCTTATTTCCAATAAGAACATTCCAAAATTCAGAAATTTCTTGATAAACTTACTTTTCAAATTGTTTAATATTCTGTTAAGAGAGCCTTTTTTTTTTACCCTTTTACATTTTAAATTATTTTAAATTGTTTAAACTGATTTTTTATTGCAGGCTGTCCAAAGATCTTATGATATAGGGCTGGATATAAATATTTTACTACCTACTTACAGACAGACATAAACATGATGGAAAGAACTTTGAGATTTAAAGCGTTCTAATGTGGGAGAAAATGATACTGACAGATTCGTCCTTCCAGGCTGATGGCTTTAAGTAGTTACCATTTAAGCATCTGGGTTTGAATACCTATATGCTCAGCCAAGCCAAGTTTGTGGAGCTGAATTCAAGTTGTCATCTCTTTTTATTTCCCTTACAAGCTCCTATTCTTTAACAGATACACAGCAGACAGGTATAACATGGTCTCACCTATGGTGGGAGTTGCTATACTTGTTGAATTTGGCCAGGGCAAACAGTTGAGAATGAGGCCTTGTACAGACCAGCCTGAAAGGCTGGCATGGGGGCAGAGTCGGGTGTAGCATCCTCATGCTGTACGCTTGATTCTGCCCCCCCTCCCAGGCGCACTGATGCCATGTGCTGCTCCAAATGTCATGTGGTGTCATGGCATCCTTTCACCGCTGTGTCCATAGGATGCAGTGCCAAAGGAGTGCCATATAGCTGTGCCGCCGTGACTATGGTGCCCTATTGAGGATGCAAAAAAAGAGCTGCTTTTTGTGGCTCCTTTTTGCACCCTCGAAAGGACAGATCGGGGGTTTGAGGTTGCTGCAGCCCTGATCCGGCTCGGAAAGGGGCGGCATCTCACTGCTTCTTCGGGGTGGTCTGTCAGGCCCCTGAGTCTTCTATCCCATTTATTTCATATTCCTTGTATACCACTGCTTTAAGCGCAAGTACAAACAGACACAGAGAGGGCATGATTCTGGGATTGTCCACATGGGATGAAAGAAATGTCCCAACCCTGTTTTGGAACTCATCTTTTTTGGCAATGCACATGGCTGAAACAAGCGGAAAGCAGACCCAAGACATGCTTTGGGGCTTAACAGCAGAGCAGAAAAAGAATTCAAAGTTTGCTCTGGTTCAAGTCGGAAAGAACAAAGTATCACACCAGCATTCGAACTGTGCACCATTACAGAATCAGTCAAGAGCAGATGCCTGAGCTGGGTGAGCCTTGCCATTGTTCGCCATATTTTTTTTGTCACATGGTGTGAATGGATCTCACAAGAGCATGAGTGGGCTGCACCATTGACCCACTGCAGACCCCGTGGAGTGAAATGATAACAAACACCTCAGGTTACCAACAACAAAATGGATTAAATAAGCACATTAACAAACTGACAGGTCTAACAGGAGGCTTTAGGAAGATAGGGGAGAAAGGGGTATTTATGGGGACACCATGATCATGCTGTGCCAATGTGTCACTGGGTGCATCAACATGCCATACATGGAGTCAAATGACTATGCAATCGATCAGCTGGTTGCATGGGTGCCCAATGGGCTGGTGAAAGAGTGGTATGGAGGGCAAATTGCCAACTGCTGGTGGAGTTTTTCTGCGCATGCATGTGTGATGGAATGGGAAAAAAATGATGGCAGGGAGTGGCTTGTAGCTGCAAATTCTCTGCTTTGGCGGGTCCTTCCTTGCAATGGGAGGGGACAGTGCAGACTGCACATCTGTTGTTGGCTATTGTGGGAGCTGGCGGTGTGGTCAGTGAGTTCCCCGTGCAAATTGGGAAATCCCTAGGGAAAGCCACTTTTCTTTAAATTTGTCTGCTCCTAGCCTCTGATATGCTGATTCTTACATTGGTGAGAAAATATCACAAAACCATAGAACACAAGCAGATAAAGTAGGGGATTCCATCACAATTAGATACAGAATGTGTACATTCCCATCCTCTTACAAGCCATCTGGGGGGGTCCTTGCGACGCTCTCCCTTTTTAAACTCCCAATCCCCTTTCCTTTTCTCTTGCTCCTTTTAGGTTTATATCTGAGGGCAGGGAATGTTTATTGCTGGTTTTTGCTGGTTTCCAGCTGAATAACAAGATTTTTAAAAAATTCCTTAAATAAATGAAATGCAAGAATTGTCATTTTAAAGTGATTTTTGAGATTGGTTTTTGATTTTGTAAAGTGCCTGTGATAGATAGATAGATAGATAGATAGATAGATAGATAGATAGATAGATAGATAGATAGATAGATAGAGAGAGAGAGAGAGAGAGACAGACAGACAGGGTAGTATAGAGAGAACCAGTGTGGTGTAGAGGTTTCAGTGTTGGTCCAGGATTCCAAGAGACCAGGGTTTAAATCCCTGCTTGGTCCTGGAAACCCACTGGGAAACTTTGAGCAGGTCTCACTCTCTCAGCCTTAAAGGAAAGCAATAGCAAACCACTTCTGAATGAATCTCGCCTAGAAAATGCTGTGATAGGTTTGCTTTAGGGTCACCATAACTAGGAACCAACTCGAATGCTCATAACAACAATAACAGCAGCAGAAGCAACAACAACAGTCTATTAGGCCTGAGGTGACGATAGACAAAGAGACACTTGGTTCATTAGATAGTTTGGACTTCAGTTCCCAGAAGCCCCAGACACTGTAGCCAATATTAAGGGTTTATGGGAACTTTTGTCCGAAACATCTAGAGAGCCAAAAAAATTCCCCTTGTACAGTCATCCTTGATATGGGTATCCAGTGCTTAGAGATGATAGCTTACCCATAAGAGTTCAACACGTAAACCCACAAACCAATCTCGGCTTTACCAAGGTTTTCTTTCATTTGACGCTTTGCTCATTGCATTGGCTTTAGTCTCCTCGCTGCACCATAAGTAATTCAGTGCCCGTTTGTCTCTCCCTTCCTCCCGTCACAAGCCAATGCTCCTTCGCCCCATCAATATCAATGCATGGATTCTGATTGCAACATTACTTAAACCTTGGAGGAAAATAATTTCAAGGATAAATTATTAATTTGTATTGAGCATGCCGTAATTGTCCTATTAAGTCTAACAAAGCCATACGTTTGGTCAGGGTATTTATTCAAGACTGTAATTTCCATCGACGTCCTCAATTCTAATTAACGGACATTTAGCAAACTGGTTCCATAATTGATATACCCCCCACCCACCCAAATCGATCACCGTGGAAGAATCCTCCCCCTTCTCTCCGCCCTTCTCCCATCTGTGTCCCTAACAGCTTCTTTGCAAGATGCCAATTCATTTTCTTTTTTTATGAAAAAATACGCCACTTTGTCTTTTTTATCTAGGGCTGTATTTGAAACATAGATGCCACTTGGGTAGGACAACCAAGAGCAAGGGGATATAGGACTCCTGCACCTTTCAACGTTGCATTAAAAACAGAAGATAAACCGGTACCATTTATTTCTAAGTCCCAAAGTTAAGTGAATGCCATCCTCCTTTGGAGTCACTCCATCCTGACCCTCTTTATGCATGGTCAGAAGGTTACTATTTTCATGTTCTCAGTTAAATCACCTCTCTGGCTTCTAATATAAGAGGTGGCATCATCCTTCCTCAATCCACAAAGGAGATGAAAGCAATTGGCTAGGGACTCTGAGAGATGGAGTCCAAAATGCAACTTTTCTGACCTCTGTAAATAAAGTAGGCAGGTCAGTACACAATGAATGGTGGTGAGGTCTGTTGTTCTTCTTGTTGTGGTGGTTATGTGCTGTCAAGCCTACTTCAAGCCTACTTCAGCTTTTGGTTACCCACTCATAAGGTTTTCTTGGCAAGACATCTTCAGATGAGGCTTGCCATTGCCTTGCTCTAAGCCTGAAAGAATATGACTTCCCCAATGTCACATGGTGGGTTTCCAAGGCTCAGCATGGATTCAGATCCTCATCTCCAAGAATGCTAGTCCAGCTATGCCACGTTGGCATATCCCAAGTTTGCTGCCTTGCCCCAGCATCTTAAGCCAAGGCTGTTCAGATAGGAATTAATTAGTCAGTTGTTATTCAACAGACAGTAATTAATTAATTGTTACATTTAAAGCTCATGTTTCCTCCAGTGACCTCAAAGTGGTGTGCATGTCTCTCTTCTTTCCAACTTTATTCCCAAGACAACAGTCCTGTGAGGTAGGTCAAACTGGGAGTGGCTGCTCCATAGTCTGAGGTGAGCTTCATCATCCATTTTAGGGAAAAGGCTGCAATCCACAAAAGCATATTCTAGATAATGGCTGGCATCCTGTTGTTGACATCCACATGCATTCAGTTGCACTAGGCCTATGGGCTAAATTATTTGCAATAGCCAAACAGATATATTCTGCTGACAGTGGGGGAAGTGGAGTGGTGTGTATCGCAACAGTGTAGGTTGTGATTTCACACTGCAGTTGTGTATTGAACATTGGGTACTGCAGTTGTGAATTGTATGCGGCATAGTGTGCTTTTTCATTCCAGTTGTGCATTATGCATTATACATTGCAACTGCACATTGCATGTGGACAATTTGTGATGCATATCATGCATCACATAGAATCATAGTATTATAGAGTTTGAAGAGACCACAAGGGTCATCCAGTCCAATGTGCTGCCATGCAGGAAGACACAGTCAAATCACCCCTGAGAGATAGCTATCCAAGCTCTGTTTAAAAACCTCCAAAGAAGGAGACTCAATCACACTCTGAGAATGAGTGTTCCACTGTTGAACAGCTCTTACTGTCAGGACGTTCTTTCCAATCTTTAGGTAGATCTCTTTTCTTGTGGTTTGCATTCATTGCTCTGTGTCCTAATCTCTGGAGCAGCATAAAACAAGCTTTCTCCAGCCTCAACAGGACATCCCTTGAAATGTTTAAACAGGGCTATCATATCGCCTATTATCATATCACACACTACAGTTTTGCATTGCTCATTTCACACTGCAGTTCCACGTTGCTCAGTGGCACCCAGGCATAGCCATCTATTTCACAATGTTGCCATTGTGCATGGGGTTGGGTAGTGCTGGCGGAGCATATCTCCACATGTGGATGTTTATGCTATGCTGAGGATGTTCGATGGTAGCTGGGACTGGGACATGGGAGATCCAGGTTCGAATCACGTCTAAGTTATTGCTGGCGTAGCATATCTCCACATGTGGATGTTTATGCTATGCTGAGAGGATGTTCGATTGTAGCCAGAATGCGTCCATCTTTCAGATGCCACCAGACTGTGATGTTTTTGCTGTGAAAGAATAACATGGCTCTTCCTAAACCTGTAGGCTTAATAACTTAGACGTGATTTGAACCTGGATCTCCCAAGTCCCAGTTCAGCACTGTGCCAAAAAAAAAAAAAAACCCCAACAGACTGGCTCTTAATATAGAACATAGTCCCCAAAAGCAGAAAGTTTGAAAGCTATTGCCTTCCAGCATCAAGTCTTCCATTCTTCAGGTAAGTAATATGGTAAGGAATAATCACACTCTGGGGACAAAATAGAAAATAGTAATACCCTAGAAGTATCCTAGAACTGAATCGGTTGTAACAACCCTGGAAAAATATGGTCACTTGTGCCCCTTTCTCCTCCTGCTGTTTGTAATAGCTGGTCTGTTGGTCCCCAATGCTCTGTATTTATGGATGGTTTTTTTTATTGCTTAGAAGACACTGAAGGAAAGGTCAGAGGTTTATGATGTGGTGATGAAGAAGTTATTATGGGGCTTGGAAGCTAATATTAGCAGAAAATTATCTAGAGTTAATAAACACAGCTTTTCTAGGTTGTCACATGCAGCTGGATACAAGAGTGTGGCTCACAAACAGTCAGAGTAAAAGGAGAAATCAATTGTTTTTCCAAAAGAGTGTGTTGCAGTAGCTAGAATGGACTTGGGGCCCATTCACACGACGCAAATACTGTATAGCATTATTATTCTACTTTAAATGTCACAATATTATTCTATGGAATCCTAGGGTTTTACTTTGGTGAAGTGCCAGAGCTCTCTGGATGTTCCTTTCCCTAGTTTTCATGCCTGGTTCCTCTGAATCTAACCCTGCTTTCCATACAGTATGTTCTGCATATGAACATAGGGTGATAAAATGCAGTCTTATCTGGCCTTGTTGCCAATGAAGCAAGTGGAATGGGGGGGGGGGGATCTTGTCCATTGCTAGAAGCAACAAAATGTATTGTGCTGGTCTTGATCATAACTCTTAAAAGTACACACACACACACACACACCTCTATGCAGTTGCTCATCCATCTGCTCTGGTGTGGAGGGGAACCATGAAGCAGTCATATAAGCATGCGGCTTTGTAAAATCTGAACTTCCGTTGGTAGAATTGATCATCTCTGCACAATCAGGACAATAGGAATCCACTTCCAGCAGAGTCCCTCTCACAGGGAGCAGGCAGGCCCACATCCGTCATCAGAGCAACCATTGAATTTTCATGAATTCTTCAAAGCAGGGGGTATGCATGAAGTTGCCAGGCTTCAACTTGGAGATTCTTGATTTGTTTTTAAAACCCACATTTGAATCAGGAGACAAAGAAGTTACATCTTCTCTGGCTCCCTCTCTCTCCCCCCAAGCTTTCCATGTACTCATTAATTTGCATTGGGATCTGCTATTAAGCTGTTTGCAACAAACATGATGTAGAGGACTGCCAGGTTGCATCCAGGTGATTTGCTTTTAAACGCATCAGTATATCAGACAAAGTATCCAAGGGTTGTTTTTTTTGTGTGTGTGGGTTTTTCGGGCTATGTGGCTATGTTCTAGAAGAGTTTATTCCTGACGTTTTGCCAGCATCTGTGGCTGGCATCTTCAGAGAAAGTATCCAAGGTTTCTCATGTGCAGTTTGCTCTTAGTTATTTCATCCTACCTTCCCAGAAGATGATGGAGAAGGAGGAGGAGTGGTCTTACATGGGGAAATGGAACAGCTCTTTCTTTCTTTCTTTCTTTCTTTCTTTCTTTCTTTCTTTCTTCTTGTCCTTCTTCTTCCTCTGTCATCATCATCACCTTCATCTTCTTCTTCATCACCATCTCCCTATATCACCAAAGAATTTTTTAAGGGCTATGGTTAAACATTAAGAGCACAGTTGATTTACATAACTTTAAAGTAGATAACATAGACATTCAAATAGTTATATCCTATAGCTTGGTTCATTTATTCTGCCTAAAATCTGCATATGGTTGCTTTGCTCAGTAAACAGCATATTCTGTCTAGAAATATTCAGTTTTGCGAGCATGTGAAAATTTTGAACAGGATAAGTCCCAAACTGCAACGATTCTCACCAGTCTTGGGTGGCTGCCACATGGCAGAATTAATGTAGTTTGACACTGTTTTAACTGCCATGGCTTAATGCTATGGAATTCTGGAATGTGTAGTTCATTGTGGCACCAGAGATCTCTGATAGAGAAGGCTAAATATCTCACAAAAGGACAAATCCAAGAGTTCCATAGCATTGACCCATGGCATTTAAAGCGGTGTCAAACTGCATTAACTTTGCTACTGAGGATTCTCTTCATCAAGGTTTCTTGACTCTCAAAGGCCCGAGACAGACAGGTGAGAAGCGGTGTGCCGGCGCCAATTCTAGGGTTATGGAGCGCACAGCAACAGCATGCTCTGGAACCCTAGTTTGTGCCGGCGGTGCCATGACTGTACACCCCACCCACACAGGGTGTGCATCCATGACGCAAGCGCAGCACAACATCTGCACCTCCGGGTGCTGTGCTTGCATCATGGCCGTGCCACAGTGCTCCAATGGTGCACTGATGACATTGTCCCCATGCGCCAAGAAGAACCTGTTTTTTCCGGGTTCTTTTTTGGTCTGGAGGGATGCCGCACAGAGGAAAACTGGGCTCCTCCAGCCCATCTTTTTGGAGCGGTCCAAAGAGACCCAAAATATATGTATTTTGGTCATTTTTGGAAGATTTTCAAATACTCTTTCCATCCAGGGCATGCATTTCAGAAGGCAAGTCAAGCAACTCTCCTGAATGTGCTGCCGTCCCCCAGCCTTGCTCCTCCGTCCGCAAAATGGCCACATTGCTCCACCTGGATGGGTTGCTGTGAAGACAAACAAGGCCAAGACTGCCAAGGGGATGCTTGTGCATTGAAAAGTCTGCGTCCGAAACTGTAAAATAAAACCTAAAACAAAACACCTCTTAAAGAAGAAAAAGGAGAACAGCTTCAGGGACACAGCGTCTCACACAAAGGGCAAGCTGAGATGATAGAGAGGAGACAGCCATAACACGCAGTCACAGCTGCATTAACCTCAAAGCCCGAGATTCTTTCTGACCCCTGGCCTCGGTCCGCCGGGGTGGGCTTTTCCCCCCTGCGTCAAGGAGCAACCGAATCTTTGTCTCTTCAAGGTTCAACCTAACCCCAAATATTTCTATTATATCCATATCGAGGGGGGAGCAATATAGATAAAACCTCTGACCAAAATTATGTTGTTATGGCAACACCTCAGGCCGAAACCTCTCCACGCAGCCTGGGAAATATTGTCCAATACATCATGCACCAGGAGACCTGACAGGAAGAAAATTGTCCTTAACCAGCGCCTGTCGGGGTGATTTATAAGGTGTTAATTTCCCCGTGACAATAGGGTATTTAACTTCATTTGCTACCAGGCTCCCCCTACAATTGTTCTTCTGACTAAGAAGGGATATTGTCAACTTTACCTTTTGGGGATGAAGTCCCTTCCACACCCCTCCACCTGCAAAAAGGTTATTTTTGGACCTACCATTGCAAGGGGGAATAGAAGGTTTTTTCCCCCCTTCAGTAGTTTCATTCAGTAGTATCACGGTGGACCTACAACAATGGCCCCCTTCCTCTGATACATTTCCTCCATCCTAATGCCTCTGTCCCCATTCTTTCCAGACAGGCAGACAGAGACCTATCTGAGCGTGCTTTCTTTTCATGAAAGCTCCGGAAACGTATGATGTCTTTGTAATAGCTGCTTTTTATACATCGAAGGAAAGGGAAGGAAAAGAGATCTTCTTACTGGAGACGTAAATTGTCTCGCATGTAAATTTTGACTTTGCCTTAGGTAAAACCTAGCCGGAGAGGGTGCATAGAGCACCCAGAGTTGCCTCTGGATGCAAAGAACGGCAGAGTTTTTGTGGGACCACTGAGAAATCCTTTCCTCTTGTCTCCACCAGCCATGCTTCAGTGTAGTCGAAAATGGAGTTATGGTAGGAAGCACATTCCATAGGCCATAAAATGGGAGTCATTGGCCAAATGTCATGCCAGGATGAGCCAAAGCACTGGCATCAGGCAGGGCTGAAAGAGGCTATTTAAGATGGTGAGGTCTGGATTCAGGCCTCTTCATTGTTTTTGCACCACACTTTCTCACCTCTATGTAGCATTTTTCGCGGGTTGCATAGGGTTTCCTTCCTCTTCTTTTGCCATGCCTTGTTTGACTGTTGACCTCACCTTAGTTGTTAACAGCCACCAAGTTGACTTTGACTTATGGCACCCCTATGAATAAGAAACTTCCAGTGATCCTCAACAGCCCTGCTCAGATCTTGGGGATTCAGATCTTGTGGCTTGAATGAGTCTATCTACCTGGAATGGAGTCTTCCTCTTTTCGCACTGCCTCAGTATTTAATAAGCAGTTTGGGAGCATTTTCATGCATACCAAATGCTCAGGGATCAAGTCTATTGTGAGCGCAACTGGTATCTATTCCTGTTCTCACTGGATCAAAAAAAAAAGGGGGGGGGATTTAGGCAACTCTTCTCTTCTGGGCTCTCTTCTGGGCTTCCAGTCCCTGGTAATTTGTACCAGCTTCCCTTTATCCCCTCATCTACCCTGCATCCCCTCCAACTTTGGCAGAGACAGTCCCAATTCATCCTCAGTCCTACTGTTCATCTGTGAAATGTTGGAGGGTATGGTTCTGTATACACCCAGATGTTGTGCCTCATTTTGGCAATTAAGAACCATGGTTCCATATGGAAAAGTAAGTCCAGTGTTTCCTCAACCCATGACCATAGCCTTGCATATGAAGCCAGACAATAGAAATGGAAAAGAGCAAAGATGAGTTGAGGAAAAGGCAGAATCTTCTGACACAGGAATTTTCTGACATGCCTGGTCTGGACAAAGTTGATGTTCCTTTAGCAAACTCAATTAACAAGTTGCCACGGTGCAGAAAAAATTATCCATACTAAGGTGATTCACAGTAATGAAAGTGTGCAGACACAGAAATAGGGCATACATAGCAGAAGATTTTTTTAAATATTAATATAAAGCTACAAGCCTGCAGCAAAAATTGGCTGGTTAGCTTAAATCAATATGTGAAATTCAGCACCACTGCCCACCACTTCTTGGCCTCTATGGTCACCGGGATTGCCAAGTCAGGTCACACCAATGACTGTAGAAACCACAGTGGGCAGAAATTTCCAGACAGAGTTTTGACCTGAGATACAACAAGGCCAGTCCCACTTGGGCACTGGCTTAAAAAACACCACTCCTCCTTTCTTTTTTCTTCTATTTTTACCTTCCTCGAACTCAATGGGTGTGATTTTGCATTGTATTACATCTTAGGGTCTCTTCCCTGTTCTTCCATGTAAAGTTTTAATCCACGCCTAACTGACAACAACCTGTTCCTTCTTAAAAGCTGAGTTACCAGCCACAAAATTCTGTTCTTAATGTCATTTAACATCACCACCACCACCACAAATGCAATTGTTAGACATTGCAAACAGCAAAACTAGCATCAAGTGGCTACTGCTTGCTGTTAAAGGGCAAATCAGAATGGTGCACCATCACGGAGCCCAACGCATTGATCGCACCAAAACTGGTGCCAGTGCTTAACTTCTGCAGGTTAAGCTCTACTCTTGGTATATGAACCTAGTGTAGGCTAAGTTGGAGGATTCTGAGAGTTGTTGTCCCCCCAAAAGTAACTTTCCCAAGCTCTCCTTCTTTTCCCTTCCTTGATTTGGGGGGAAGTAAGTGCTCTTACCAACTGGTCCAGAATTTTACTGTCCCAGACACAATTTCATCTTCCTGGCCACTTGCCAGGGGTGAGGGGGAGCGATGACAAGCCAAGAAAGAAAAATGGTTTATCTGTGTTTTTAATGTTCTCATGCTGTCGCTGAGGCCTTTGTAAGCTGGATAAACTCTTGGATGTCAGAAAGGGCAGCCAAACTGATCAAGGGTCCAGAGGGAGCAACTGTGCTACAATGAAAGGTGACAATTTGGTTTTTCAAAGGGAAGGATGGGGGAGAAATAGAGATTTATAAAATCATTCACAGAACCTGATAACAGGACTTCGCCATCATAGTACTAGAGCCATTGTGAGATCACCCAGTACAGCCCAAATGAGAACAGAAAAAAAATGAAATATCCCTTCTCAGAATACAAATTTATGGCTCATCTAGAAGGAGGGAAATTCTCTGGAAGTATTGTGAGTTTCTAGTTCTTTTTGTTTTGAATTTATCTGCATATTCCCAGGTTGGCACCTAAAGTTTCATGAAATATCTTGGGCTTTTCTCACTCCGCTCTCCCTTGTGTTCTTCCTCCTTCCCCTCCCATTGATCGCATGCCACAACAAGACTCATGCAACATTTCAGAAACTGATGCTCACCAATATGCACCGAGCCTTTTTAATCATTATTCAAGAATTAAAGTCAAAGTGCTAAAGCAGTTTAGCAATATTACACTAGTTAAGCATTAGGGCCATTTTGCTCTGGTGCAAACATTCCTATTCCCCTCACGTGAGCTCTGTTAAATTTTGCATCCTGAAACCATAGCTTTGCAGTACCCATCTTAGCTTTCAGGTTCATCTCAAACTCATGGTGACCCTAAGACAACCCTATCATTGGGTTTTCTGGGGCTGAGAGTGCGTGACTCACTCAAGGTCACTCAATGAGTTTTCATGGCTAGGTGGGGAATGCTACCCTGATCTCTGGAGCTGTAGTCCAATGCTCAGACTACTATACCATGCAGTTCTGGAATAATACTAACAGACAATGAAATAGAAATACATTTCATTTTGGAAAATACTGGGTTAATGTAAATTGACCACGGAAGTAGGTCTGAGAAGTCATTGATATTTCTAAAAGTTCTTGGGAAATACTTTGAAATGGGGCGGGGGGCACATTATTTTGCTTTGTAAGAGAAAAAATCCTGGGGCTTTCCAGGTTTTTCATGTCTGGAGGGGCTCTCAGACGGTTTTAAAAATGGAATTGTAACAACTGATACAGCACAAAGCGGTGAATGGCTCCTAGCTGGTTTTCATGTTAGCACATAGATCTGAGGTTTTAACCCAGACTTTTAAGGAGCTGAAGCTATTTTGAAGATAGGGTTCAACACCTTGGATAGCCTCTCTGATCTGCAACCCAGGACAGATTCACTTTCCCACTGACATGGAAGTCAGGAGCTGTCACTGTAGATCATAATGGCAATGAGGTTGCTTTAGCATCACAGACAACACACCTTTCAGGACCACCTATTGGGGGATAAATGTCAGGAGAGAGTTATTGTCTTCATGCTGTGCATGTGGGCTTCATAAAAACATCTGCCTGGCAAATGGGAAAGTGGAAGCTGGATGAGATAAGCCTTTGGTCTGATCCAACAGGCTCTTTGTCTGTTCTTAAATGAATGCTAGTTGCACTCAAGACAATAAATGCAGTGGCCAGGAGTGCATTTGCATAGTGAAAACTAGTGTGTCAGTTGTGCCTTAGAAGGTTACATTAGACAAGCCACACTCTCTCAGAAAAAGGCCATTGCAAATCTCCTCTGAATTAATCTTACCAAGGAAACCTTAGGACAGGGTCACGGTAAGTTAAAGTTGATTTTAAGGTGCTTAACAACTACAAGGAGGCTTCTCATCAATTGCCAGTGCTGAGGAAAGATTCAGGACGGATAGTCAGTGGAGCTTTTGTACATGGAATTGGAAAGGGGAGCCCTTCTTCTGCATTGCCTCAAAAAATAAAATGACATGAGCCCTGTAGCTTCACTACGTACGGCACCCAACAATGATTTCCCTCCCTTCCTTTCCTCTCCAGGTTATAGACTTTGCAAAGAAAAAGATAGCGAGAGTTAGAAGCAGAGGAAGAGAAATAAGGCTAATGAGGACAGAAAAAAAGAAAGATGGACATTGGCACTTTAAAAATGATTTCTCCATTACCAGACAGGGTTGAAGGCAGCCCTTGAATCAGATGAGGTGAAGACTAATAACAAAAAAGGTATTCAAATGGTCTCTTCTAAGCCTAGAGCTATTAACATTTGGCTCAGTGTTTCATGTTACCTCTTTGCAGAATAAATGAGAGCTGTGTGTAGTTCTCAACTCAGTTTTCAACCCTAGGCTTGGAAGTTATTTTATTATTATTGTTATTATTATTATTATTATTTGGACTGGAATTTTCAGAAGCCTTCAGCCATTCCGCTGCCATGCTGTCTGGGAGATTATGGAATATGTAGTCCAAAAATGTAATGGATGGAAGCATATTTACCAGTTTATGTTATGTAACATATACTACATAGCAGAGGAACTAAGAAATCCTATTAGTGAATTGTGAAGTTGAGCAACAGGACACTGGCAAGAGTGTCCCGATGTGCATTAGTCTCTATCAGTGTGCACCAACATTCCCTAGAGTGTCCTGATGCACAATGGAATCAATGCACAAAGGACTGATGTGCATCAGTCCCATTGTACTTTGGTCCTGTTGTGCATGGGTCACTTTTGGCTCCCTACTTAGCAATATGGCAGTGGCCCTTTACTGGATACAGAACTGCCCAGTTCTAATTCCTGCAGATACAAGTCCACTTATGAAAATGAAAGTCCCCAATAGGATTTCAGCCATTGCTTCCAAGTTTTGCCTTTTTGTAGGCAGCGAAACTAGGAAGAACCATTCAGGGCAGGATTTACCATTATGCTGGCTATCTCAGGCAGTAATTGCCAAGGATTGTGGGAAGGAGACATCAGCAATAACTCTCTTAGCAGTTCTCCTTTAATCCTGCCACCCTCTGGCATTCTTTGCTATTCTAAGACAGAACTATGTGTATCTCTCAGAGTGGCAGAGGACACATTTGAAATACTGGCTTGGACAACTTAACTTTTTTGGATAACAGTTCCCACAATCCCCTAGACTCTATGAGCAGTGACCATGCCAGATGAAGGATTCTGGGAGTTATTGTCCCCATAAGTGAGTTGCCTATGATTTACAGTTAACTGAAAGTCTGCTGGGTTCCTGAACATGTAGGTGACAAGGACAGCATCCTTTGCCTTGGGTGGCAAAAGGTCTTGGGGAAGCCTTGAGATGATTTTGCACCTGTCACCAGTGGGAAAAGAGGTACTCCAAAGAATCTCAAGGGCTCAGCATTAAGTATAATGGTAGCACAGCATGATTTCTTCCCCTTCTCCAAGTCAGTGGTGGGTCAAGTATAGCCCCACCTGGACTCCTTGGGGAAACAGACAAATGGCTCCAAAAAGGGTATGGAGGGCATTTTCACCACATTTGGAAAGTCAACTGGATTCTATTTACAAAATAGAACCTAAGGTATCTCTACGTTGCCTGTATTTTCATTATTTTGCTGCAAATAGGAAATCAACCCAATCACCATTTTGCATAAACCACATCATTAAGTTCCAGACTGAGCCTCAAGGTATTCACTGTAAGGATTCAAGCCGGGGAAGGGAGCTGACCTGGGAAAATAGTGGAGAGTGGACAAAATCTCTTTTTCTAGGAGGCGGCCACAGAAATCCGGCAAACGTCTTCCAACAAAAAATATTTTTTGTGAGATTTCTTCTTAGCGTTGTTTTGCTTTCTCTGACTTTGGCTTATTTGGGGAAATTGGGACTTTGGGATCTCCATCTCTGGCTTCAGACTCTGAGCTTCAGAAGGTTCCAAGAAAAATTCAGGGAGGTGTTGGAATGTTGGGGGGGGGGGGGGGGGCTCTGTGTGTTTGTGTGTGAAATTGGTGATGGGAAAGTAGCACGTTGGAAGCCATTTGAAGGCTTGTTTTGGGGTCAGGAATTAGCTAGAGAGCCAGGTTTTCAGTCCGCCCTTCTCTGCCAGCTACCCTCTCCTGCCGGGAAGGACAAGGACAGGGGGACAAAGGGGGGGAGGTGGCCTGCGTCCAAGGTCTGTGGCTTCTGATGATAAGGAGATGGGAGGGAGGGAAGGGGGCTGCTCAGCTGCCACTGGAACCAAGACCAGAAGCAAAGCCAAGCAAATGTGTAACCCATTTGATGCCAGGCTAGTATAACAATGAAAGGAAGGGAACACAGGACACGATCCTTGCCCAAAAGCAAAAGATGAGATACAGCTGCAGATAAGACTTGTGAGCCTTAGGTCAAATCCATGCTCTAGTGTAATTTTTAGGCTCCAAGAGACTCCGATGCTTCTGGGGTTTTTAGAACAACAGCTAATAGTCAAGATCCTGCTGGAGAGGGTATAATGCATAACTTGATGATAATGGAGCTATGTCGCTGTCATGTTATGCGAACATGCTAGTGAATTGCAACAATACACAAGGGAACACCACACAAGGTGTCTTTTTGGGCAATGTGGAATCCCACTGTGCAGGGTGTCCCAATGCTCAGTGAGTCTTGACGCACATCGGGACACATTGTGCATTAGGACTGTTACACAGCAAGTATGCTGAGGCTCCATTTGCTCAGTGCTCCTAATAGCTAAGAGGTTGTTATTCAGACAGTGAAAATAATCCTTGTAGAATCTGGGATGAATCTTTGTTGTTCACATGAATTTTGAATGCATCCAATCAAATATATTGGGGGGGGGGGTTGGCAGAAAAAAACCACTTTACCCAAGATAATCGAAGTGGGGGGGGGGTGTTCCAAGTTTTTCTAAAAGATTCACATTCTCAGCTATGTGAGTAACTGATGTGAATAGACCCGGGATAAACTGGGTTAAAACTCTGCATTCCTTGAGCATGCTTTGAACACATTCGCATCATTGTCTCCATCATTATTCAAATGCTAACATGTGTGAGCAATAGAAACCTGCAGAGATGCACATAGATGCACCTCCATAGTGCGAACAACAAACCCAGAATGTGTGAGATTATTCGCATAGTCACACAAAAAAAATTGTGAATGACCCCTTAATCTCTGCTCCCCTTCCTGAGAATAGAGTATTGTACGACACCTCAATTCACCTTTATGCGATTGTAAGTCAGTTTACGATGATGTAAATACCTAGCAAGATGCCAGTCGATTTTTCAAAGCTCCGAAATTGCATTTTTCCATGTACATACACACACACACACACACACACTATCCAATTTGTTTAGGGAACAAGGTTTGGCACATTAAAGTCCAGAATAAAACTCAAGTGGATTATTTATACCCCTGGCATGGAAGCTGCCAGCTTCACTTCTTCTCTTTTGGTGCCCAGAAGAATAGCAAGTGGAAGCTGGAGTGAGGGGTCTCTTTCCATCATGAGGGAACTGTACCTGGCAGCTCTTCTTCCGTCTCCGTGACCAGAGCAGTGGCATTTGCAAACTGGAGGGAGATACTCTTACCTCCTACTGTTCTCAGGTACAAAGGAGGTGTGCTTGCCTATCTTGTGAAAAGCATCCAGGTATACACTAGTAACCAATGAAGGTGACAAAATAAGGGAGCTGTCTGCTCCTTGAACCTAGCTGTGATCTAGGGTACAACTGCAGGCTTCTGAACCACCTGAAATATCCAGACATTTTTTCAAAGGCACACACACACAATATTTAATTTATTTGGGAAATGAAGCTTCGGTGCTTTAAAGTCTAGAGTAAAGCTCAAGTGGATTAATTATACCACCGACATGTAGATCACGGCCATTGGTAGGTGATGGACATTGGTCCAAACATGACCATGTTACATAGAGGCATGTTTTCTGTTACTCCAGAGATCAAAACATGATCACTGGATTTAGATTACAAGAAAAATTATTACCGTATATTCTTGACTATATAAATCAACCTTGTGTATTAGTCGAGGGCAGGTTTGGGGCCAAAATTATGGATTTTGATATGACCCATGGATATATTGAGGGTAAAACTTAGGGATATGAAACAAAGGATCTAACTCAAAGGAAAACAATGTCAAAAAACAAAATCCCAGCAGCAATAACTGTTTGCGCTCACACTAAAGACTGAATGGATGAGAGAGTATAGGGAGATCAGTGCTTCCAGAATAGATTACACTCTTTCTTTTCACCAGAGGATGGTTCCTTTTGTTCATAAGTACAGTATTTCCATTGACCTGTGGATGTCGACTTAGGTTTTTGGGGTCAATTTTTTTGACATACATGAGTATATACAGTATCCCTAAATCTTAGGACAAACTTCTTGACTGTAAGACTTTTTTTGAAAGCAGAATAAGTAAAAGGTGGCAGATTCTCCTTCTCCGGAGGTCTTTAAAAAGACATTGGATGGACATCTTTCAGAAGTGTGTTATTTTTGAATTCCTGCATGGCAGGGGGTTGCATTAGATGGCCCTTGCAGTCCCTTCCATCATAGAATAATAGATTGTCTGATTCTGTGATATGCTATATACCTGTGACTTATCTCTCTGTCTAATAAAGCTACAAAGAGACAATAAAGATAACCTTTATAGGTTACGTTTTTGGGCACTCAGTTCCTAAAGAAGGGTAAGCTCATCGCTGAAACATGCTGAGCCATTCACTGTATCAATAAAAACATTTCCCCCCTCCCAGCACTGCCTTTTTATCTTCCTTTTCATACTTCTTACAGGTGCTGATTTTCTTGTGATCACCTTCAAGGCTTAATACATTTATTATGGCATAAGCCACAGCAGACTACGGTCCTCTAATAATCCTGGAATTCTTGATCATACGGAAAGCGAAGGCGATTTTCGCTAAACGTACCGTGGTTTTTCAGAAAAGCTGATTTTAATAAGCTCAGAGAAATACAAGGGAGGATCCCATCGGCTCAGCTAAATTAATAAGGAAAAGAGCCCAAGAGGGGTAGGAGTTTCTAAAGGAGGAGTTGCTAAAGGTACAGTCGCAAACAATTACAAAGAGAGAGAATAAAACGGGAGGCTTTGGGGAACTGAATGTGTTTGCACAAAAGGCTTACTGATGAGCTAAAAATATAAAAAGGACATGCCTAAGAACTGGAAGCAAGGACAAGCCACCAAGGACAACTGCGGATGAGTTGCCCAAGCTTGTCAGGAAACCCAAAGCTCAGAACCAGCTGAGACGAGCAATTTCTTTATTTGCATTCATTTATTTCAGTTATGCCCCACCTTTCTCCCAACATGGGCTCCGACGGTGGTGAAAATAGATATTGAAACAAAATAGAGCGAAAGAACAATTATAATAAGGGAGGAGGCTTTCTAAACTACCCTGTTAAAAATAGCACTTGGTGTTTTTGGTTTTTTGGGGGGAAAGAAGCATTGAAAAGATAACAATATGGATAAAGGTATTTCAGAGGATGGCCGTGGCAAAGCCCCTCTAAAGAAACATCTCAAGAAAACCCTGTGATAGTTTCGCCTTAGGGTTGTCATAAGTCAGAAATAGCTTGAAAGCACACAACACACACACAATTCCACAGCAGACTGTTAACAGTTAACCTAGGAAAGTCTTTGCTTGTGGGCAAAAGGAAGCAGAGAGAAAGAGAGAACATCTGTCTTTCCATGAGATGGAATTCCACAATCTGGGAGCAACCTCCAAGTAGGCTGTTTTATCAAGGGATGCTTGATGATGATGATGATGATGATGATGATGATGATGTGTGCCTACAGATCATTTCCAACTTATGGCAACCTTAAAGATCAACCTATCATAGGCCTTTATCACATGGAGGCTTACCGTTGGTAAAACGTTCCTGAGTGTTCCTGAAGCGCAAAGGTGTGATAGCCGGTCATGCTTCTAAATCGTCATTGAGGCATCTCACTTCTCTCCCATCCTCACAGCGTTCATGGAGCAGCCATTTCTTCAATAATAGAAGTTCTCCTTGTTGAAGAAATGGCTGCTCTGTGAATGCTTTGAGGACGGGAGAGAAGCATGACCGGCTACCACACCTTTACACTCCAGGAATGCTTCAGGAACATTTTACTGACATGTTAGCTATGGTAAGCACCTCCGTGTGATACGGGCCATAGAGTTTTCTTAACCAGGGTTGTCCAGAGGAGGTTCGCTTTTGCCTTCCTCTGAGGCTGAGAATGTGACATGCCCATTATCACCCAGTGGGTTTCTGTAGCTAAGTAGGAATTCAAACCTTGGGCTCAAGATTCGTAGTCCAACACTCAAGCCATCACACCATGCTGGCTCTCAAATGGGATGCTTGGAGCAACCAAAAAAGAGGGAAGAGTTTCCCTAGGTATGTTTGGAACTATGATAGCAAGGTGGCAAGGCTTACAGGGTCAAAGTGCTGAGAGGTTTTGAGTGGGAAGGATAGTGATATGATCTGCCACCCCATTTGGGTTTCCTTACATCCTGTGAGGCAGCCTCTGTAGCATTAGAAAACAGATCTTTGATGGTTTTTTATGGGGTTTTCGGGCTATGCGGCCATGTTCTAGAAGAGTTTAGTCCTGACGTTTCACCAGCATCTGTGGTTGGCATCTTCAGAGAATGCTGGCCTAGAAGAGAGCTGGATATATATATATACTGGGTAGGGAGGAAATTTCATGCGAATTTGTGTATTGTTCAGTTCTTTCATGTCCTGAAAAGACAGCAACCTATTAATTGTTAATATAATTACAAATGTTTAATTTGTGCTTATAATCACCCAATATCCTACATCAACTGCTTAGTTATGGAGACTAATATCGCCTGGCCTGCCATGGCATCTTCTGGCACCTTTGAGACTTAACTGTGTGAAAGAAGTTGTAGTTCTGTGAGACATTTAGCCTCCTCTGGCAGAGAGCTGTGATGCCGCACAAACTACAAATCCCAGGATTTCCTGCCACTAAGCCAGGGCAGTTAAAGCAATCTCAGACTGGATTGTTTCTGGAGTGTGTTTTGGACCTACATATTCTTACCAAATACAGACCAGTTATGGATGTGCAACTCTCGATTATGAATCCATAACTGCAATACTGAATACCAGTCAACATTTTTACTGCTAGAGAAGGGAAGGGTAGTGTTAAAATAAGCTGGGTGACTTTCACTACAAAACACCTTAACTTGGTTGGGTGGGAAATGTTACTTTCTTTCTTGCCTTGGATGGCAAAATGACTCAGATCCACCCTAAGTGTGGCATTCCCCAGAGACAAAATCCAGCTATTATTGACAAAAGAGATTTAATAAGCCAGAACATTTAGGAGATGCATCTCTGTGGGAGCTGAGCTGTCCCAAGAAGACTACCTGATAACTGAAAGAGATAACCTAGATGCATTCTGTGTCTCTGTCTGAAAAGAACAATGAATGGCAGCTTGAGATGGAACAGATGAAAGAGAGATAGAGAGATGGGGTTTGGGGCTTTGTAAGCACTTTTGTGGCACATGCAGTCTTCCTCCAAACCTGACTTGGGAACAATGAGCATTGGGGCTTTCTTTGGAGCAGAGAAGATAATGTGCCTCCACATATGCTCATCCAGTTTATTTGTGAATAAATGCAAACACTACAGGATGCCAGCAAGTTGGTTTCTTTTCAAAGGAAACCAAAATACTACTTCTCCTAGAAAATGTCACCACTCACAGAAGTAGTAAAGCTCTTTTAATATAAGATAGACCGTCTCCCTCCCTATCATGGCCTTTAGATTTGTTTGTATTTTTAAACTGTGAATAGCAGTTTTTCAATATTTGATTCATGAAGTCATTAGATTGTGGGTGAGAACCATGCAGCCCTCCAAATGCTGTTGGATTGAAAGTCCCCGCTCTTGTATCCAGTATAGCCAATGGAGATGAGTGCTGGGACTTGCAGCCAATCACATCTGAAGGGACATCTATTTCTTAACCCCTGAGTAAATAAGAACATTTTGAATCTTCTAAAGACCACACAAAAGTTTCTTCCAAAATGCACCCTGGGATGTTATTTTATTTTACTTTTTCAATAGCCTCCTCTTCTCTTATGATTTCCATTTTGGTGGCCAAAGTTATAAATCTATGCTCTTTTCAACACGCCAGGGTTTCTAGTGAAGCAAACTAATCTTCTTTCCCCTTTTCTTTCCCTTTTCCTCTTCATGCTTGCTCAGTAAGTGATTCTGGAGGCAGCTGTTTAGCTTGCTTGTTGTACATAACCATCCACAGCTACAGTAGGATCACTTAAGAGCTTATTGCCCAGCTTTTAAAAAGCGACTTACAGCTCTCGAATTTGATTCTAATTCGGGCTCCATCTTGGTCTTATTGCATGGCTTTTGTCTCCAAATCTGAGTATAGCCCAGCTGCAGCCTGCATCCCTTAATGTGCTTCAGTGGCCATTTTTCAAAGTCAGGAGCGCATTAAGGGACGCGGGCTGCAGTGGGCTGGTATCAGATGGCGGATTTGGAGACAAAAGTCATGCAATAGGACCAGGATGCAGCCGAATTAGAATTCAATTTGGGAGCAGTAAGTCACTTTTTAAATCTGTGCAATAAGCTCCTTAGAGTACAACCCTATTCTTTCACAGGTCAAGCTTAATTGTATTGTTTACTGCAGACACATGGCTACAATCCAACACTGAAAGTCTTTCTGCAGCCCTCCTTCACCATCCTCCCGATGTCAGTTCTGGAAAACAAACAAACAAACAAACAAAGTTCCAGCTTGACGGAAAACAAGAAAAGGACTGGGCTTTTGTAAAAAGCCTTACAAAAAAGAAGCTTCTTTGTCAGATGCTTTGTTAACTGAGGTATGCCTGTGTTTATAAAAAGTACAGATGGTAAGCACCATCTAAAAAGTGGCATTCTGCTTTTATCTCATAAAGGAGATAAGACCATGCAAATTTGGCTATTGATTTAATTAAATCAACGGATACAATGAATCAGCCCGGATTTCTTTAATCTGTCGGCAGCCCTAAGTAAATATCGAGAGAAAATGCTGATAACAAGAAAGCCATTCCTTCTAGCCAATGTTCAAAAACACATTGCAGTGAGCACCAGTTGCAGAAAAGGTGATTAAGCTTGTGCTACATAAATGCCAATCCTTCTATTTTTCTGACCTTTAACCATATATATATATATATATATATATATATATATAATATCACACCCAACCTTTAACCTGGAATAACTACTGCCTTTTTCTTCAGTCCTAATGACCCCCAACCCTGACTTGACTTGCCATATTCACACACTGAAAAGTGTGTGTATGTGTGTTTGGGGGGCGGGGGGACATCCCTATGTTACCCATCACGATTCTGAGCCTGACAATCTGCTTAAAGGCTGCTAAGGGGTAACCAATCTGCATTATGTGATCTTCTTGTATATGTCCCCTTAGAAAACTCCCTGCTGTAGCGCTCCACTGGTTAACCCTGATGGAAATTAATTCCCCACTAGTTTGTCAGTGGCTTCACTCACACTTCATTTTGTTGGGGCTAAATTGGATGATCCATCACAGCTCCAAAGAGACATGTTCCTTTCCCCGCCGTTAAGCAAAGCACAGAATAGAAGCATCATTAAACTATAACTTATTCCGGGCTCTAGAAGATTGCAGAAAGCATAAAGGAGGTGCTTTGATCCATGGGAAGCCAGTGTGCTCTGATGGGCGCAAAGGGGGAAGGGAATGCATCCATTCTTATGGGGACCATCAAAAACTCTGTTAAGGGTAGTTCTCAAGCTCTTGCAAAGAATGTTGGGGAGTGGGTTATACAGGTTTATAGGGTACCCCCAAAATTCCCTTTTTGGATTACAGTTCCCACATCCCCTGCCAGAGTGGCTGTGCTAACCAGAGGATTCTGGGACTTGCAGTCTCAGCTTTTGCAAGCATTGATTTCACCAGCAGGATGGAGAAGTAGGACTATCGTTAGACGGAAACCATCTATTTCCAAAGCAGAAGGTCGGCAGTTCAATCCCTCTTATCTCTAATTTTAAAAGGGATGTGAACTACGTGCCCCCCGCCATGTTGCTGAACTCCCAGCATAGCCACTTGAAACAAATGCGGTGAGGTTCAGTTTGAAAATGTCTGCACAATTCCCATCCCTGAATTACAAGTCTTGGAAAAGCTTCTGTCTAGGTCTCGGCAGGATCCTTGTCAATCCGATGAGGCCGCGATGGCCTGGTCTGTCCAAGACTGCTTCAATGAAAGGCTGATTTATAACGTATAGACATTGCCGCCAGACATCGCAAGGGCTGTTACCTTCGATGACTTTTAAAAAGCATTAAAACAAACACATGAAAGATAGGTCGCTAATGGCTGTTAGCATGAAATCTGAGAACATAACCACTGTATTCACCTGGGAGAACACTACTAGAATATTCAAAAGCCCCTCTGTCATTGCAAACTGAAATTAGATTGTATTTACTCCAGCTAAACACAAAACAGTGGCAACTGCAGCAATGGATCAGGGAAGATCGAACCCTTACAGCATACCCCCCAACATTTGCAAGATGAAGACCAGAACAGATGTGGTCAAGAAACATCAGAATGTAATAAAGACAATGAGGAAGAACTGATAAGTTTAGAGAGGCTGCAGTGATATACTTTCCCTCCTCTCCCCATTACTGAGTTGAAGACAAACTGTTTTTGCACTTTCAACTCAGTTTACAGCAATTGAATTAAACTGGGGACAAAGTGGGAAAGTGGGAGAAGACAGAAACTGGGACATTTTTGAAGGGACTGTAAAAGTGGGTTGGCAAAGGATTCATTAGGACTGTTCCTGATGTATTAGGAGCGTTGGAGGGTATATGACAAAGAGACGTTCTTAACCTGCAGCTCAGGGATGAGCACCAGGGTGTCCATGAACCAAGTGCAAAAATGTTTTCCCCCTTCAGTTTCTTCTCTGTTAGAATTAAAATTGGTCAGGTAGCATATTATCATCATTTGCGCCATGTTATAGGAAAGGGATCCGTAGCTTTCACCATTGCCTTACACTACACACACACATTCTCTGAACAGAAATTGTGCCTAACTTGACATTCTGAGTTTTTGCAGAAACTTGGCATCTAAATCTTGATTGCAACAGGAATCCTATAAATGTCACTTCGCAAAACTTGCACTAGAATCTAGCTTTGGCACTACATGAAGCACACCATCCAACTGTCCCAATTTGTCAGGGGCAATCCTGCCTAATCTTCACTTATCCTACCTTTTCAACTGCTTTTAAAATATCACGGCTTTCCTCGCCTCATCGTATTTCAGTTGCTGCAAACTGAGTTCCAAGTGAAAAAGTACTTTGTACTCAGTTACCTGAAGGAGGGCAGGAGAGAAGGCCCTTCCCTATAGACCCAGGCAAAAGGAAACTGCTGCAGCCAGTACTAGCTTGTGTCCCCTTCCGCATGAATAACTTTTGCCATCATGACCAGACTCTGATGTTGACTGACTACATGTGCCTTGGTTTTTATCTATGAAATGTTGGCAAGTATGCATGATGGTGCTCATCTTTGCAGACAGGGAGAGAATCTATACCAGCCACTTAAACACGCACATACATACTCGGCCTGCAATGAGATGCCAGATTATAAATTCTTCACTTCCATCTCTTCTCCTCCTAATCAATATCTGCTCTTTTTGCCAGAATGACTGAGCCCTTAAAGCTAAATGAAAGAATCCTCCTTAATGGAGGGCAATGTTACAGATATTGCTGCAAGGCCTTTCGATGCCTTGGCTTCTAACCAACCCAGGCTTTAAAGGACTGAAAGGAAACCCCTAGTTCAACCCTAGATTATGGGGTAGCCAGCCTCCCTGCTGGAGTTCCCAAGGGTCCTTTGATGGCTTCAAAGCAGCAGGGCGGACGGGCCAATGTTACGCTTTTTCCTGAAGGTTGGTAGGGCATAGCAATTTGCTTCAAGTGATCAGAGTAGGCAAGATGAAGGAAAGTATGGTGCAGCAAAATCCTTTTAAGATTTGGTCCCAGGGAGCCAATATTGTTTGGGATCCACTCACTGTGGATATGTAGCTTGTTGTGGCACCAGAGCTCTCTGATAAATGGTTCACAAAACTACAAATCGCACAATTCCAGAGCATTGAGTCTTGGCAATTAATGCACAATCAAAGTGCATTAATTCTGCAGTGTAGATGCAGCCATAGAAGGTGTGTCAGTCAGAAAGCTAGACAAGAATTTATTAACTCTCTTTTTTTAAAAAAGAAGAAGCTGAAGCTCCTGATTCCAGCCATAATAAAACTAAATCCTAGTGGTTAATTCATACAATATGCAACCTAGTGGTTAAACCATATAATAACACTATCCACCTACCTGGTTTGTGACTGTCTGCTCATTTTACCTCTTTTTATCAATCACATTTCACAGGTATTCTAAGCTTTATTTCACAAGACTACAGAAATGATCATTTCCCAAGACCCTCCCGCATATGCCCAAGCTAAAGATTTAAACCTGATTTACCAGTCCTTTCCTCGTTTCAGGGGAATTCTGGGGACTATTGTCCTGCACACAGAAGCGCTGTCGCTGCTAAAGATCTCAGAAACCTGCTCGACTCCTATTCCCAGCCTTCTTTAAGAGAGGCTTTTCCCCTTAGATTGCTTCCGCAAGAGCAGGGCTACAGAACATTTCATTAGAAGCTTCGTCTATACAGCTTTTTCATTAGATGACTTCTAGTTCAGCATAACCAAGGGATTACTGATGAAGTAACCCATTATCTGATGCTTAATTAGAACCTTGGCCAAGAGATGGGCATTTGCAGATGATATACTGTAGTAACCTATTAAGTGGTACAGAGAACAACTGTTTTAATTCCATTTCCATCCAATTTCAATTGTAGCAGTAAAGAAGGAGTTCTAATGTGAAAGCCATCTTAAAACAACCTAAAATGGATATGTTAGTAAGAAAAATCCCTTCCCATAGGTGGGGATCCTACATCTGCACATAGCTCTGCATGCGCAATTCCGAGTCTTCCCACAGTCTCGGCAGCTGTCAAACACCAGGGGCATCTCCTACTGTTGCATACTGATAGGGAGGAGAGTGAGGGGTGATGTGATTCAGATCTCGGAGAAGCAGCTTGTCTCAGTTCAGAGTCTGAGCAGATGGGCCAAGATAGCACAGGCTGAGCCCATGCTATCCTTTCCCCGGGGCTCTGTTGGGTCAGGGGTCAGCAGAATAACAGGCAGGTGTTCACACAACCATCCTTGCACTGACCTGGGACTGAAACAGATGCACTCTTCCCCTTTTTGATAATCTCCATAGAGTTGTAAGAGACCACAGGGGCCATCTAGTCCAATCCTATGCCATGCAGGAACACACAATCAAAGGACCCCTGACAGATGACCATCCAGCCTCTGTTTAAAAACATGCAAAGAAGGAGACTCAACCACAGTCCGAGGGAGTGTATTCCATTGTCAAACAGCTCTTACTGTCTGGAAGTTCTTTCTAATGTTGAGCTGGAATCGCTTTTCCTGTCGTTTGAATCCAAGGACTCAATGGTCCTTATGGTCTCTTCCAATTCTATGATTCTATGAGACACAGGATACAGCAATGGATGAGGCAAAACCAAATGTTATTTCATGCACACAGTCCAAACTCATGCACTGGTCTGAGCCAGGAGAAGGGCCACTTGAACACAAAAACACATCGCCGTTTTGTACCTTTTATTTTCAAGACTACTCTAGGATGAGATCATCACTTTTCAAAATTTCCCAAAGGTTACGGTAAGTTTTACATTACACTCTTAGCAAACACTCTTATGTTTATGCACATTCTGCAAAAATCAATACTAAAATGAATATACCACTCTGATTCATTAACTTCCCAGGCCTAACTCTTTTGCCTATCTCTTGCTTTCTCTTCCTATTTCAAAACTGCCAAGCCAGCTTTGTTTCGCCTGTTCATTTGCTCAACAGTTACTGTTTCTATTTTTCAAATATGTATTTCAGCAATCTTTCAGAAGCAGCGGCAACAGCAAACTCTGTATAACTAAGCAGAAGCTTAGGGCCCAGGATCTGCAGAAAAACAAACTTTAGCAAACTTTCTTGTGCATGTTTAACCCAAGCCAGCTAAAGTGACTGCAAGCATGGCACCTTTTCAGCTATCTTCTCTCTTGTTCAAGCTGAAGCACCTGCAATCATGACCTCTCACTGAGCTACCTTGTCCCCTGTTGTGCCTTAAAATGTATTTATTTCCAACAATATCCTGTAGTTTGATATGGATGGTTTGTGCCTATGTTTAGCTACATTTTCCCAGGAAGAATCATTTGCACACACAAGCCTTTCCATGTTTTGGAGGCTTGAGATGAACAGGGGCGAGGGCTGCCTGCTTCCAAGTATCTGCCACCTGAAGCAACTCCCTCACTGTGGCCAATGGGACAGTTCTAAACAATCACATTTACATTTAATTGCTATTCCAACCAGAGTAGATACACTGAATCAATGGAATTTATTATCAGGGTTGACTTTACATACCCTTTAACGTCCCTGATTTAGCAGAGACAGTGCCCATTAAACCTCCTCATCCCACTTTTGGAGAGGTTTTTCAAATGTCCAAATTTCTCTCTCCTCCTCTCACCCCTGAAAGAACAATTTGTATTCAATACAGCAAAGTGCAAGAAGAGTTTGCATTTACTTAATCCAGCAGAGAGGAGAGGAGGGGGCAGAATCCTGCCCTTCCCAGCAGGGTCAGGCAAAAGCAAACTGCCACATCCTTTCTTAGCTTGTACATTCCTCCGCATTAATAACTTTTACCATCTTGACTATGCTTTGACAAACATCTCCTGGTTTTCCTCTGAAACGTTGGAGGTTACAGTGCCAACTAAAACAGATCTGGTGAACCAATGGCCTGTATTACCAGTGCTGACTTTCCATGATGCAGTACTTGATTCAATGGGTTTACAATGGGACTAGGAATTCAAATTAGGCTCCCATATTTCACTGTTTGTGAGCCCCAACTGGGCAAAGGTTACCATACACACCTAACGCGTATTTGCAAACACATGTCTGTCTGCCGCTCTTCGCATTTTACACTTTTTCTGTAAGGAATGCTTATGAAACCACTGCAAATAATAATAATAATAATAACACAACTGCCATGTAAAGTGTGAAATGGATTTTATCTACTATGAAATTGTGCAGTTTAGTATCTACTGTATCCATCCCCCACCACAGAGCCCCGATGCGCTTGCTTCTTAACGTTTGCTAGAGACCCTCATCTACTAGGCCTGTGTCTCATCTTCCTCGGAGTGGCAGCTGCTTCTCAGCGGTGGGTGACCAATTTCTGAATAAACACTTTTAAGATGTTATGATTATTTTTCCTGTTCTGAGGCCAAATTGACCATTTAAAAAATTAACTCCACTGCTACCTTTCCCTGTGTTGAAACCCTTTTCATTACACCCTGGAAAATGGGTCTTAATTGGATTAGGCACTCATTTGTCAACTAATTAATTGGCTTTCAGAGATACCTGGAGCCATTTCACTTGAAAAGATGGCTATGAATGCAGACAAGTGCATTTTCTTATGGAGCAATTATTCTCTGTGGGGTGTGTTTATAACAGAGAGACAGAGAAGAATATAAGTATACATCCTCTCCTTGAAAACATTCATTTGCGACTTCCTAATGGACTTATATTTCAGGCATGACTACACTGTAACTTGTGAGAGATGTGTCACCCCTGAACAGCTCAGTTGTGACCCTGGGCAGTTTCAAAGAGTGGGCAGAAATGGTATGGAAAATTAATCATATAATCCAAATCGCTTCATGTGGATTATTTATTACTTCGTTTATAGTCCATCCTTTGCAAAAGTGGAAAAACCACGAATATAAATAAATATAAATTTTAAAAAATGTGAATGCTATTTTTTTTTGAACCTGAGAAAAGACTTCTCTAAGAATCTCCAAGTCCTCCAGCGCAACTGTATGCTAGAAATTCACATCTGGAGGTCCTAGGGATTCCTAGAGAGAACATACTAATCATATCCTCAAATCTGCAAAAGGTAAACCTGTGAATGTTGGATCAGGAGCCCTGGTGTCGCACTGCTTAAATGCTGGTACTACAGCCACAACATTGTAAGTTCGATCCTTCAGAGCTCCAAGTTCCACTCAGTCTTCCATCCTTTTGTAGGTCGGTAAAATGAGTACCCAGCTTGTTGGGGCAATTGGCTTACACATCGTAAACTGCTTGGGGAGTGCTAGTTCACTGATAAGCAGCATAGAAATGTACTTGCTATTGCTATCGGATGCTAAATGTATTTATAGTATTATCAGTCGCAAAAGTGATTGATAATACTAAAGTGATATTCAGTAAAAAGTATTAAATATTATTGATATTCATATTAAAATACAGTGCGCCCACGTTATACATGCCTTTAAGCATATGTTGAAAGCCACGTGGGAGCGCGCGGGGTGCATGGGTGGCACGTCCCATTCACATAAATGTGACGCGCTCCTGTGGCGTGCGCCTCACGTGCCGTCGTTGTGCCGCTGCGCGCACAAGCCCCATTCGTTTGAATGGGGACTGAGCATCCACATTTTTTCTCTTATGCAAGGGGGGTGTCCAGAACAGATCCCCCGTGTAAGAGAAGGGTGGACTGTACTGCTCAAGATCCTGCATCAGACACATAGGTACTGTGTTGTGGTTACATTCTTTCTTCCAATATGACACTCCAAACCCACCTTAAAATTCAGGCAGCCACACCAAGGAATGTTGTTCTGTGGTGCTGAAGAGTAGGACACTGGAGCATGATGTGCCCAGAGCCCTGCCTCTTCCAGCAAGCCATAATCTGAGAAGGATTTTTGTGCTCATCACACTGTAGCTCTCTTGCACACATCCTTTAGCGCACTGCTCATGCACACCACCAAAATCTGGCTCTCAGTACACTTGCCTGGATTCTAAGGTGGGTTTGGAGGCATTTGAAGTACTATAATGGTGCTACAATTATAAATGTGAATACCAAATGCTTACATGCTTATGACCTTGTAACAGCCAGACAGGATGCCAGCCACGATTGAAAGATAGGATTTAAATGTTTTTTAAAGCCAACAAAACAAATCAACAAATTAAAATCCAAGTTCCAGATAAAATAACAGAGTTTTGGCTGTTGGATGTTAAGTACAGAGGCAGCGTGACTTATGACTTCCACAGCTATGGTGCTGCTACTGAACTGTCCTGTTGTTGTACAGACTAATCCAGCATCACAGGGTGTTGGGATACGCAACAGTATCTCCATTGAAAATCTCAAATTAAGGGGGAAATGTAATCCCTGAAATCTTACAAAAATGTCTTTTTGGCAAGGGATGACAGGGTTTTGAGCCCTCTGGGTGGCATAAAAACCGCCAAAGGGCACAGCTTTGTGTCAACCCTGTCCCCAGCACTAGCCTGTGTGAGAGAAGGGTAGTAGCCATGATTCTTAGTGAACAATCACAATGGGGGCTTATGGAGTCACGGGAACACTCCTCAGGTAGCTGAGGCCTGTTACAGACTGCCAAACTAAAGCTGCTTCGGGTCTCTTTGGAGGTATGCTATTTAAATGATGCATGCATCCTAAGAATCCAGAAGCTGCACCAAAGCTGCACTCCAGTGCTTAGGAATGGAGTGTGGCTTTGGCGCAACCTCCGGACTCTTAGGACCCATGCATCATTTAAATAGCATATCTCCAAAGCAGAGACCCGAAGCAGCTTTATTTTGGCAGTCTGTAACAGGCCTATGAGAAGGGAAGGCAACAGGAGAGCATTGCTTTCTACATATGAATTCTGTTCCATTGACTATACCAGTCCCCAAATATCTACCTCTATAGTAATTTATAATTTTAGATGGGATTTAGAACTACAGTTTAGGCATCCAAAGAAAACAGACAAAGCGAGTAAGGGAATGCCAACACATCCAGTAGAAGACTTCTAGCTGTGAATGATTTTCAGTGTCTTGGTCTCTCCAATGCTAGTAATCTGGGGATGGAAGGATCATTTCATCTGGGAGGCAGAATTCTTACTGGAGGTGCAATGCCCTCATCCCTGCCCTACAAAAGTCAGATGTTTTACAGCCTAGCCAGAGAGTCACTGCCTTACTAAGAACTCATGTTTTGCTGGATTACACCCAGGAAAAGAAAGATTTCTGAAATCATGAGGGAGATGGTTGAACGAATAGGGTGATGATGGTAGTAGTGCCGATGATGATCTTAATGGCTCCTCATCAGCTGCCTTCCTGTTTCCATCATCTTTCTTTTGTTCATAAGAGCTGGAAGGATTCGTGCGACAGCTGTGGGAGACTTCCCAGCAATGTCTAAATGAGAAGAAATCTTTTGTTGTTAGTTGCATTTCCTGGAAGCTGCGTATGCATGAAGATATACACTGGCTGCCAAGTTTTAGGTACTCAGGCAGAGAACACTGCTTGGGCACAGCAGCAGTTTTGCCTACAAAGCCATGGTCTGAACCTCACCCCATGTGACTTGTTTGTATGGAGTGGACAACATTGTATGCTCTGATATATTTCTGTTGCACCCTTTCATTGGCTACTGATAAATCGATTTTTAGAGAACTAATAGGAATTGATAAATTCAATATTAGTGTTTCATTGACTGTATTTTGTATTATTGTATTATTGTATTGTTATAATCCCGCCTCGATCCTTGTGAGAGGCGGGAAATATAAATAAACTCTATTATTATTATTATTATTATTATTATTATTATTATTATTGCTCCAGGATTTGTTTATGTCCCCATTTCATTCACATCTTGCATATGTGGAGCACAAGACGATGCACATGGTAGTTTGTCCTCACAACACCCCAGTTTATCCTCACAACAACCTTGTGAAGTAGATTAGACTAATAGGTAGTGAACAGAGCAAAACCATCTAAGAAAGCACTGGGAAAATCCCTTGACTTTAGGCTTGACTGGCTTTCACTGAAAGTCCACTGATTTAAATGGTTTGCAGAATGAACAGCATTTATCCCTCTGGAATTCATGGTATGAATTGGCGGCACGTTTGGACAGGGCAGAGAGGATCTGGCTGAAACACACCACTTTCCATACCTTCCGAGTAAATCTGCCTAAAACTGTGCAGTGTTGTAACCATTTCTCCTATGGCTGTTGTGGGTAGAAGCAGCTGGGGAACACCATGTCTGTGGGACAGTGAATTTACTCCAGATTAAACCTGGATTGGAGGAATTGTCCAAGGTAATGAACCCTATCTCTGAAATAGGTTCAGCACTTTGGATAACACCTTTGAAACCATCTAAAGCCCAGATTGGATTTGCTGGCTCACTGACATGAGTTGTACCCGAGTTCTCTTGGTACCAGATCTCCGCCAGCAAAATAGCCCAGCACCAGGATGTTTTCCTGCACAAGCGACAGCAACTGTGGAGGGAGCATTCATAAATCCAAAAATGGGTTCACCACCACCATAGCAACTAATTATCCAAACAGCCATCCTATGAGCAGGAATCAATACATTTCAGATTGGAGCTGGGAGATTGTGTTGATTTGTGCTAGGCTGCCTTGCAAGATAATAGGACTAATTTTCATACTTGCTCTTTTCAAGTGATATTTACGCATACTCCTTCTCCCCTCACCTTGTCCTCTACTCTTTTAAACACCAGGCTATAGTATTTCTTGAATGAGCTAATATACTTTTCCCCATCAAGGGTTCGTTGAGAGATGGTTTATATTTTCATTTATGTTCACTGGAAATGGGGTACAAGTAATGTGTATGTGTGTGTTTTTTAAAAAAAATACCAAGCAATAGCAAAGGCATTTTTTGTCTATTGAACACATTTCCTATCAGCAAAATTCATTCTTTACTGGCAGGATTGCAATGAAAATTAAGAAATACCACCATGGCAACTATTTAATTTCTAGTAACAGAGATGCCAAGGTTTCGAGATAGCACTGGAGGGCAATCTGGGTAGCAACTGGGTTGTATTTAGGATTGCAAGAGTGAAAACTGGAGAGTGCTTCTATACCTTAACGGTTGTACAGAAGAAATAATTTTATTAGGTGTTGTTAACTGGTTGCATAGCAAACCGCACTTGCTGAAATTTCCTTTCCTGCCATTACAGATACCGGAGCCCTCTTCAGTTTTTAATCGGATGATCCTAAAATTTGATGTCTAGGCTCTGGAGACTTCTTGATTCCTCCTTTGGAGATCTCTTGGTTCTACCCTCCTCCCCACCAGTTGTAGGGGGCATAAACTACAACTATCCTGAAACCCTCACAAACTGTCCTGCAACACTGGTTGCTGTCGAGGACAATAGATGACCCTCATCCAATGACCAGGGCTAAACTGTCAGTATGGTTGGCTTTGGTATATGTAATGGAAAAATCTTTTTCCTTGGGTAGCAAAAATGTCTTAGATCAGCCATGCATCCTTCTCGGGGCTAAGCCAATTGTAATCCAAAAAGTAGCTTCTCCAATTGGATACAATAGGGCAACAGGAATGTTGTAGCAGCATGAACCAAATCAACATTATCTCCTATTTAACACTTGATTAGAAGCCCTTCTATCTTCTATCCTTGTTCTTTGGGGTTGCAAGTATTGCTTAGAAGTGCATTCACAAAAGAGCAGGGCTATTTTTTTTTTTAAAGGAAATGTCCTTTACATAGCAAAGAAACATTCACAGCTCTTCTGAAAGGGAAGAATGAAAGAGAGATTGAAAGCAGCTCGTTCTGACAACTGCTGGAGATGTCAGAAACCAGACAGAATTCCTGTCAAGTGTTACAATCAGGCTGTGAATGCTCCAAGCTTTCTAAATGGGGATACGAAGAGCAGCCATTTTTAACCTGTCCTCTCAGTGCCCAGACACCATCATAGGGATGTAGGAAGATGCATTGCACCAGGTCAGAGTATTTCTTCATCTGACCTATCCCTGTGCACCCCAGTGATGGACAACCTGGGGCTTTCCAAATGTTGTTAGTTTACAACAGAGCAGGAGTTCAGATCATAGAATCATAGAATCAAAGAGATGGAAGAAACCTCAAAGGTCATCAGGTTCACCGCCTTGCCATGCAGGAATGCACAATCAATGCACACACACCCCAGGAATCTTGAGCCCTGAGCTTGCTGTTGGTTTGTGGTCTGGACCAGAGACCCCACATTTCAGGGTCTGGATGCTCTTCTCTAATCTTCATGGCAAGGATGAGAAATCTCAGAGTGAGAGCATCGACTTGAAAAGGAAATGTAAATATATTTTTCTGATTTGTTAGAATGTTTGGTTTTGGTAGGTTTTTTTTTAAATTAATGGAATAATAATAATAATAATAATAATAATAATAATAATAATAATAATAATAATGTATACATACATATTTATATGTCTGTGCATGCTTACAGCAGGCAAGGTAAACAGAAGCTGCCACCAGAAGTCCTTACTGAGCATGCATTATATGCTAGTCTCAAGAACTACCCTTAGGCTATGTGTGTGTTTTAAAAGCATAGATCTATAGATTTTGCTTCCAAAATGGAATTCATAAGAAAAGCAGAGAGTGATGAGAGACAAAGTCTTTCCTGGATGTATTTGCAAGAAGCCTTCAAGTAGTCTCTAGAAGATACAGAAAGTATTGTTGTTGTTGCTGCTGTTGTTGTTAATACAAACATGGCATAGTAATATGAGTGTTGGACTATGACTCAGGACACCAGAATTCGATTACCTGCTCGGCCAGGAAACCCACTGCGCGACCTTGGGCAAGTCACATTCTCTCAGCCTCAGGGGAAGGTAACAACAAGACTCCTCTGATCAAATCTTGCCAAGAAAACCCCACAATAGTTTGGCCTTGAGGTCGCCATACATCAGAGACAACTTGAAGGCACACAACAATAACAGCAACTATCTGAACCTGTAGTTTCATTCCCAAATGCGTGTTGGTTCATTTTAACTAAACAAATTGCTGAAACATGTGGCAGCGCTCTTTTAGTTTTGTTTTTGGGGTGGTGGTGTAGGGACCTATCTCTATTCTCTCCATATGCTTTGTACCTCTGGTACCAACTTTTCAGTTAAAGAAGCAATGCCCAGGAATGCAGAGATATGCCTATATGGGACTGAAACCTCAGGCAGGGAGTATGGAGGTTCCTGAGTCTCCAGTGGCAAATCCCATCGCCCCTCTCCAAATTTTCCTTTTATAAAAATAAGCCTTTCCTTTTCTAAAAGTCATCCTGTCATCCTTTTACTCCCGGAGATACGAGGAGGGAAAATGTGCAAGGAAAAATCGCGCAGGCAGTGTTCCATCCCATTGCTTTCTGCGAAGTAATTAAAGGGCTTAAAAAGTATTAAGCTACCGGTATTTATGTTCTCGAATGTGCTCCTTCCTTAGATGCCCCTCTCCCCATAACATTTATGGGCCTGCCCAGGGACCTAGGGCCACCCTTGTTTTAGCTGAGTCCTTTTTGTACACAAACCAAATACTGTAATAATAATAATGAAAACATTGGAAAGCATTCCTGTTCCAAGGTCAATTTTACGGCCTGTGATATTTCTTAGGGGTCGGCTGGTTACAGAGCAGAAGGGTGAGTGAGTCTATATAACATTTTCTCCTTGTCTTGCCTGTCCTGCTCTCCTTGTCGCATTGTGTAACCCTCACAAGCCCGAGGCCTCCAACCCCACAGGCTGTCTCTTTCCACCCCCCTCCTCTCCCCAGCCCTTAAACGCTTTGCCATTCCCCCATAACCTCACTATGATTAGTGCATCATTTGCATGCCATTTGCATAATTAGCACCGTGGCGATTACAAAGCAGATTACAGGGCAATTTCCAAAGGAAAATAAAAATTTAGAACCAATGATGGGCACCACAGCCGGAGGATTTAATTGGAAGGGAGAAAGTGAGGTCTAGTGGTTAAGAGCATAAGAGCAGGCGGAGATCGGAGAATCGGGATTTTAATCTTGGCTCTAGGAGGAGAGCAAGGTCTAGGCATTAGGGAGAGGTTAGAGAATTAAGGTTGCCAAAGGGGTTCTTCAGACCAGCCATTAAAGCCGGCCTGGGGGCGGAGTCGGGGCATTGCGTCCACATGACGCACACTCCGACTCCGCCCCCCAGGGCACCGTAATGCTGTGCGCCGCTCCACACAGCACACAGCATCACAGCACTCCTATGGCACTGTGTCTGTATGATGCAGTGCTGAAGGAGTGCCAGCCATATAGGCACAGTGTTGCAGCTATCACTCCCTTTCCAGGACACTTTCTGCAGCTCCTTTTTGCACCTTGGAAAGGCTGGATCGGGGCTGTGACATGTGGTTGCCGCGGCCCCAATACGGCACAGTTGAAGGTGGCTGCAGGCCACCCCACAGTGACCGGTGGAAAGGGCTCCTGCACCTTTAATTGTTGTGCAGGTGTTGCTTGTTACCTGACTGTGTGACAAGCAATACCTGTCAAAATTCCCTCTTCTACACAATCACTGAAGAAGCAGGGGCCCCCTCCAGTTTTCAATCTGGCATCCCTAGATGGTGTTGCCAAGTGAAATAAAGGGCAGGGCTTCTGTGCCTACCCCACTGTTATCATTTTATTTTTAATACAGAAGAGGATTGGTGATGTGGCATCATTTGCAAAAACTAGAGTTGCCAGGTGATAACAAGGGGCAGGATTCCTGTACCTTTGACGGTTGTGTAGAAGAAGGAATTTCAGATGATGTTGCTTCTTATGCAAGGAGCACCTACTGAAAGTTCCTGTTCTACATAATCAATACAGACAGAGGAGTCCTATCCCTTATGTCACATGGCAACCCAAGTCAAAAGAAAAGAAATGAACCAGGCTGTGGAATGTAAAGTCCCCAAGGCAGCCCTACTGATTCAACCCTGCAAGCCCTGGTTTCACTACACTGCTGGCTATAAGGCCAGATCTGACATCTGTCTCAGGCATATTTAGTTCTCTTTTTTGCAACAGAAACTGGAGATGGGTCCTATAACTTTAATGGCTGTCTCTAGGGATGCATTCACACTCATTTTTTTATGGATCGTATGCTGATGCATATCAGGTTTCTTGTTCCCATTTTGTTTTGGGTTTGCAAATCTGTTTTGAGTCATTGTAACCCCTGTGTTATTCACACATGCCATCATTTCGGGATAAAATGGAGCTGCTTTCTTTCCTTTGAATGATACAGAACAATCCAAATCGATTTGGAGACTTATTCATACTACCAATGATGTGGATTGATTCAGATCTTCCAGGAAAAGTTCAGGGGAAAAACAGTATCAAATATCCCAGGTTAAATGGTTTTTTTGCCAGAACCTCCCCCAAAAAGTGAACTGAGAATTTGGGATGTGTATAAACAACAAGGATTCAATCTGGATTAATCCTGGATTATTTTTGTAGTGTGAATGGGGCTGGTGAGGGAATTTCAGCAGGTATCGCTTGGTACGTAGTTGCATGATAAGCAATGCCTGTTGAAATTCCCTCTTTGACTCAGCCATTAAAGGCATAAGAGCTCATTCCAGTTTTCACTCTGGCAACCCTACCACAGAGCTTGTAGTGGTATTCTGGATGTAGACATCTTGCTTCAGAGCCAGTGGTGTCATGCCTCAGCGCATATATTCTTTTCTGTGACAGATAGCTCACTGCTCTGCAACATCACTGATGGGTCATTCTCCTATTCTGGCTCCATGAACATAGATGCAAAAAGCATCTCCCATTTATGCCATATCCTGGTGAATAATTGTGTGTGAACATGGCAGGTTGCCATATTGGTTTTTTTGCCCCCAGAATGTCTTTACCTAGGCCTGTCTATCTATCTATCTATCTATCTATCTATCTATCTATCTATCTATCTAATCTATCTCTTTCTCTCTGCCTCCATCTCTTATCTCTTGCTGCCTGATAGTCTCCTAATCTAACGAACCCATTCTAATCTAATCATGTCTAATCTAACGCTCTCCCCCACCACCGCCACCACATTATCTTTTCGCACTAATTGATAGCTCTGTCATTGCCAGTGATGGAAGCAGGAGGCACACAGATTGATAATGCCTCTGAATGCTCATTGTCAAGATGGGAAGACTGGCAAGCCTCGGGTGTCTCCCTAGTCACCCGAGTGACCTGGCCCGAGACGAGAAACAGCGAGCGGGTGGGGGAAAGACGAGGATGATTAACAGGCACAGAAAGGTCCGAAATGATGGAATCAGCTTGCTGTGAAATTGGAGTCGAAGGTTGGGAAATAAAGAGAGGCTGGCTGATGGGATGGCAGTAAGTGGCGACTGATGAAGGAGACCCCCCCCCAAACATCCAGCGGGCATACACTTCTGATAGTGAGAAGTGGAGAATCTTCCATGGCACCTCTCAAGTGCCCATGGTTGTGCGGGACATCCAACCTACCTCAAGAGCACAGAGCTTTAACTTGTTCTGCCCCCACCCCCAAATAATTAGTTAAAATTATAGTTCCAAGGTTCTCTCATCCAATTAGTTAGCTGCAGTTATACTTACCATTTTTAAAATGGTTTGAACACATGCACACACATCTGGATTCCTTTCATTCAGTAGTAGGCTGCGTGGGACAGAAGTTGGACCACAGGACATTCTTTCTTCATCATTTAGTGAGGCCGCATGTCCTTTAAAAGGTAACTTTAAATGGTACTGTTACATTGCAAAAGGCATAAAGTTATCCATCATTAAGCTACAACCAGTGTGTGTGTGTGTGTGTGTGTGTGTGTGTGTGTGTGTGTTCTGTGTACAAGATGCAGTTGGTCTCAGCTTAGAAGGGAAAAGAAACGAATGTACATTTTCGACAGAACACACCCTTAAGAGCCTGGACTAACTGGTTCTTCTTCCTTGGAATTTTATGCTATTTAAATATACATGCATATGTTTGTTTGTTTGTTTGGCTTACATTCCATCTTTCTTCCATGGTTATGACTTAAACCAACACATGACGAGGTGCCATTAAAAACTCAACAACAACAAGTAGAGATAGTAGGGCATAGTTGCCATGATCCTGCATCAACTGGGTAGAGCATAATGTGTATGTCCTCTCCCACACCTGGCAGCTATCAAGTCATGGCAAGGGCCACCACTGCTAATGCTTACTGGTAGGAAGGGGTAAATAGCAAGGGGAAAGGACTCAGAGGAGGAAGAAGTGATTGGTTTTAGCTAAAAATTAAAAACAAATTAAAAATTATGCATTCTCAGATGGAGTGCACCCTCATTTTCCTTCCCCTAATACCCTAGACTAGCCATTTCTCTATCCTAGGACATGTGTCCTTCTCAACAGTAAGCAGTAGCAACAGTGAGCCCTCCCAGGGTTTGAAAACTGAGAAAGGAAACTGGGCATTTGTACACTGAGTGCAATGGTTTGTTTGAACCAAGGAATGGTTTTCATTTGGAAATGGGGTCAGGCAAGGTTGCATTTTTATCACTGTTGAACTTGTATGCTGAAGATATCATATGTAAAGCAGTATTAGATTCAGAGCAAAGAGGCATGAAAATTGGAGGCAGTTTTGATATTTGATTGTAGATATGCGGATGACACCATACTACTGGCGGAAAATTGCAAAGACATGGAATGATCACTGAAAAAAAGGAAAGGAAGAAAGTATGAAGGCAGGTTTACAAGAAAGAAAACAAAAGATAATAATCACAAATGATTTACTTAACTTCAGAGTAGATGAGGAAGACACTGAAATAGTTCAAGATTTTCCTACTTTGGCTCAGCTATTAATCAATATGGAGACCACAGTATACAAATCTATATCTATATCTATATCTATAGATATCTCAGAAGATGGCTATAACTTGGAAGGGCAGCTATGAAGGAACTAGACACATTCCTCAAGTGCAAAGTAAAGGGGCACCCAACCATTAAGTATCTCATTGCTAAAGTCTTTTACCCTAAAATGTGGTTGTTTGTCTCAGGGGCGGCGGGGGGGGGGAGGGGACAAGCCAACATGGATTTCCAGTTTACTATCGCATTAGGAGTCAGTCAAACTCATGCTGCGGCTAAGACTCCCCAGAGATTAGCTCCAGGACTTTGCAGACGGCTAATAAATTTGCCAGTGGCGGGCTTCTGATTTTGTTTGGGGGCAAATGGAGGAGAACCTCCCAAGTGAGCAATACATCAGCTTTAATGCCTTCATGAATAAATGATCAAATAAAAAAAAGAGGAGAAAGAACCAGTATTAGAACTTAGTAGCCATTGGATAAAACGGTTTTTTGTCCTCCCGGGAGACTTGCGTTGCCCCTGGAGCAGCTAGAAGGAAGACAAATTGGGGCGCATGAGAGTTGAAACAGAAGACCTCAGGAAGTTGGCTGCTTGGTTAATTTTGCACAGAATTGCAGAAGGAGGACAAAATCAGACCCAAATTCTGGGGCTGGAATCAAGGGCACTGTCACTTTACCTTTCAGGCTGTAGTTTCCAGTGGGAGCTGTTTACACTTTCTTCAGACAACCAACTGAGAGATCTGCTTGGGTGAATGAGGTCTTTTACTTCATAGGGACAGGTGGGGATTCTGTCAAGAGGAAAGATCAAGAGGAAAAGCAGCAACTTATCACAGTGAGGATGAGTTGCAGAAGAAGAGGGAGTAGGGAATGGTGGGGTGGGGAAGGCCCATATTTAGAGGGGTGCCTCCAGAATCTGGAGCCGGCACTGGTTCAGGTTCTTTGTATTGAAGTGGCCAGAAATGTGAAGTCGAAGGCTTTCATTGCCGGCATCCATTGTTTTTTGTGGGTTGTTCATGCTATGTGGCCATATTCTAGAAGAGTTTATTCCTGATGTTTCACCAGCATCTGTGGCTATGGGCATCTTCTCTGACAAACCCACATAGCCTGAAAACCCTACAAAAAATCTATGACCAGAAACGGTTTGCCAGACTGCAATCCAGCAATGTTTCCTTCAGCTTCTTGTCTCCATTGCACTCTTCCAAGGTCCTGCCATCTGCTTCTGCCTCCAGCCTCCTGTGAGGCATTCCTGAAGGCTTGCTGACTTCAAAGGAGACTAGCAGAGCACAAGAAATACCACACCCTTTAACTAGCATTGCCACAGTGCAAACCGGGGAGAGTTTCAGTACCTTTCTCAGTTGTGCAGAAGAAATACTTTCAGCGGGTGCTGCTTGTGTTGCTTGCTACCTTGAGCCTTATTACATGACAAAAGAAAGGCAAGATGCACTGCAAGAGAAGTGGCTTTCTCCTTGCCTCTCCACATGCTATCAAAGCACTTCCGTTCTCTTCTTGGAGACAGTTATAAAAGTGTGTCTTTTGGAAAAATCTGTTTAGACACACTTTTACAGCTGTCTACCTTTGGAAGTAGGACAGAAGTGCTACAACAGCATGCAGAGAGGCAAGGAGAAAGCTGTTCCTCATTTGCAGCATCTTGCCTTTCTTTTGTCGTGTGATAAAGCACTAGTTGTGTGACAGGCAACACCTATTGAAATTCCCTCTTCTACACAACCATTAAAGGTACAGCAGGACTGCACAGTTTTCAGACTGGCAACCCTACTCCCAGTCTTGATTAATTTTCTGCCACTCCATTTTGTTAGCTGCTTTTAAAATACCCCAGTTTCTGTCTCTTCTTTCCATTTCCCCCTTCATCCTTTGCCTACATTGCTTTGTGCAAACTCAGGTCAAAGAGCAAGAGAGGTTTGTCTTCAGATAACTCAAGAGGAAAGAGAGGAGGGCACAGAATCTTACCCTTCCCAGTGGGGTCTTGCAAAAGCAAACTGCTGCAACCTTTCATTATGTGTCTGTTCTTCCTCCTTAACAACTTCAACCATCTTGACCACACTCTGATGTTGCTTAGCCACACCTTCCACTTTCAACGCCATCCAGTTTTCATCTGTGAAGTGTTGGATAGTGTGTAAGGGAAACTGTGGCTACTGTTAGTACAATCTGCATACCTCGCATTATGTTTTGGGTCTCCATATTTTCACATCTGGAGCCAGGCGTGTGACTATCTCAATCAGGTTTGGTAAGTAGGATTTCCAGGATTTCCATTCACAGAAGCACCAATGCTTTGGACAGCAGCAGTCCTGTGTTCTTGGCCATCCCAGAAAGAAATATCCAGATAAAAATCAGGCCTTGAGGCCTGCTTTTTGTCTGAAAAGCAGACTTCCAGGCATTTGCTGACCCTCCTGCAGAATGTATTCCCATATTCTCTTTGCATGAAACATTGATGCATTGGCAAACATGCTTGAAGCACATGCAGGAGGAGATAGAGGAAACATCTGGTAGCAGCCACTACAGCTGCATTCAAGATGCCATCCACTTGTGCATAGCACCACCTGCTGAGATGTTCTTGCTTTGCAGAAAGAAAGGATAGGCTAAAAAGAAATAAATTTGAAGATAGCAGGGTTTTTGTTTTGTTTTTTCAGTCTGCTGGGGATCTCAAAGAACAACCATGAAAGGCTTTTATTAGGATCAGCTATAAAGCCACAGAAGAGTGATCAAATATTTAAATACAGCATTTCAGGGGAATCGTGTGCAAGTGTAATTCTGGTGCTTTCTTTTTTATTTTATTTATTTTTAAATATAAATCTTTATTTTATTATTTCATCAGAGTGTTGGACTAGGACTCTGAAGAAACTTGCCAAGAAAACTCCATGATAGGTTTTGTCTTACGTTCACCATAAGTCAGAAACAACTTGAAGGCACACAACAACAACCAGGTTAAATGAAATTGTTCACCGGAATCCTATGTGACTTCTTACATTACGTAACTTTATGTATAGCTAGTTACATAACAGAGGTGCCAAGAAACCCCTTTACTGAATTGTGAAGAGGACAACGAGAAGATTGCATGTGCACATTGGTACCCAATGTACACTGGGACTGATGCAATGTGTATTGAGACTGATGCAATTTACATCATATTGTGCATTGGTCCCATTGTGCACCTGTGACTTTGCTGATTTTGCTACCTAGTTATGTAACAGCACTCCTCTATTGGATATGGATGTTACAGAACCGCCCAATTCTGTAATTCCTCCGGATGTGACTTCACCTATGAAGATGTAACACATCAACAGGATTCTGGCCAATACTGGTTATTAGCTGTTTCCAAATAGTCAATGAATTTTGGCTGTTCTTTATTGCTATTTTGTAAACCTAGCAACACTACTGTAAGGTGGACTTATGTTTGCATATGTCATAGAGTGATGTAGTAGTTTAGGTATTGAACACTGAGCAATCAGGTTTTGAGTCCCCTCTCAGCCATGGAAACCAACTGAGTGATCTTGGGCAAGTCACTCTCTTTCAGCTTCAGGGAAATGGCAAACCCTCTCTGATGGAATCCTGCTCAGAAAATTTTGTGATCAGGTTTCCTTAGGGCAAACATAACTTGGAAATCACTTGAAGGTGCGCAACAACAACAGCAGTAATGTCACTTACCTGTTTCTTGCCACTGTCTTGGGCCTGGACAGATTAATCATTGCTTTGGCTTCTTTCTCATTTGAATTTTATAAAGCAAGTTGTGGTTGTGAGTAAATTCTTAACCAACTATGATTCTTCCTTATACCTAAACTCAAAGCAGCTTCATAAAATCCAGGTTTGCATTCCTAACATCTTGGGACAATGCCCTCCTTTATCTTTCCTTGGCCAGTTGATGTCACTGTTGCCATGTGATTTCTCATAAGGATGCATCCCTTAACCAGCGCATCTTCTAAATAAAAGCTTCTCTCCACAGCTGTCATGCTCGCACACACACAACATGTACAACAACCAGCAGGACGGATAGCAAGTGGCTGTTTATTTCACAGAGGAGGCAAAAAGGCTCCCTCTCACAGCTGGCTTTTTGGTGTTTGCTGCCTGGTTCGTGCCACACTTGTGAAGGGTGAACAAGCTGCGTGGCACAGAACCTTCCCAATGTGAGGTGACAGATGGAGTGCCAATGTATTTATGCCCACCTCCCCCTTTGTCCCTTTCTTCCAAAGAGCTTCAGGCAAAACATTTCTCATTTGTTTATTTATTTACTTAAAAACTCTTTTTCATATTTCTGACCCATCACTGGGATAACTTTTTCCTGTTACAATCAAAAACAAAACAAAAGAATATATAAATTACAAGATAAGAATACTATTTAAAAAATAGAATAAGTCATTGATACAACAAGGGCGAAGGAGATGGAGAGTGATGGAAACAAACCAGACTTATAATAATAATAATAATAATAATGAGAAATGATACCGTAGACAAAATCCCTCCTTTTGACATCTAAACACCATCAAGAAGGATGTCATCTAGATATGCCAGAATAGGAGATTACTATTAACCAAATTACCCATTATTTGAATTTGGAAATGGAGTACCTTTGACCTGCCAGATGTTTTGGACTTCAAGTCCCAGCAGCCCCAGCCACTATGGCTGATGATAAGAAATTATGGCAGTTGGAGTCTAAAGCAGGTGCAAAACTTGCCTGATTCCCCCAAACTCTGATGTATTTCATAGGAAATTTTTTACTGTGTTCTTACAATATCCTTGCATAATAATTTACACCGTGAGATAATCACAACTCAAGGCCAACAGAGGAGCTTCAAGGCTGAGCAAGAACTCTTGCTGAGATCTTTTAGCCAGAAAGTTCATAGAATCATAGAATCATGGAGTTGGAAGAGACCCCCAAGGGCCATCCAGTCCAAACCCCTGCCATGCAGGAAATCCCAATCAAAGCATACCCGACAGATGGCCATTCAGCCTCTGCTTAAAGACCTCCAAAGAAGGAGACTCCACTACACTCCGAGGGAGTGTGTCCCACTGTCAAACAGCCCTTACTGTCAGGAAGGTCCTCCTAATATTGAGGTGGAATCTCTTTTCCTGCAGCTTGCATCCATTGCTCCGGGTACTGTTCTCTGGAGCAACAGAAAACAAGCTTGCTCCCTCCTCAATATGACATCCCTTCAAATATTTGCCAAATATTGAAACTGGTGTTTCGTGCTTCCAAAACGTGCATCCCTTTTTAAATGCTACACCACTCTTGCTTGGGACAAAGATTTAGGATGCCCTTATCTCTAAATGCCATCTCACTGTTCAACCCTATGAGCACTGTACCTTAAGTCTACATTTAATGGTCCAATGAAGTAGTGACTGGCAGAAATGTAATTCTGACTTTATACGGGCCTCTTTGTCTGAATATTGAATGAAAATGTGTTTCAAACACAGAGACACATAAGTCTGGGTTTCTGAGGGTTCCATTCGAAGCCTGGGATGGACAGCAAATCAATGTCTGTGTATAGGTATGTGCTATACAGTGCCAGTCTCTTGACCAACTAGCAAAACATGGACCTGCCTGTAATTCTTACCCCTGTCTGGAAAAGCCTATACTGAACTAATATCAACTGGGGAAAAAAAAATCTCCATTTGAAAATCCTTGGCTTACTGGCTACTGAGAGAGAGAAAAAATAAGCCAGCCAATTTTGCTCCTGCTATTTTAATAGGAGTATGATACACAGAGCCCTTTCATACTACCTAGTTATAGCACCATGATTTCACATTAACTGGTACAGCTGCATCTTGCAGACTCCTGGGATTTACAGTTTGGTGAAGCACTGGAGCTCTCTGTCTGAGAGTGCAAATACCAGGCGAAATTGCTATGACAGTTAAAGTGAAATGTTATTTCCTGCACAGAAAATACTATACTTGGGGTCTTATTCTGAACAAAATGTACAAATATATATATATTTATACAGAAGATGTTTCCTATGCAGAAAAAGTTTCCTGCACAAAACAACCATGTGCAAATTTTGCACAGATATGTCCCAAGCTGTGAAGGTTCTTGTCAATCCAGTATTCCTCTTGTTAGGGTTTCTAGACACTAAAAATACACATTTTTCTGACAATTTTTCGGGTATTTTCAAATATTCGTTCCAACCCTACTCAGTATCACTGGGATGCATTTTCAGAACTTCAGAAAGGTGTATATCTCAGCTTTCCTGATGCTGAGATCTTTTAGCCAGAAAATTGCCAAGTATTGAAACTGGTGCTTTGTGCTTCCAAAACATGCACACTGCCATTGAGCTCTACCCCCTTCCTTTCCAAAATTGCTGTCGATCAAAGGAGGGTAACCAAAGCTGGTTCCCAGGAGCGGGACCATAATAATTGTTGCAGCTGTGTAATCCAGGACACATGTGGCAGTGCTACAAAAAATAAATGTCAACACAGCCCCCCAAGGAAAATACAGAAATGTAGATAAGGCAAGAAGGGAAGCTGAGGCTTCAGAAGGAAGTAATTTTTTTTCCAAAGACATACATCTGGTTAGAGCCAAACGGTAACTTTCCCCCCCAATGTCAACCAGACTGAAGAGTCCCTCTAATGTGCCATTTCTGTTTTTTTGGCAAAGTCTGTTTCTTTGCAATTATCTCTTAATTTCAGCATATTCAGTTTGAGGTTCTTCTGAAGTTGGTTCGGGCATCTGATTCGGCACAGAAAACGTTATAGAGGCATAATGCAGTTCTTCGGGATCATTGGACACAATGTCAGCAGATTCTTCCGCCTTTTCCGGTTCTTTGGGAACATAATTGCCTGCCTCTTTGTTAAGGTCTATGGTGTTGAAACCCTATTGGTGGGAGGGAAAACAATCACTCAGTATTATACTAAGCCCAGAAAGCCCAGAAGGCTTGGAAACATACCTTTTGGGACCACCTCTCCCAGAATCCTGAAAAAGGTTGCAGGATTGTTAGAGCTGTTGCTAGAAAATGTTGCTTCTCTTGGGTTGCTTTAGGAGAAAAGAAGCAGCAGGTGTTCAATGCCCACATAAATACCCAGAGACCCAGCTCTTCCTATTGCCTGCAGGTCACTCAAGTGCCAGTATGGATTGCTTAAAAGTAAGAGTGGAAAAGCAGACACTACAGACCTGGCCACTGGGAGAGATTTCGCTGTGGGGTGTCCGAAGCTTCTTGTGCGATTCCAAGTCGGTCATAGATTTTCTTTGGCACCTGCAAAGAAATTTCATTCCCTTTACAGCTAACCAAGCCCAAATTATCTCCACTATGGATGTAAAGTAACAACCTACAATGAACACTACCAATTTACAGATGCACCACTACCAATAACAATTGTGCACAACAATAATAAAAGGGACGGGAGTATTGATCGTGTTAGGACTTATTTAGCTGCTGTGGTATAAGTCATGATTTGCAGAAATGCAACCAATCCACTGTTGAATATTTGGGCATGCATGAAAGAACCAGAGGGCCCATTTACACTATAAAATTATAGTGCTGTGATTCCATTTTAACTGCCATGGTTCTGTCCTATGGAATCCTGGGATTGGGCATTTAAAGAAAGGCATTTCGAATTCTCAGACAAAAAGCTCCGGTGCATCAGCAAACTACAAATATCAGAATACCATAGACTGGAACCATTGCAGTTAAAGCAGAATAATAGCACTATAACTGTATAGTGTGAATGGGTTGCAGGCTTGTTCTGCTCCTCAAAAATCCAAACCATAAGAACCCCCTACTTCTTCCTTTATTATAAGGACCTTTCCAGACACTATCTCATCCAAGAGATTATCATATCCCTCTTTAATATTCATTCTGAATGTAAGATACAGTGCCCTACATCTCCACCTACCAAGAGAGATAAGGTCACCTAGGTTTTATAACAGATAATAGTGTAGGAGGCGTGCATTAGCAAGGCTGGGGAAAAATCACACAGGCATACATTCTTTCTTTCGAAATTAGAGGAACCTCAAGAAAAAGGTGGAATCAAGGACATGCACATTGCTTTTTGATCCTATTTAGAAGTCAATCTGATTGAATTCAAACAGACTTTTGTTCCCTTGTTCCCAAGGAATTTTTCACTGGATGTTACATGTTAAAGGCGAAGAAGGAGCGTTAGTAACACAGTTAGTAGGGACACATGCTTGGAGAAGAATAATTTGAAACTGTTTATTTGAAAACTAGTCAAAAAGTGTAAGTGACAAAGCAGAGGACAGATGGTTAGAATCAAAAGACTACAACGATAACTTAACAATAGGTTAGATAACAAATAGAATAGAATAAAATAAAAACAACCCAGAGTAAAGAGGCTTACCTGAACTGTGTGAAGGAGAATATTTAGCAGAAAACCTGGAAAAATTATTGGCTTGTTTAATAGGAAGACTTTTTATCAACAAACAGTAGTGCTCTATGCGCCTTTTTGAATAAACATGGCATATCCTCTAAACATGTGATACCTGAGGATATGATGGTTCATTTTTTGGAATTTAAAATACAAAGCTGCAAGCAAAATGAATGTAATCCAAAACTGGCAGTGAGATATAGCAATATCTGCTGTATGCTTGCTATTGCTTCAAGGAAATACAATAAGGAGAAAATGTTGTATTGCAGGGGGTTGCTGTGAGGCTAAAGTAGGGAGGATCGGAGCCATAAAGACCAGGTAGCATTAGCTTGGTGGTGTGTCTGTACATGTGTACAATGTACAAAATGTGTAAGTCAAGGAGGGTTGAGGGAAGAAGGCTGTGCTAAGTCCAAACCCTACAACTATCCCAACTTGGCAAAGACAGTCTTGATTAATCCTCTGCCGTTCCACTTTTTCAGCTGTATGTAAAATGCCCCAGTGTCCTGGTTTTCATGTGTGAAATGTTGGAGACTGTTTCAGCCTTATGCCTCGTTCCATATACAAGTTTTATGCTAACTGCATGACTTGGCTGAGCCTTGCCTAAGAAACTGCTCTCCTCTTTCTTGTTGTGCTTCTCTCTTTAGTTGCTAGTCTGATTATATGTGTACTAAAACATTCATGGGTTAAAAATGTGATGATGAATGAGGAATAAAGAGCAACTTTTCAAAAGGAATTTGAGAATGTGTTAGTCATTTGGAGAATGGATTGATCTAAGCCTCAAGCATCGAAATGTGTTGCTAAATGACAAATCGGAGAGGAAGTCATTATTTCAAGGGGAAAATAAACAAACTTGGATTTTGGGCTGATTCACAAATATGTGACTAAGGAAATAACAGCTTTGTGGAGGAAGAAAAACTGTTCCTTGGGGAAGTTAATATTAGGAGCGCATTTCAGAACTCAGAGGAGTTATTTTTCTTGGACTACTGCTCTCATAATCTCATGCTGGGTGAGGGATTTGGGGAGTTGTAGACCAAAAATGGCTTTCCTAAGGTCTGGAGCTTTCTATAGCAAATCATCCACCAAATTTCTTTTCATGTTGACTATTGCTTTGTTAGACCTTGAGTGGGGCTTTCAAAGGTCCAGATTGCCTTGACACATCAGGTCTGACTAGGGTTGCCAGAGGGAAAACTGGACAAAGCTCCTGTCATTTGGATGTATTTAAGAAGGAATTTCAGCAGGTGTTGCTTGTCACACAACCAGGTCACAAAGCAACACTTGCTGAATTTCCCTGTTCTACACAACTATAAAGGCACAGGAGATGTCTCCAGTATTTTATCTTGGAACCTTAGGTCCAAATTAATGTTTGAATGCCTCCCTACTATTAAGTAAGCATATAGAGATGTCTTCCACAAACTGATACATTGAGGATAAGTAACGGATTTATCCCGATTGTATTTGGAGGCCCAAATACAAAAAGAAGAGGAAAGAATTGGGAAAGTATACCCTGATTTGGAAGGGACCATCCCAATTTATCCCCCGTCTTCTCACTTTTCCAGATGATTTTAGAATGTCCCAGTTTGTCTCTTTTTCCTACTTTCCCCCTTGGCTTACTTCAACTACTGCAAACTGATCTTGTAGCACCTTTGTGACTAACTGAAAGAAAGAAGTTGGCTGCTTTCATAGACGAAAGTCTACTTCCAAATGCATGCGAGGAAGTAGACTGAAGTCTAGGAAAGCTTGTGCTGACAACTTCTTTCTTTCAGTTAGTCTCAAAGGTGCTACAAGATCTCTCTACATACTGATTCAACCGACTAACACGGCTATATCTTTGAATACTGCAAACTGAGTTCAAAGGGCAAACGTAGTTTGCGCTCAGTTAACTCAGCAAGGTGTGTGCGAAGAGAGGATGGCCAGAATCCTATCCTTCACAAGTATCATGTATATTGTGATTTTGAAAGGTGATTTTATTATTGTTTTGGCTGTAATCCGCCTTGATTCCTCCAGGAAAAGGCGGAATATACATAAATTATATTATTATAAAAGCAAATTGCTGCAGCTTCTCCTAGTTTGTGTGTTCTTCCAAATTAAGTTTTGCTCTCTTGACCACACTTTAATGTTGCTTGGTCTCATGTGTCGTGGAGAGATGCTGTTTGCGGAAAGATGTTGTTTCATAGCAAACCCAGAATGATGAGTGACTGAGGTTATTTGCACCATTAAACAACAGCATCTGAATGACCCCCCCTTCCCCCCGTTTTCATCTCTGAATGTTGGAGGGTATGGAGAAGGCCCTATAGCAGTGATGGTGAACCTTTTTGAGGCCAAGTGCCCAAACTGCAACTGAAAACCCACTTGTTTATTGCTAAGTGCCATGTCCCTCTGGCTTTCTAGTAACAAACTCTGGCAAACTCTGTGCTGGGACGATGGCACATGTGCCCACAGAGAGGGCTCTGAGTGCCAACTCTGGCACATGTGCCATAGGTTCGCCATCACTGGCCTATAGGCAGGTAGAAGATTCTAGGTTCAATCCATAGAAGACGGCTAAGGAATGCATAGCTGTGCAGATTCACATTAGCCTGTGCTATCAGCCATACTGATGGGAGTTGCAGTCCAAAAACATCTGGAAGTCTGCACTTTGATCTCCCCTATTCTTTGAATTAATAGATATTTAAAGTGCTAGTACTTGGAAAGAGCCCTGCCAGAGACCCTGAGGAGTATTCCCTGTCAGTCAGAATATAATACGGGGCTAAATGAGCCAATGCTGTGTCTAAGTCTAAGGCAGATCTATCTGCCTGATCTCTCCCCGACCTCTGAAATATCTCTTTTGCAGGCTGCCTACTTGGGAGCTTCGGCATAAATTGATTGTAACGCAGCATATTTAGGTTGATCAATTATAAATAAGAGCAACTTTGCTCTGGGAAATTAAATAATTTGTTATTGTCAGACAACGAGGTGGTGTACTGATGAACTAAGGGGATTTTTCAGACTTAATAATACTCCTGAGAAGGATAAACTAACTATATGGGAAACTAATAAAGCTTATATGAGGGAAGCATTCATTAAAAAAAAAATCATATTTGAATTAAAGAAGAAAGAGGCAGAGAGAGGGAAAAGGAGAGAGAGGCATATATTAGCAACACTGAAACAGTAAAAAATGGTGCATTGACAAAAAAAAAAGAACAGGTTATCTTCTGTATGAAATAGAAGAGAGGCTTTTAAAATAAATCTCAGAGATTATTCATAGTGTAGGTAATATTTTTCAAGGAGAAAAGAGAGAATGTATTCAGGCAATGCGTAGCTTAATTGAATAAACCAGCCTTCCGCAAGATGTGTCGAATTGTATCTCCCATTATTCCAAGACAGCTCTGGCTGGCTGGTTGGGGGTGATGGGAGATGTAGTAAAAGACATTAAAATTATCAAAGAGATAGCTGGTATAACATAATGCTTGGGGTGTTGGACTGGCCCTTGGGAGATCTGGGTTCTAGTTTACACTCAGCCATGAAATTCACTAGATAACCATAGAGCCAGTGAGTCTTTGCAGTGTTGTTGTGAAGTTATAGTGAGGATTGTGAGAGCCATATATACTGCCTTGAGGTCACTGGAGGAAAAAGTGTGGTATAAACAGGGTTGCCAGGTTTTCTGGAAAGCAATAGGGGACATAGGGCCTGTACAGACAGGCCAAAATAAAGCTGCTTCGGGTTACTTTGGAGCTATGCTGTTTAAAATCCACATGCATCTTAAGAGGCCAGAGCTGCACCAAAGCTGCGCTCCAGTCCTTAGCATCATTTAAATAGCATACCGCCAAAGTGACCCAAAGCAGCTTTATTTTGGCCTGTCTGTATGGGCTCATACTCTCCTAAATTGCCAGACCAGTTCAAGACTGGCCAAGGCAGATGAAGCAGGCTTATACAAAACCACCTCAAGTCTCATAAGAGAAGGACTCCCCATGAGATCCTATGGCTTCTGTGAGATTTCAAATCTTGCAGGAACCCAGGAGACAATGCCAGCCATCATGAAAAGGGTCACAGTGCTGCTTGGCTCGCTCCACAGAGAGGAGCAGCAGTGAGTCCGCTGTGATTCCCATAGATGGATCCCTGGCATTTGGTGAGGACTGTTTGCCACGTGCCAAATGCTATGAGAGCATGGTTGACACTCGCTCTCAACAGTTCAAGCAATATCAGATTGGGGTTGGATGTAAAGCCTCCAAGAATTAGATGTCCTGTATAAAACAAGACTCCTGGGAGCTGTAAATAATATACTTTTAACTAATAAATGATGGCAACCACCTCAGGATCATGTACTAGCGTGCCTAAACATTGCATCAGTATATCCCAAAGACCAATCCCATCTACTAGGCCTCATGAAGACCGAAAGAATGGGATGAGCATTTGATGCAGCTGGGCTTGACTGCATGATCGCCCCATTCAGTGTTGGAAGCAGAATTGTGATGGAGACAGCTCCCTTCAAGCAGGCTGCCTTGCTTCCATTCTGTTTGCACCTACGGCCCTCCACTGGCTGCTATCATGTTGGCTGGACAATTCTAGGAGCTGCAGTTCCAAAATGTGACTTTCCCAAGCTCTGGGAATAGCATAGCAGCAGTTGATGGGACTTGGCATATAGCTTTTCTCATTTGTTCAGTAATCACTCTCCAGCTTTCCATAGATATTATTTCTTTGTTAGTTGCAGTTATATCCCCAGAGAGCTCAAGGTAATATAAAGACTCTTCTCCCACATAGAAAATCATGTTCACAACAACTCTGTGAATTGGGATGTAATTTGTGCATTTCATTCAAGTAAGCAAGGACAAATAATTGTACTATTTCTTTTCATAATTGCAAGAAAGTCCTTGAAACCTTTTTGAAAAATACTTGCACTTCAAGGTTTATTCTGCCCCAACCCCAAAGTATGGTCCATTTGGTCAGAAAATGCCATTTTTGGCACACACAAAATTAATGTCTGAACTGCATTGCTTTCCCCATCTGTTCAGGATTCTCCTTGTTGGGGTTTGCCAAGCACTCATAAACTCCATTTTTATCTATTATTGAAATATTTTGCAATATTATTTCTACTCCAACTTGTGAGGTAAGTGAGGCTGAGAGACAGGAATTGGTTCAAAGTGACCAAGTGAACTGAGAGTGCAGTGGGGGCTTGAACCATGATCTCCCAAACTCTCATTCATCCCTCTAAGAGCTATCCATACTGGTTCTCTACCAAGACAAGAACTTTAAAAGAGGCTTCCTGGACCCAACCAAAAATATAACTTGACTGGTCCAAGATCCCATTTCTCCAAAAGGGCAAACCAGATGCATCTAGGAAGCTCACAGGATAACCCTGTCCTACATGTATTCTCCAGCAATGCAAGCTGCCTTTTCCTTGGAGGCTGTAGCAAACAAACTCCACAATTATTACTAGTGGTGGGTGAGACTGTCTAGATTTTCACCTTTGCCAAGGCCTGACAATTCTTTAGCAATGAAAATTTGCAGTCTAATGAGTGGGGAAAGCAGCAATTTACCCACAAAAGAGATGCATGCCAGGGCAACATCAACTGGATGGATGCATAACATCTGGGCAGTCACTCAGGGAGAAGATAAATGTCTGGAAAGGTCCTGAAAATTGACAAAGCTTGGAAAGGTCACTTTTGGGTGTTGATCCTTGCTGTCTATGGGATTGTTTTTGGAACTGTAGTTTCAAGAAGTGACTTTTCCAAACCCTGAGAATTGTCTAGTATCACTTTGCAAACACTCCTATAGCTCTTACAAACCTGTGGCTACAGAGGAGATAAAATGAAGGCATTGCCCTCCCCCAATAATAATACAGTCTTCCAAAATGAATTTTTCCTTTGGGCTTCCCATCATTGAAAGAGGATAAAATACTGAAAATCTTTCACACATACAACTCTTGTATTTGCTCTGTTGTCATTGACTCGGTTATTTTGCCTGCCCCTTTTCTTTGGATGACAAAACTGTACAGTCTTTCTAAATGCTCAGCTGAAGTTTTAAGTTGCTGCAATCGAGAAATCTGGGTAGTGATGACAGGACATTTCAAGGGGGAGGCAAAATTTGTATTGGGGGGCAGTGCCCTCTTCCTCAGCCTTAGCTATATCCCTGGACTTTGTTGGGAACTTGTTTTGCTCAATATTACCCAGCCATCAGAATCATCCTCATATCAGCCTGGACGTGTAAACTGGCTGCTAAACAGCAGCTTTGAAAATAAAATCCACAGCGAACTGTGTTTGTATGTGTGTCTTCGGATCACAGTTCACTCACAATGATTTTAACCCTCTTCCCAGGCACCCTCTCCATCTCAGCTCCTTTCCGTCTCAAATTCACTCCTCCAGCCATCCAGAAATGATCAGAAACATTCATTGTTACTTACTTTTTAGAAATCAAGACGATTGCAACGATTAGCACAACGATAGCAAACACGGCAAGGACAGCCACTACAGCATTAATTGTGCTTTGACTCCAATTGGACTCTGCTGGTTATGAGAGAAGGAAGGGGAGAAATCAGTGGAGTAGAACTTCTATTTTTCCTAACACCCCGCATCACAAGATGTCTTCTTTTATTCCTGCCATGGAGTTAAGACCTCTGATGTCTCTTCAGTACTTCTTCAGTACCCATCCCTGTGCCATAAACGGGGTGGGTAGTTAGACCAGTGGTAGCCAGTGAGGTGAGCCAAGCCACTCTGGGTTTTAGTCCAAATTTTAAAAGCACTATCCCCAGTGCTGGACATACTGTGAGTATTACAGCTCTCTATCTCAAACACTTACTTCTAATTCTGGACTCAAATTTGGAAGTGAATTTACTGCCCAAGTGATATTGGAAACTCTCCGTGGAGAACAAATGACTCCCCGTTTGTTTTAGGCTTCAATTCCCAAAAGCTTCACCCTGCATGACCAACAGTAAGGGATCATGAGTGGTGTCCAAACCCTCTGGAGTGTCAAAGGCCCACCAGCCTTTTCCTAAAGCTTATCTAGAAACACTGTCCTTATCATTTCCATTCATTCGAAGGTTTCAAGGCTCAAGAAAAAAGAAGGTCCTTTTCATATAAGGGTCCTTTTCTCATGATTCATGGCCTGTGGCTGACATTTTGCCAGGGAAAGTACAAGATGGCACCACACTGTAATCTGTGTCCAGGGCCAGCTGGACTGATGGTTGAATTTTATCTCAGCACTGGCAGAGAAATGGGGATTCCCATCATAACAACAACAACAATGATTAAAATAATGATGAATTGCACTTTGGGAGAAAGGCAAGATAATCTAATCAGTAAATAAATTGTTGTGATCATCATCATTGTTTTCATCATCATCATCATCACCACCACCACCATCATCATCAACTATACCTCACCTTTCCCCAGTAATGAGATGCAAGGTGGTTTATAACATATTTAAAACAATACAGGTTAAAAACCATCACAGTTGAAGGAGGTAGTCTATTTTATGCGCTGGAGGCCAAACTGTGGGTCACACATAGCTCTGTCTTCTAAGAATGACTCTGGGGTTAGGAGGAACAGTTGAGTAGCCTACCATTGCTCCCCTCCATCTGCCGCTTGAGGCAGTTGCTACACTGCCTAATGATAGGACTGGCCCTTTATGAAATTTTCAGTATGATATCTGAAATGACATTTTTTATGATTCTGAATTTCTTTTCTTGGGGCAGCAGAAAATAAATCCATTCAATTTCTTTCATAATGGCTTGTTACATATTCAAAGGCAGCAAGCATGTTTCCCCTGAAAGCAAAGACCTCTTTCAGTTATTTCAGGTCTTTGCATTGTTCTTCCTTAGACACGGTTTCCAGACCCCCAATCATCCTGGTCACACACTTCTGGATATGTTATGCCTCTGGACACTCCTGTACTATATCCTTTGCTAAATGATTAGTTCTCAGATGTCTTCTCCTTTTCAAAAGCCAAGCGCATATATGCACGATTGCAACAAATGTATTTCAACAAGGCTGCATGTCACCGCTTATTAAATTTTATGATTTGCCCATTAAATGAACAGATGTCAAAATGTGCCTGAAAAATAAGCAATGTTCAGGTCTCTTCACTCTACTCCTCCTGCTTTGGAGTGATTTAAAGGAAGAAAGAGCTTGTGCTCCATTTGAAAATGCTATTTTTTCTTATTCACCCCACTCCATAAACAGATATTTGTGGTTAGAACAGTCAGCCCTTCAAGTCAAAGGTGGCTTTTTGCACATACTATTTTTCTACTTGCAAAGAAATATTTCCTCTCCACTTTCTTTCCCGTCTCCCCTTTTTCTTGCCTGGGACAACTTTAACAGCATTTAAACAACATTTGTAGGCTGATATGTAATACAGGAAAGGATTTAGCAAAAGAGTTTTCCAGATACCTGAATAAGCCTTTGCAGTCCTTAAAATAAATCAACCTTGGAAGCTAGCTCTGCTCTGGTGCTGCAACAAACTACACTTCCCAGACTTCCATAGCATTAAGCCATGACAGTTAAAGTGGTGTCGAACCAGATTATTCCTGCAGTGCGGATGCAGCCTGAGCTGAGTTTTGAACCAGTGAGTTTTAAGACTTACATCGCATACAATTACAGTGCAATGTTCTACATGTCGGCTCTGAAGGAATTCCACTGAATTGAATAGGGCTGATTCCCAGCTCTTCTGACTCCAGTGAACTGGACACAGTATCTTTTATGAACACAGCAGCTACGCTTTCCAGTCTAGCATTAAATGAGCGGTAATTGCCAATGTTATCCCTCGTTAAAATCGCACCTTGAAAGCATAGTGATGATTTTTTAAAAATCGAATGTATTATCTCTACAATTAAAAATAAATACATGGAAGTACTAGTGCTAATCACTTTTTCTTTTTCTTTTCTTTTTTTTGGCTAAGCCATTAGAAGAAAATAATAAACTTTTAACAGTTCGGCACTAAATTATTCTAATTGCAATCATTTATCTCTGAAATTAAAGTTATTAACGTGGATACACTTAATAAAATCTCACTCAAGCTTGCCTTCGGGCCAGATGCCGAAAGGTCTTTGGAGAATTGGGAGGAAGGAATCATAAAAATCACACTTGAAAACGTATGAGAAGACAGTGCTGGTCCAGATCTTCATTTCAAGCCAGGAATCAGTCCCTATTATGAGGTATTTTCAAGGGCAAAAATGAGGAAAGACACTGGGGCATCTGAGCATGTGCTGAATGCCTTGGATAGAGATGAAATTTAAATATGCACCCAGATGGAAAATTGTCTTTAGGCTTGATACTTTACTGTGGAGGAATTAATCCCTGCCAAAAAAAACAACAACCCTGCATAGTCTCCAACTGTCATGGTTGGGCAAGAACACTTCTGATTAATCCTCCGTCATCCCATTTTTCAGCTGCTTTTAAAATGTTCTAGTTTCTACCTCCTTCTACTTTCCTTTTTATCCTCATTTTGCTTGAATTGATGCAAGCTGAGTTCAAGGCAAAAATTCAGTTTGCACTCAGTTAATGCAGCAGTGAGGAAGAGAAGGGAAGGGATGAATCTTCCCTTTCCCTGTAGGCTCAGCTAAAAGCAAACTGCTGCAGCCACTCCTAGCATGTACATTCTTGCTCTTTAATAGCTTTTGCATCTTGACCACAACAGTCTGATGTTGCTTGGCCACATGGGTCCCAGTTTTTATCTGTGAAATGTTAAATGGCATGAAATGGGAATTAACTGACATCTGCCCTACTTAGCATGGTGTAGGCTAAAGAGCTGTGAGAGTTGCCAACTGACATCTGGAAGGCCAAAGGTTTCCAATGTACCCATCCCAAGTATACAGAGTGGGCATGCATAAATTGTGGGGAAAGCGAACACACTTTCTCCTGACCTTGCAACTATCCGCTTTCCATTTACTGGCACTTTGGACCAGCTGCTAATACCACAAAGTTATTTGTTTGCCTCCTTATGATACCTGATAGGTAAATGGAGCAATATAAGTTAAAAATGTGGCCATTGGGACTTGGAATAGCTATCAGGAAAAGTTCAGAGAAGGGGCAACACAAAGGAGAGGGGGAAAGAAAGAGAATCAGGAGAGGTGGACCATTTGGAAAAGCATGGCGTGCTTGATCTGTAAAGTGATCTGTTTTTATTTCTTGTTTTAAAATGATATTTTAGGATAGTTTTAAGATAGCTTTTAAAAGTTTTAAAAGAGTATTCTAATGTGATTATATATATATCTTTATTCTGTTTTAGCCACTTTTATGTGTTGTGCATCACCTTGGGAGCCTCTGTGGGTTGAGAGGCAATATATAAATATCATAAATAAATAAAGTTAATGTTGGCGGTTTATTGTCTGGCCTGTGCTCCTTAGCCTTCAGCAGCCCTGGATCTGGAGGCATGAGCAGAAAGTATGTCTGTTCACATTGTGCAATGATAGCACTGTGATTCCACTTCAGCTACCATGGTTCAGTCCTGGTATTTGGAGTTTAGGGAGATGTATTTCGAATTCTCACTCAGGAAGCTCTGGTAATACCAAGTTATGAACCCCAGGATTCCATGGGATGTTGCCATGGCAGTTAATGTAGAATCATGATGCTACGATTATGTAGTGTGAATGGGCCAGATGATGGCTATCTCAGTGCCATGAAAAACTCTGCCTGCTGGTTTCTGAAGCTATAGCTGTCACTGACGGTATACAACCAGGCTGGGTTCTTCTTCTGTTTCTTTTCCTGGTCACCTGGCAACCCTACACATGGCCTTCTCCCTAGAATACGGTCTTAGGAAATGGTACAAGACCAGCCTGCACCAAAGACATACCTGAGCTAAACAGGAAGAACATGATGGGATACTCTCCCTTGGCATTGGTTCCACTGCAGACAAGATGGTGATCTCCATCCCAGTTCCCTGTCAAGCGCAGGGTGCTGGTACCTACATCCATCTCAATCCAAGTAGTGACCTGCTTGTACCCTTTGGTGGTATTTCCCTCCAGGGTCTCCCCATCCACCAGCCACTGAATCCTGGGCATAGGGGATGAGCAGATGGAACAGTTGCACTGGAACCCACTGTCATCTCTCCAGCAATGGGGACGCTTCTGTTTGCATGGCCTAGGGCGGTCTGGAAAAGGGGTAAGAGAAGAATCAGTCTCAGGAATCTTTATCATCCCTTTCTACTGATACGTCTCTTTCAGGAAGAGGGCAGGGTTCACTAAGAGTGTGGCCTACTGCAGATTTGAAGCAACTTGACACCATTTAGCCATGATTCGGTCCTACAGAATCCGGGATTTGTAATCTGGTGAAGCACCAGAGCTCTCTGACAGACCCGGCTGAATACTTCAACAAATTACAAATCTCAGGATTCTGGAGTATATGTCATGGCAATTAAAGTGATGCCACACTGCTTTCATTCTACAATGTGGCTACACCCCATAAACTATAAGGCCTGGGATGGAGAAGAAGGCAGGAGTTGTAGGAACCCACCCCACTCCTTGATCCGGACTAGGAAGGCTGTGGGAAACTTAGAGTGTTGTTGGGTTGCAATTCCCATCATGCTTCACCTTCAGCCAAGCTGCTTGGAGCTGATAGAAAGTGGACTCTAAGAAGATCTTGAAAACCTACAGTCTCTCTAGCTCTGCTAGAGATCACATGTTCATAAATCATATGTGATAATGAAATGTTTGCTTGCCTATTCTGTGTCAAAGTCAACAGACTTCAAACACATGGAGTCAAACTGTTTTCCTTTGCCTGCCCCAATTCAACATCGGATCCCAAACCCAAGGGGAGAGTCAAACAGAGGACCCAAAATCTGAAAGCCTACTGAAATCTAGTTTAGCCTATTAAATGATGTGATATATTTATTTGTGTGATTTATTTAATGAGGTGGTAGTTATACAAATTCTTTTGATTAAAATGTTTAAATACCTGAATGTTATTTTTCTAAATATTTTTCCAGTTAATGGAATTAAAATAGTTAAAATGCATGTGTGTGTGTGTTGTAAACTTCAAGTCATTCCCAACTTATGGTGACTCTAAGGTGACATTATCATGGGGTTTGCTTGGAAAGATTTATTCAGAGGTTCACCGTTGCCATCCCTTGAGGCTGAGAATGTGTGACTAGATGGTTAATAACAAGGCACACTGGGCTAAGCTTGACTGGTTCGGATCCAGATGTCATTTCTTTGTGGGGGGGGACTCTCTCTACCCCTAAAATATCTCCTCACCAACCCATGCAGGGAAGAAGATTGGAAGACATTAGTCTGCTACTAAATTAAGAAGAATCTTGCTGGACCAGGCCAAATACCTCTCTAGTTCAGGTTCACTTTGTGTATATGTCCTATCATATACTTCTGGGAAATCCCAAAGCTGAACAGAAGGTACATATCCCTCTCCTGTTGGTGTTCCCCAGCAACTAGTATTTTTATACCTGCCAGCTTATAGACCTAGAGGTGGCATAGATAGCCACCATGATTGGTAGACGTTGATAGTGTGATCCACCATGAATGCATCTATCTGTCTAGTGGCTGTTGATACATTTTGTTGTAGAGAATTTCACAATTTAACAACATGACTTGTGGGCAAGTGTTCCCTTTTGTCTCTCCTGCACCTCCCACCCTTCATCTTCATGAGGTGGCTGAAGATCTCTTAGATGTGCCCCAGTAACAACCTTGTGTGAAAATCTGAATGTTGCATCACTTACATGCTATGGAGAGCTGGAAGCTCATGGTGTCGGAGCCCTCGGAGTTCTGTGCATGGCATTTGTATTCACCCACATCTTGCATCTTGACACTGGAAAGCTTCAGTACCTTGTCTGTCGTGAGGTTAGCTGATTCCTTTGCCCAGGTGACATTGGCTGGCGGGTTGCCTTCTGCCATACAGCGCAAGACAACAGAGTCACCTTTCTCTACTACAATCTGGGATGGTGCTGTGTAATTTTTCACACCTGAAAGATTTCACAGAGATTGAATTGGACAAAACGCTGAACTAAGATGCATGACCTCTTTTGTGGAAACTCTCCAAGACATCTGGATGCCTAAGGCTACCCTGCTCCCATTTCCTATTAGGCTGCCAACTGAACTACAGGTTAAATATTGGCAATGGAACAACGTCCTGAATTACATCTGAGGTTGGAAAACTAGTCTAGGAGAATAAAAACAAGCTGTGAGATGCAGCCAGCACTCTGTCCCCCAAAATATGGGAACAACCAAGAAGCTTGGAAGAAACAACCAACAAACTGGTATGACTGTCCCCTTAGCATCTGCTGTTTAAGACTCTTTCCTTCATCTGTCTGATGGTTTGGGTTTGGCTTTCAACCTTTGTCATCCTCATAAAGACACTGTGCTTATTACAACAGAACACATCACCCAAAACCTAAAAGATTTATGGCTGTGCTTTTCAGTCTTACAGGATAAGACAAGATAAAAAGGGATGTGAGTGGTTGACATAAATGAACTAGACATGTGTGTATACCATTGGATATCCCAGCCACATCACCTCTTGTGGAAGAATCAATTAGTCTTGGATTTTCTTTATGTTTCTTGCTATTGCCTTAAGAATCTATACATTAAACTCCCAATTTAATTTTAATAATAATGCGGCCGTTCAGGTACTGTCAGGTACTTACTGTCATTTCCATGTGTAACTTGAATTTGCTGTATCAGGGGTGCATCTGTAGGACAAGAGCAAGCATTTGGGGTGAGTGAACCTTCCGCTGGAAGTTCAGAAGAAGAGAATCTGATCTCAGGAACTTTCCATCCCAACTCCAGTTTATTGCTAGACTAGAAAACCAAAAATTTGGTTCTGTCCATCATTTGGTTTCTTGCAGTAACCAGCATCAGAGAGCCAAGAATGATGGAGTTAAGACTGGGCATTTGTAAATGATTCTCCCAAATGATTCTCCTAACCCCTTGATAAGGATGTTGTGGCCTGTTACAGACTGCCAAAATAAAGCTGCTTCGGGTCTCTTTGGAGGTATGCTGTTGAAATGATGCATGCATCTTAAGAATCCGGAAGCTGCACCAAAGCTGCACTCCAGTGCTTAGGAATGGAGTGTGGCTTTGGTGCGACCTCCGGACTCATAGGACCCATGCATCATTTAAACAGCATACCTCCAAAGAGACCCGAAGCAGCAATGTCTCACTTAATTTTTCAACAATAATAGTGCTCTGCAAGGTACCAGCATGATATAGTAGTCCAAATGTTGGACTAGGACTCTAGGATATTAAGATTCAAACCCACACTTGACCATAGAAATCTACTGGGTTCCTTTGGGCTTGTCACAATCTCACCTTTAGATGAAGGCAAGCTAGGTAAGCCAGGTTGTAGCCAGGCAATCATAGCTCAGGGAATGTGGGTCCTATTTATTAATAATAATAAATATAATAATACAGGGTAGAAGAGATACAAAACTGAGGGTGCATCTACACTGTAGAAATAATGCAGCTTGACACCACTTTAACTGACATGGCTCCTTCCTCCAGAATCCTGGGATTCATAGTTTTGTGAGGCATCAACATTCTTTGCCACCAAAGTCCTTGAAAAACTACAATTTCCAGGATTCTGTAGGATGGAGTTATAGCACCTAAAGTAGTGTCGCTTTAAGTAATTTAAGTAAAAGGTATCTTGAGGAGGAAGGGGTGTGACAGAAGCACAATGATCTGTAACTGTGGGGCCAGCCTGGAGAGGAGATAGATCACAAGGAGGGATTATCTTGGGTACCCAAGAGCAATGCTCAGATTGGAGATATGCCAGAGCATGAATAATATGAGTCACAGTTATTTTACACAGGCCATTTTGATCCTTTTCTTGAGACATTACCCCTCGTATACCTATTTCAGGTCCAATCGGAACAGATTAGAACAGCAGTGGTGGGAAAAACTGAGACCTTACAACACTCCTGCTGAGATGTGGCATGAATAAAAAGAGTCACTCACATCTGATGTTCAGAAGGACGGTCCTCTCTTTGGAGACAGGGCTTGCTCCTCCTCCATAGGTGACAGAGCAGGTGAGTTCCTTCCCATTGTCTGTCTTTGAGGGCATGAAGTCAAGCATAGAGATGTAAACCTGGGAGCCATTTGACTGCATTTCGGAGCTCCTTGGTGTGGATTTCCTTGGTGTGAATTTCCAAAAGATGTGTGGAGGCTTCAAGGAGCAGCTTCCTGGGGCTGTACAAGTGATGTTTACAGGTTGTCCTGCCTGAAGATCTCCCCAAAATATTATTTCTGGGTTTTCCAGATCTAAGGAAGGAGGAGATGAAAGTCGTCAGTATATAGCTATGCCCACCAGATGTACTTCATCTCAGAGAGAATAGGCTGGACTTCCTACCCTGGAAAAACATAATGAGTCCATCTAGTTTTCTGTCCCTATGTCCCAGGCGATAAGGAATCAGCAAAGGAAAAGAGAGAAGGCTATGGATTGCAATCTGGAAACCATGAATAAGAAGCCATTCGGCGTGTGAATGAGGAATTTCATAAGAAGGGACCTAAAAACACTCCTGCAGACACAAAACTATTTTCTACATACATACATCAAAGAGAATCAAAGCTTTATCAAGGATAAAAAGAGAGATGGGTATAATGCTAGTTTGACAGATGTCATGTCAAGTATGACACAAGAGGCTCCACACTCCTTTGATTCCTTTGCTGACTGACATTCCCAAAGGCACTCTGGATCAGAGGCCAAGGATTCCTTCCTGTTCTGGAAGCAACAGATGCTTCCCCTCCACAAAACATGGCATGTCACTTCCATTGCTCCCTGTTGCACATTTTTACACTCCTGTATGTGCCTGTGTTTGTGGCATAGAATATATGCCACATGTCATGGAGTGGAGAGTGGCAGCAGGTTATCTTGACCAAGCCTTTACCAAGAGACTGCTTTAAGAGCCAGTGAGATGGAAATTAGGAGAGCATGCACAGCTGAGAAGTGTCAGAACTAAAATGATTTGCTTGCTATACCCATTAACTGATAATTTGGCATGTCCCACCCATTATTTCTTGTTGCATCTCATCTGTGCCTGTATTCATAGCATACAGTATACCTCACATTTCATGGAATGGTGTGTGTAGGGAGGGGATTCTGTCTTAAGCAGGGGATGTATTTTGGTATTCACTGTTGCTATATATCTAGTCCATCCCAAAAGCACATTACACTTGAGTTTACAGGAGAGAGCCGATATTCTTGTCACCACTCACTTATTACGTTCACTGATGGTTGCACGGTTTTGTAACTAAACTTTGCGCTACGTTCTTTCTCCATTCTGAAATAGTATTTCTGTCCATCACTTTTTTGGGATCGCTGATGGAGGGAGTTGCCATGTGCCACTTCATCTGAGAGAGTAAAGCGATTCTGAGCATAGTCTTCTATTGATTTAGTCCCATCGTTGGTGGCCACTGCTGGAAGCTTATCACTGCTCTCTTCTTTGTACCAGTATCCATACAATGTGGAAGTGCTGCTGGCATCATCTGGGTCATAAGTGAAATTGCAGGGGATGATGACACAAAGTCCCTCTGGGACTGTCACAGCTGTGGGGGCATTCATTTTATATTTTAATGGGTCACACTGCACACCTAGGAAGATAAGAGAAGAAACTCAGCCATATAAACAGTGAACAATCAGTTGTGCACCCACCGCACCCCTTTTCTTGAAAGGATGGGATAAACCAGAGAAGAGACTCTGTTTCCCACCAAGCTCCTCCTCTGCTCCCAGTTCTTACCCTGCAGGCAAGTTGAAAGCAGTCCAAGAACCAGGACCTTAAGGGAATAGCCCATCTTCTCTTCTCTTCTTTCTGAAATTTCAGCCTCTTTGCAACTCTGGTATTACCTGTAGGATCCTAGGAAATGGAGAGAACAAGGAAGAAGTGATAACTGAAGCAAGAAGAATGAGGCTTCCTTTGTGAAGTAAGGACAATCTCATAAGCATCATATTTAGGGGGGAAATGTTAAGAGCACATCCATCCTTTATTGCTTCTTTCTTTCTGTCTAAAATGGTAGACTAGTTTTACTCAGGATCTGGAGACTGGATGGTATCAAGCCATCATGCCTCATCTGAGCAGAGATTTGTCAGAGACATTTTGTGGACTCACCTGTATTATTTAATATATTTTTTCAAGTACAGAATGTCCTTCAACTGGGACTAGATACCTCAATCTAGTCCCATCTGAAGGACAGAGAAAGACCTTCACCAAAAATTAGCAGAGGCAGAAAAAGAGGGAAGGGAGAGCATTGGAGAGGGATGCAATAGTGGCATTTGGATGCCACCAAATGAGCATCTTTCTTCATGTCTTGCTGAAGATGACTTAATGTCTGGAACATGTTTCCTCATTCGAGACTATAAAAGTGGTGTTACTTTTTGGGGGCGAGCATGGTTAGCAACCATATCTCCCTATTAAATTCCAAGGTGGTTCTTATTAGAACTACATCATATGGGGAGAAAATTTGCAATCCTTCCCTTTCCAGCTGCATTTTGCCCCTCATCTCCCCACACACTGCCGGCCCAAGGAAAACACATGGCCCAGCTCATAAGCCACAATAATGCCTTCAATAAAAGTTTAGCCTGTTGCTCTTCCTTGATGAACAGGTCTACTTTCAAGCAAACAAAACACTGTAAGTCTCACTGATACTGAACTGATGCCCTATTGTGCTGCCCAGAAACGTTTACACATCAGCTACACAAAAAAACAGTCCTATGCAGTGAGTATTTTCGACTGTTAACCTGACAATAACAGAGCCATTGTTTCCATTCTTCCATGTCACTGTTTGATTGCTGGGTGGTGTTGAGGTTTCCATAAATAAATTGGTATTTTTCCCCACTTGTAATAAATACATCATATAGAGTCACCATTTGTACAGCCATTCATTGGGAGTACAGTCATCCCTTGGCATCTGCTGGGGTTTTCTTTAAGAACCCCCATAGATTTTTTTAATTTTAATTCTAATTTTTTTTTTGCAGGGGAGGGATATTTTCTAGTCACGGATGGCTGAATCCATGGATATATATATATATATATATATATATATATATACACACACACACACACACACACACACACACACACTTTATTTTGTTATTTTATGTAAAGGTGAATTTATATATTTGTGGTTTTATATATTGTGATTTCACTATGCCATTGTGTATAATGGGACTTGAACATCCACAGATTTTGGTATCCACATGGGATCCTGGAACCAAATCCTAGCAGATACCAAGGGTCTACTGTATATATTTGTTGTTGTTGTTGTTGTTGTTGTTGTTAGCTGCCCTCGAGTCTGTTCCAACTCATGGCGACCCTGTGGATGAGACATCTCTAAGAATACCAATCCTCCACTGCATTCTTGCCCAGATCCTGCAAGCCCTTGCCCATAACTCCCCTGATTGAGTCTATCCATCTGTTTTGTGGTCTTCCTCTCTTTCTTCTATCCTCTACCTTTCCTAGCATTATTGTTTTTTCTAGTGATCCATGCCTTCTCATGATGCGGCCAAAGTACAATAGTCTCAGCTTGACCACCTTTGCTTCCAAGGAGAGGCCTGGTCTGATCTGTTCAAGAACCCATTTGTTTTTCTTCTTGGCTGTCCATGGGATCCTAAGTACTCTTCTCCAGCACCACATTTCAAATGAGTTGATTTTCTTTCTGTCTCTGTCCTTCACTATCCAGATCTCACATCCATCCGTACATGGTAATTGGGAATACAATGCCCTGAACAATTCTGACTTCAGTGCTCATTTGTATGTCTTTGCTCTCCAGTATCTTATCTTGAGAATATTATTTAGTACCTTCATAGGTGTCTTTAGCTTGCATAGGAAGCTACTTTTGTTCATATTTTCCCTTATATACAAATATTAAAAACCCAAGACTAAACATCTAACCTCCCTTGCCCTGTAGGACCAGACAGACCCTCCCAAATTCTTTCTTCTTCGGAGCTAGTAAAGGAACAGGAACTTCGCCCTTCTTTGCATTTGGTTACCCATAGTCATTTGCCTGGTTAAACTGTGACTACAGGAAAAGGGAACCAAATCAATAAAACGCGAAGTTGGGGGAAAAGGTGTTCCTTTGTCTTTCCTGAATCTTTCCACCCCATTATAGATGATCATGGGATAATCTATAAGAGAAAGAGAGAGAGAGACCAAAGGGGGGCCATAGGAGCAGAGGGAAAGTAGAGAGAGATCGTTTTTCTTCACCTCTTCCACACAATCCATATTTAAAAGCAAAAAACCCAGAGTCACGTCAACCAATCCTACTAAAGGCCCTTTTGCTAAAGTCCCCAAATGTTGTCAAACAAAGACACCACCCTCATATATCCGGGTGCTAAAGAATGCCACAATTCTTTATTAAGAATTCTTCCATTTCTGAAGAAGTGAATCAGTAATGGTGTTTGTAATATACAGGAAAGTAAACAGGAACCAAAAATGTGTTGGTTCATATTAGGAATGTAATTATTGGCTAACTTTCTTCTAAAAGAAAGAGAGCAATGAGTAATTTTATCAATTTTCTCCCCTCTGCAAGAAAATCTTTGAAAGCCATGCCATTTGAAGGGTATTCGCAGTTCAGAACTTGGTCTGCACAAATTGCACATATCTTGATTTGCATAGATAACAATATTTTCTGTGCAAGAAAGAGCATTTTCTCTGCAGAAGATCATAGTTCCGTGCAGAAATATCATTGCCTACACAGGAAATGTTGTTTTCTATGCAATGCTACCATGCTCAAATTTTGCGCAGAATAAATTGCCAATTACAACATTTTCTGCACAGGGAGCTATTTTCTACATAGACATATTATTTTGTGCACAAAAATGTTGTTTTCTGTTTAGGAAAAGCTGCTTTTTTTCAGCCAAACCAACACATGTACATTTTATGCAGAGGAAATCCAAACTACAAAGCGTTTTGACAGTCCAGAATTCTTCCCACCTGGATTTCTCCACATGTTTCTAACCATTTTGTGATATATTGTTGAATATTCTTTCCATCTCTACTTCATATGCACCTCCCTCCTCCAAAAAATCTTTTGTCCCCTAAAATAAATTTAATTCAACTCTACAAACCTTGGTAGTTTGTTTCCAGTTCTTCCTAAAAGGTAGCTCTACATCAGTTAAGTAGTTCAGATGGGACTAGAATTTGCAGATAAGTCCCAGGCAGCATAGTAATAACTGTGGGTTCGGAAAGAACCGCTAGAAAACTAGTGTCTGGAAAAAACGGGGGTTTTGCATTTGCTTTGCTTTATCGTCACAGAAATCAATCAAAGTAGGATCGGAATCGGTTTCAAATGGGAACGGCGGTCATATAAACCGATCAGCTTTAAATCATAGTAGGGACAAGTATCTTCTTAGAAATCTTTTTCCATGTTCTGGTTACTGGATGAGTATAAAACCAATCCTAGCCATGTCTGTGATAGGCACCATTTTGGTTAGTAGGGCTGATTTCCACATGCATTTGACTTGGGCAGCATCTACACTGCAGAATTAATGCAGGTTGGCACCGTTTTAACTGCCATGGCTCAAGGCTATAGAATTCTGGGGTCTGTAGTTTTGTGAGATATTTAACCTTCTCTGCCAGAGAGCTCTGGTGCCATAACAAACTATAGATCCATAGGATAGAGCCATGACCATATTAAAGCGGAGTCAACCTGCTTTAATTTTGCAGTGTGGCAGCAGGCTCAGAACGGTCAAACACAGAAGGACTCACCTCTGAGTAAATATGCTTGGGATGGTGTTGCAAGATCAAATAGAGAACTCAAACCACATAATTTTCATCCCAGAACACAAAGTTCCTCCAAGCCGCTCAACTTCTGTGTTTGTCCCCGCAACTTCCTACACTCACACACAGATCTCTGGGGGTCTTTTTTTACTTAAAAGTATAGCTTTTAGTTATATTTAAATGTCTTTTTCTTTTAAGTGCACATTTTTCATTTTGGTGGAAACAGCTAATTAAATAAATGAAATAAAAAGTCATGGACTTGCTTTTTGAAATTTTAAAGGGAAAAAAAAAGCCAATATGTGTTTGGTTAGTTATGCTTACATTTTAGGTATTAAAGATGGGGGCCAAGTCCTGTATCAGCTACTATGTAATTTTTTTCCTGCTCTGACTCCCCCAAACCCAATGCAAATGTCATTCATCCATGCTGTGATCAAAGACTCCCTTTTCCCATGCAGCTGATGCCCAGGAAAGTAGATTTGATGGTGGAGTTCTGATCATGACCACAATGTCATTGTACAGAACAGGTACAGAACAGTTACCTAGATCTGCTCGTCTGTGATTAAGGTTGCATCCACACTGCAGAAATAATCCAGATTGATACCCCTTTAACTACCATGGTTCAATGATATGGAATTCTGGAAATTGTCGTACCAGAGCTCCCTGGCAGAGAAGGTTAAATATCTCACAAAACTATAAATCCCAGGATGCCATAGCATGGAGTAATGAGAGTGGTGCCAACCTGGATTATTTCTGCAGTGTGGATGCAGCCCTCACTGCAAATAGGGGAATAGGATGAGCCTTTCTAAAGTCCTTTTTTCCTAGGAGCAGCAGCAAACAAGACTTGCCTCCAGAGCTCAGGCAGGAAAAGGACAGCAAACATGTTAGGCAATGGGCTGCTTGAGGATCCATTGCAAATGTTGAAAAGGTTTTTCCCCCTTAATTTCAGCACAATGGACAAATGAAAGGAATAATTTAGATGTAGGATTTGTTGCCAGTCAAGTACACTTTTAAGCATTTGCTTTCTCGGAGTTCTAAAAGTACCTTGCAAGCCGACAAGGCATTGCAATGGAAGTAAGTTCATCAGAAAAATACAGTTTAGTATATAATAATATACAATATATGTAATATAGCCATAAATAAATCCTAAGGAATTAATTTATATTTATATTAATGCTTTATTTTGTAATCTCCTACATTTTGGGATCCTCCTTTTTGGTTATGATATTTGTTCACCCTGTATTAAGGGCACATAGGGGTTGTCTCGGGTAAGGATAAGGAATATGCCTCCTATAAGGGTATGTCTACACTGGTCAATTAAACCAGTTTTCCCCTTCCCTGCCGCAACCTGTCCACATGATGCAGGGCTAAATCCTGGATTCGAGTACGGATTGTCTTCACAACAGAAAACCAGTCTTGCAGTGAATTTTCCCGTTCCCTCACTTAAATCTGGGTTTTAAAAAATTCCCCTCTTGCTCTGGATTTTGCAGGAAAGTCCAGAGCACTCTGCAGCAAGTAAGTCTCTCTAAGGTCACACAAGGCTTCCAGCCATCTGATCAACTTCATTTCTGGCCTTAGAGGAAAGGACTCATGCCAGGGGTGGCAGTGCCCATGGGACACATGGGTAGATGGATGCCCACTATTGTTCCGAAGTGAAAGGGTAACAGGATGAATCTAGGGCAGTTTTGGAGCCAGAATACTCCAGGAGCAGCCCAGAGTATTCTGGTTAGTGTAAATGAGCCCTATGATGGACTTCTTCCATCATTGTAAGGACCCAAACAAATCCTGGCCTAATGGACCAACTGATGTTGTGCATGTGCAGATAATGTTTTAATACCAGAGAGTCCTTCAGCATTCTGTATATTGTAGAATGCTATATGGGTCAAAAAGCTTGCACATTCTGGCTCAGATGTCCACAGCAGAAAAAGCTGCTCGATATACTATTTCCTTCAGAACGAAGATGGAAACTTCGTGCATTTTTCTTTTTCTTTCAAAACTTTCTTCTATGGAGTTTATCAAACGGGGGGAATTTCTCTTAAATTTGAATGAAAAGAAAGTGGGGCCAGAACGCATTCACTTAAAGTTGCTAGTTTTGCACAATTACGTGAATGCGCATTGCGTTTGAACTGGCTTCCCATTGCCCGAAAGTAGCATGTCATTGCTCGAATTTGCATGTGGCAGTCTATCACACAATAACGTGAAACCACATGATTACTTTCGGACTGACTTCCCATTGATCGAATTTAATAATAATAATAATAATAATAATACTGTTTATTTATAGCCCGCTTTTCCAAAGGAGATCAAAGGAGACTGCGTGTGGCGGTCTATCATGCAATAATGTTAAACCCGATGATTGCATTTGGATTGCCATCGGATTATACTTCCAATTCCCCTTGTCAGATAAACTCCCAAGAAATCAAGCCACTTCTCATATGGCGAAGATATTCTGCAATAACTAACTACATGTTATAGAAAAGGTAGGCAACTTATGGCTCCCCCAGAGACTGATGGACTGTATCACCCATCATCTGTCACTGTGGCTTACAGTGGTTGAGGATTATGAGTAATATAGTCCAACATATCTGAGGGTTTCATTGTTTCCTGTTCCTGCTTTGGAGCCTTGAGATGTCTTCATGTTCCAGATGAAGAAGCAAAAGATACACAGAAAAGGAAGACTGACGAATAGGAAATCAATAAAACCCTGGATAAGTGGAAGCCAGCCTACATTAACCACTTTAAAACACTGTTCAGTCTCAATGTCAGCCATTTGAAATCAATCATTATTGATTTATTATTTATTCTTATTATTATTAAATAATAACAATAACAATAATAATATGCCTTTTCCCTAATTTGAGACTCAAAGCCGCTTGCAACACTTAAAGCAAACATAGTGAAAAATGCCCAGCATCAAAAAGTTACAAAGCAATCAATCAAAAAAATTAAAACTGGTTAAAATCATAAGCTATTAAACAACAAACCAACAATAACAACAAAAATAAAAGTCTAGCATATTATGCAATGCCTGTCCCTTCAAAAAATCAATTCTCAAATTGCTGGTAGAGTAGGTTTTGCCTCCTTGTAGAAAGAGAGTAAAGCAGATGCCAATGGTACTTTAAGTTCTTGACCTTGACTGAATCATACTCCTTTAGAAGACAGATAGTCCTACCTTTTTTGCAGTGTTATTCTCAGCTTGCTCCAAGTTTCTGTGCTGCTGTGCCTCTTCCTCTCTCTGGTCAAAACCATAGTGCAAGAAAAAGAATTTCCTGGAAATATATAACCTGCATAAAGCAGAAGTGGTTGCGTCTCAAACTGTCATCCATCAATTGCAACATCAATTCACTGTGAATAGTGGAACAGAGAGTTTGATTGTTGGGCAACACTGGCAGCTGCTGATGATAAAGTCTTTGAGAGCAAGTGATTCTTTAGGGTTCATTCCTATGGATTCAAACAAGTGATGAGTGACATTTCCTATTCAGTCCATTTTGGTCAATATTTGCAATATGTCTTCCTATCTGGCATGGAAGATCCTTGGGTATAGAAATATTTGAACCTGGGAGACAAGAAAACTGTTAGATTTGTCCATTGGATGGCTTTGATTCCTTACCTCTTTAAAATTGGAGTTTGAATCCCTGTAAAATTCTGTTGGTACCGAATTTGCGTCGCCATGTTTTAGTCACCAGTGGGTTCTTTATCTTAAATGGCTCCATGGCAGGCAATTACAAAATGTTGTTTCTCATACTGGTTCATTCATGTGTGTGCATGTGTAGTTTTATAGCAGAACCTATAGAAGTGGGCTGGGGCAAATGGGAGCAACTTTGTTTTGTGAAGTCAAGGGTTTTCATGGCCGGCATCCATAGTTTTTTGTGGGTGTTTTGGGCTATGTGGCCATGTTCTAGAAGAGTTTATTCCTGACGTTTCACAGCATCTGTGGCTGGCATCTTCGGATAAAGAGCCATAGATGTTGGTGAAATGTCAGGAATAAATTCTACTAGAACATGGCCACGTAGCCTGAAAAACCCACAACAAACAACTTTGTTTTGTTGACAAGTTGACCAAAATTTGTAAATGTCTTCATATTCAGGATGGAAAGAATCTGAGGTTTCAAATATTTGAATGTAAAAGAAAATAAAACATACATTTGTATCCCTAGCTCAGAATACATGGCATAGTGGTTTAAGAGTTGGAATGCAACTCAGGAGACCAGGGTTCAGTTCTCCACTTGGCTATGAAACCTAATGGGTAATCGTGTGCAAGTCACAGTCTCTCAGCCTCACGAGAAGGCAATGGAAAACCTCCTCTGAACAAATCTTGCCAAGAAAACCTCATGTTCACCCTGGGATCGCCTTAAGGTGGAAACAACTTGAAGGCACACAGCAACAACAACGTAGGGACCAAACAAACAGGCCAAAATAAAGCTGCTTCGGGTCACTTTGGAGTTGTGCTGTTTAAATGGTCCATGCGTCCTAAGAGGCCGGAAGCCTCACTCCAAGCCTAAGAACAGGAGAGCAGCTTTGATGCAGCTTCTGGCCTCTTAAGATGTGTGTGCCATTTAAACAGCATACCTCCAAAGTGACCCGAAGCAGCTTTATTTTGGCCTGTCTGTTTTGGCCCATAGTTCAATATAAGCTAACTTTTGTCTAAAAGCTTCCCTTCCCCATGAGAGAGAAAATGGAAGTATATTTTGAGTGAGGCGGCATGGTGTATAGCCTGAGTGTTGAACAGGGTTTGAATCCCAACTCAGACATGGAGAACCACTGGGTGACCTTGAGTAAGTCACACACTCTCAGCCTCAGAGGAAGGCAATGGCAAATCTTCCCATAATCAATTGTGGCTGGCACCCTGCATTAGAAGATGTTCATCTGGCATGTAGCTTTGTCTCCCAGTACTTTGTTGTTGTCTGCCTTCAAGTTGTTTCTAACTTATGGTGACTTTAAGTGAACCTGTCATGGGGTTTTCTAAGCCAGATTTGTTCAGAGGGGGTTTGCCTTTGCCTGCCTCTGAGGCTGAGAGAGTGTGACTTGCCAAAAGTTACCCAGTAGTTTTCCATGACTGAGCGGGGATTTGAACCTGGTCTCTCCAGAACCGTAGTGCAATGCTCAAACCACTATACACCAATCTGTGTCTCCTAGGAGGCGATATAGAAATATTGGGGTAGGTTTGGTGGACCAAGCACCTTCTCCAGGAGGCAATACAGAAATATTTTAAAACAAAACAAATAAATTAGTGGAAAAACCCAGTGATGGGGGTCACCATAAATTGACGTGGATTGAAGGCATATAGCAAGAACAATATTTTGAAGAGGCGATGAAGTGTCTTTCAACAGACTAATCAATGCACAAATTGTAAAAGGATATATTTCTGTGCTGGATCATTGCCACTAAGAAGTTGTAGAACCAAAGTAAATGTAATTTTGAATGTGTGATTGCATATAGCGTGTCTAGAGCCATATGGGGAGGAGGTGTCATCAGAATTAGGATCACAGTACATAACAAGGAGGATTTTACCGTTCCTCTCTACCATTATCCCAGAACAAACAAATACACCAAGCTAGTATTAGTCCTGGGAAGGGTGTTTTCCTTGGCACCAGTAGCAGCTTTTCACCTGGGGCTAATAGCAGTAATGGGTGTGTGATTTTCCTCATGTCTGTAGTGATGAGTAGATAAGAGAGAGAAGTTCATTTTGTTCACAGTGTAAAACAAGTTAACCTCATTTTGCTCTTTTAACCCAATACGTGGATGTGCATTAGTTTTTCTTTGAAATGTGTGTTTCTCTGGCTTTTGAAATAGAGTTCTCCAAGAAGAAAAAGAAGAGGAGGAGGAAGAGGAGGAAGACGAAGACATACATTAGGAAAGGTGCATGCAGGAATGAATATATTTGTAATAAGGGCATTCAAAATGTATGATACTGTATTACGAAAACTGCTTGCAAAAAGTATGGTAGGACACAGAGCAGGAGAGGTTTCACTCATCTGTAACCCAACAGCCACTTACAGATAACTAAATAGGAGGACAGAACATGAGCTGCAGAGTTAGAGATAATGATTATTGATTTCAAAAGAAATAGGTTGCTCCAGATTGGGGAAGACTGTATTGACCTGTATGCTGGGTACTGAGGCAGATGCCCAGGTACTAATGTTGATGGACAACTTCAAGTCCCTTTCCAGCTTCTTCCTGTTTAGATTCACTCTATTTAGACTTGGCTTGGACAGGACAGCTCTGGTACATACAGTATGACACATAGGGGCTGAACAGACCGCTCCTTTCATCACCAGATCAGGGCCACGGCAACTACATGCTGTGACCCTGATCTGGCCTTTCTGTGGTGCAAAAAGGTGCTCCTTTGGTGCTGTGTCATCTGGATGCAGCACCAAGGAGCGCCATCATGCTGCCTTCTATGTGGTGGGGTGTGCATAATTACGCTGGTAGTGAGAGAAATGAGGATATCATGTGTAGAGGGAATTAACTGGATGAGAAGAGAATGGTCTTCCCAAATTTCTGGTTCTCTGTGGCCATGCTAAGTGATGTGTTCTGGGAGATGTAGTCTAAACAAAAGTGATTTGCACATTGAACATATGTAACTAAAGCATATATTAAAAAGACAACCAAAGTTTCCAGTGCTCCAAAGGAAACCCAAAGTAGGGGTAGCTATGTCCCCAGAACATTTATTCTCAGGAAATTTGGGAGCACATAAGTGTACCTACTGGCACCATTAATGCACATTGAGAACATAGTGCAAAGAAATGACTCTGCTTCAGGTCTGAACTTCTGCAGAATTTCATTTAAACATAATGAAGACCCAATCTGATGTTCATGGGAACTAGTTCCTAATCTCGGGTTTCCGTTAACGTGGAAGGAAAGCAGGTTCAGAAGGTTCCATCCTTGCTGCAAAGAGGAATCGCACCGGATGAACGTGATGCAATAATCTTCCCTCAGGCTCAATTGTGATTACACAGAAATATATCAATTCAATGGGAATGATTCACACTTAAGAAGAAATCGGAGGCCTTATTTTTGGCTTCTCCAGTGTCTACAGTTCATTGCATCACTCTTACCAATGGGCATGAAATCACTGCTGGATTACGTCTTGCCAGGCAGAGATGCTGTCTTTGATCAAGCAAAGGAGAGGCACCAGTCTGGGGTTCGGGGGCTAAACTGGACCTTGGAGGCCTGCATCCCTAGGGTTCCTCACCCCATGAAAACCATTGTTTGCCCCCAAATGTCCCTGCATGCCCCACTGGGGGCATGGTCACATTTTTTGCCCCCTCAGGGCTGTTTCGGGCCCCCAAAAGCCCCTTCTTTTTAGCAGACTCACTTCTGGTTCAATTGTCTTCTTGTAGGCCACATATATTGTTGTCATAGTTCATTGTCATTATTGCCATTATAATTAAAATCATCACGTTAAAACAGTATAGAGTGATTTAAAAGGCATGCAAAAGCTAAACAAAATATCAAACCTTGATTTTTCATTTTTTTATAAGGGACACCATTTTGCTATGTCATTATATTTAATGGGACTTGAGCATCCATGGATTTTGTTATCCACGGGGGATCTTGAAACCAAACCCCAGCATATAACAAGGGTCCACTGTATGTCAATAAGAGCACAGTGCATCACCACAATTCACTAACATGTTTGCATGTCATGTAGGTGATGTTGCTCCTTCATTGTAAACTTGCGCACTGTAGCTATTTGTGCAGGATCTCAGCCTACATATTTTATAATATAGTAAATAATAATAATAATAATAATAATAATAATAATAATAATAATAATACAGTACACACCAATATATAATATATGAGAGAGAGAGAGAGACTTTATAGTGTGTGTGTGCTGTAAGCCAATTCTGGCCCTCCAAATGTTGTTAGGGTTCAATATGCTATGGCCAATGGGACAAATAATGGGATTTGCACTCCAGCAACATCCGGAGGGTCACAAGTTGCCCGCCTGCTGATATATGCTGTATCAAGCTTTCTGTTGGAGTAGAGAGGTATGATATAGATGGGCTCCTTCCAATCTGGCCCCCTCTGGATGTTTTTGGACTACAATTCCCATCATGCACTCACTTTACAAGCTGTCTGGGACTGAAGGGGACTGCAGTGCAAAACATCTGGAAATATCACCAGGTTTGGGACGGCTAATATAAACCATGTGAAATCACTAAACATATCCCTTCTCTTAGGTAAGAGATTTGATTTCTAGAGACATTTAGGAGAAAGCTGAATTAGGATGATGCTAACTTGAACAATCTATAAACGTAATTCAAGAAGGCATCTCCAAAGGCCAATAAATGGGGGATTTATTAAGTCTAGTCAATATTACTTAAACAGAGGCAGCAAATTAGCAACATCAGGAACGATCGCTGGTAGACAGTACAAGTATATGTCAAGGCAATGATTTCATAATAATTTCAGCCATCCACTATAATGTGCAGGTTGTCCAGCCTGACATTATTCAAAACTTCCATTATGTACAGATTTCTGCATGAGTTAATTTGAATTCTATGCTGATTCATAGTGACAATAAAATTCTGATTCGGTATGCAAAAATCACTCCATCTCAGTCTTGTGGAATTCCTTGGAAACTCAAATGCATTTTCTTTCCATCCTTGTTGCATATTGGATGAGCCTTTGTCTTTTCTGCCCACGTTGAAATCTGTGAAGTTACTAAATGCATTCCTCCCCCCCTCAAAATTTGGGCATTTGTTTCTTCACTTAGTCTGGACAACATTTCCCCATTCGAATCAAGCAGTGCTACCTAAAAGCCAGTGTAGCAAGCCCTTGACTTGGAAACCATGCTTTTGTTAATGCAGACTAAGGCTGCATCCACACCGCAGAAATAATCCAGATAGACACCACTCCAACTACCAACTGGAGGAAACATCATTAATCCATTACCTCTATTTGCCGGCAGGATAGACTTCTTTCACCCTATGCAGCTGATGCCCAGTAAAAGTAGATTGGGGTGGTGGTGGGTATGATTATAATGACACAATTATGACTAAGTAGTGATTGTCAATACTAAAAACAGTTACGGGTGAGTAAATATAAGTATCCGTTCCATATTCACAACTACTATTTAGTTCCAGTTTGACAGTATTGCCATGATCTTAGCTCCCCACTCCACAGCTACCTTGCCAGGCATTAGCTACATGCAGAGAAGGAGGTCCATCTTGCTGGTGATCAGAGCATGGATGAATGACATTTCTATCAGATCTGAAAGGGGACTGGGCCAGGAGAGGCTACCGAGTTAAGAAAGTACCTGATAGAGAGTACTTGCCAATATCAAATGCTCGCACTTTTTAACCTTTCATTCTTTCTTATTCCTAGGAAGGATTTGGGATTGTCTCAGGCAGAGATTTCAGGAGCCTTACCCGTCAAATGTCACAGCAGCATTTCAAAACAGGCCGATCACAGAACCCTTTGCTAATTTTGGCCTTTGGCAATGGTGCAATTGAGCAAAAGCCTGACCCCACCCTCTTGCATGAGCCAAGGAGGTTCTTCCTCTTGTTCTGTTGCACCCTGTGACTTTTCTTGATAGGCTGCAAACTTCTTTAAATGCTGCAGCTTTTGAAAAGTGGAATTCAGGGCCCCTTATATAGAGATGAGACTCATGCATGCATTCTTTTTTGTGATCCCAGGGTTCATAAAATGCTGTACCGGGGATCCTGCTGCCCATGGCCAATGCTGCCCAGACAACCTTTGCAAACACTGGGCCTCTCCCAGACCCCACTCATATCACCTTTTTGCAAGAACTGGTATATTTGTTGGTTGTAGGTTAGCTCCATCTATTTCCAGCTTCCAGCAGGCAGCTAAAATTGTGTTGATCCACATGGTCTGTAATGTTTGAAGTTGCCCTGTTTTAATCGTATTTATTAGGATTATTTTAAAAAGTTTTACATATAATCTCTTTTTAATTTTCTAAAAACCTACTTTTACTTGTCTATCAGCTTGGAGGCCTCTGTGGGCTGGGGGGGCAATATGGAAATCCCTTAAATAAACAAACAAACAAATAAATAATGTGTGTACATTTGTATGTAAATATTTATATCTTGTCCTATAGGGAATATACAGTTTATATCAGTTTATACAGTTTAATCAAGATGATGCTATGAAGTGTTCATGGAGAAGCCATTTTTTGAATAATAGGATCTTCCATTATTCAAAAAATGGTTTCTCCACAAACGCTTTGACAACGGGAGAGACGCAGGATGCCTCAATGACATTTTAGAAATGTGACAGACTATCACACCTTCACCCTTCAGATGCACTTCAGGAACGTTTTGCCCACGGTAAGGGCTCCATGTGATAAGGTCCCATGGATATGTTAGGGCAATGATGGTGAACATTTTGCAGACCGAGTGCCCAAAATGCAACCCAAACCCCACTTATTTATTGCAAAGTACCACGTCCCTCTGGCTTTCTAGTCATGAACTCTGGCAAACTCTGTGCTGGGGTGACAGCATGCGTGCCCACAGAGAAGGCTCTGAGTGCCACCTCTGGCACTTGTGCCATAGGTTCACCACCGCTGTGTTAGGGCAACCGTAAAGTTCAACATGCAGCCACCATGCACAATCTCACATCATGTAGTCAGTATAAAACCTGCAAAAAGGATTGTCTTGGCCAACCTTGAAAGCAACCTTGAAAGCTTATCCATTCTAACCCTTATACTGGCATGTAGAAGCATCTTGTTAATGATTTCCTGGCATTATTGCCTGTAGTGGTCACTTGAGTGCTTGGATGGGTACCATCTTGTAAAAGGGCTAGGGATAGCCCATCATGCCTAAATATCACCCTCACAAATTTTTCCCATGTGTGTTTAAGTGTGGTACGAGACAGGACCATCACTAGGAGGATTGTGGGCTGCAACAGGTGACATCTTAAATGGGGGGGGGGGTGACACCACTGCTCCCCAAATACCTGTCTTATATATATTAAGGATTTTGTATGGTGTGATATAGGAGGAGGTCAATTGTGGGGTGACACCATAAGTTACCACACCAAACCTAATGATACCATTGGGATGGGATTCATCTGAATTGCTCTGTGTGATACATGAGGAGGGATATGGTAAAGATGGTGGTTTTTCAGATAGTATTTCCCCAACCTCTAATGCACAACTATTGTTCAGCCTTTAAGTAAAACATGCTCAAGCTTGATCGGGATTCTGGGAGCTGGACTCTCAAAACAATAACTTTACCCAGCTCTGATAATGAGCACAGTTTCCCCCATGGAGGACCTCTTTGTTAGGAAAAGGTAAATCTCCACGATCGTTTGTTTGGAAGGAAAGAGAAACTAGACCCAAGGCAAAAGTGTGTCTCTAAAGGAACACAGTAATGAGGGCAGGGAGGTTTGGGTGGAAAAGGTTAGAAGCTTTGTCTTTGCCAAATTCTCTTTTGTAGGTGTGATGGTACATGCAGGAGGAAATGTCACCAAAGCAGTTAGAGACATGGGATTAGACATGAAATGAAAGGTCGGGGAAGAAAAAGTAGATTTGGGAGCTATCTCCTTTAAATGGCAGTCGATTCAGATTTATAACCCATTTTATTATCAAGAGTCTGGGGAAGAGAACAGAATAGGTAGATATACACACATATGACACACAAATACAAAATGTTGTTTAAATCAGGAGTGGACAGGTGTGAAGGGTTTGGGGCACATTTCCTCCCCTACATGCCCATCCAGTAGGCCACATTTCGGATGAGGTGAGGGCTTCCACTAATCTCACTGCTGCCACCAACTGTGAAGATTGTCTAGCTGTCCCACCACTGCCACCAAATGCAAAGACCTCCTCCTGTCCCACTGCTATGTCATCAAATATGAAGCCTTCATCCCTCCTGCATGAACCTTTATCCATCTAATCTATCCAGTTCCCAGCATTATGCAGATTATGCAGATTCTGATCTTGAGAGATCCTATCATGGGCTGAGTGCCTTGGGCTTCTCCCATTTTGTAGTGTCCAGTTCAACCTGGTATAGCTGGTTGGCTGTGCTGAGAAGCTCTTGTTTGGTCTAAAACATCCTGTCTGATATTAAATTGATGTTTGGGTTACAGAGAGGTGATGGAGGGCTGGTTCTGATGGTTGTTTTGACGGGGGCTCTGGGGAGGTAAACTACCACATCTGAGGCAGGGTTTTAGTTGACATTGGCAGTTTTCTGGTTAAAAAGAATGCCCCAAATTTGCAATCTCCACTTGGCCCACTTTATTTAAACCATAAACCGTTATACATATTGCATATCCCATACCTGAATCCAAAATCTAAAATTGTCCACATGGATGTCTGAAATAGTGACCCCTTTGCTTTCTGGTGGTTCAGAAAGCATTATTTCATGCACAAAATGATTTAAAATATTGTGAATAAAATTACCTTCAGACTATGTGTATAAGGTGTATACTGAACCTGTATAGGAATAACTATGCCTGCTCCTACTAAGTATGCCCCTTATCTCAAGGCAAGTGTGTGTGAGAAAACAACAGATCTCTTCCAGGGGACATTGTACTCTCATGGACTTGGTCTGGAGTAAAGGCCTTTCATGTAAGGTAAATGTTTGCTTTAAGATATACAAATGCCTTATCATCTAATGTTTCTAATAATCAGTTGAGAAAAGGGCATCTCTAGTAATGAGTGCCTTAGGATATCTGCAACTGTTTGGGAGTATCCTTCAAGATCCCTGCTTCGAAGCAGGAAAGCGCAAATACACATTTCTTTTTCTGATTTTTAAAAGACTCATGACTGGGAGGGTGTCTCAAATGGAACCTTCCTCATCTTGTAGAAATTCCTGAACTATTTTTGCATGCTTTGAACTTCCTCATTTTTAAAGAAGGGTTGTAGAGATATCCTGTTCTCATACTGTTCCAGTGACCACAGTTTCGTAGGTTAGATTTCCTAAGAGTGATCGATGAGGAACCAGTCCAAATCTTGATACCACCAATGAGTGAATGAAACCAAAGTAACAGGGCAGAAGTAAGGGTGGTGGCATATTTGTCACTGGCTGGTGAATCCACCCCAGGTTCTAACCTGAAGGTCGAAAGTGCTCTCCAGTGTGCTGTGCTTTAGCCTCAAACTAGGTTCAGCACCTTGGAGACCTCTTCTATGACTTTGGGCCTTCCTGGACTTGGGGCCATCTTAGAGCCTTGCTTTAAGAAGAAGTGAGCAAAAGTAACTGCCTGTTCACTTGCTGCTTCCAAAAAAAGGTTCCTCCTGAGCATATAATGGCCCAGGGAGGGCCCAAAACATGGCGGAAATGCCCCCCACACACCCCAGAGGTCATTTTGGTGCATTAAAAAAAAGACTCCTGGGTGGCCCTTGGAGCCATATATGGCCCACTTTGCCCATCCTTTTCCTACCAAATAGTAAACATTCACTTACTGGCAGTCTTCTCCATATCAGTGAACACCACATTAGTTTGACCAGTTGCTTTGAGAAGAGAAGAAGGTTTACAAATAAGGAGTCGAACCATTTAGCTTACTGTTGATAAGATGATTAGCTAAGACCCTCAACATCTCCTCCTTCTGGTTCCTTCTCCCTTGCTAAGAGGGCCATGGAGACCAGGCTGAGAAAGGTGGGGTTTCCATAATGGACACTACTTGCCTGACTGGTATGCTCTATCGTTTTGCCTGCCCTGTTCAGAAGTACTGGGGAGGTAATGGTTTCTTGGAGGACAAAGAAGCCAGAGATTGCTTAGTCTTCTCAACCAACTCACATTCAGGTCCCATGCCCATTTCCTGCTGAGAATGATTCAGTTCTTTCAAGCTTTGTATAGTCATCCAAGCGACTTCTTCTCATCACAGGGCCTGTTCCCAATGTTCTAGTTCGCTTAAGAATAAGATCTTTATTTCCGTTTGACTGCTGAATATTCCACTGATTCCTCCTCTTCAATTGGAGTGGCTGTTTTGTTCAACTTAAACTCCAAGGCTGCATAGTGCAGCCCATCTGATTCATCAGTAGTCAGATCAGCAACTTTAGAAATCTGGTCTGGTTTCACATTTTTCTGTCCAGCTGTTTTGGGGGGACCGACATGGGGGGTTCTTCGACCCTGAGACGAAGAAAGAAAGAAAGAAAGAAAGAAAGAGGAGAATAGAGAACAGTCAACTTCCCCAAAATAACAATATAGTAGTAGTGGTGGTTGTAGCAGCAGCAGCAGCAACAGCAGTTGTTGCTGCTGCTGTTGTTATTCTGCTTTCCCCCCAAAATTGGGACACAAAGTGGATTACAAATTTAAAAACAATACAGTTAAAACATACAAAAGTAAGCATTAAAATGGAATTAAACTAGTATAGTGTTAAGCACATCACTCATTAAAAGAATAAAGTGCTTTAAAAGAGTGCATATTCAAACATACTAAAACACAATAAGACAATAAAAATGAAACCATAAACAGGCCCTTAAAACTGGCCAATTCATCATGAGATCATTAACCAAAGGGCCGCAGTGACATGGACACAGCAGTATACTGGAGAGGGAATGAACAGGAGCAGAGGGATGTGGGACATTTCAGTGAATGCTAGGTAAATGGCTGGCCCTCTTTTGCTTTGATGATGCTTTCAGGTCGGATTATTGTTTGTAACTGATGCAGTATAGAAGTTAGAGAATAAGGGAAAATATCAAAAAGAGGTTGGCAACTTGTTTTCTTGGACGGACTTCCTCAAAACACTCTAGCAATTTCAACGGTAAGGATTTTGTGCCAGATCCTTCGCATTTCACTTCACCAAAGGTTTTCTGCTTAATCCCAATGTATTTTACAAGCTGAATCCAGGCCGTCAGAATTAAGCACCACTGCGTTCAGTGGCGCTTACTCCTAAGTGACGACACACTAAGGACTGGAGTCAGGCCCCATAAACTTAAATGTGAGCTTTTATTGCTGTTTTATTGGTTTGGGATGTCTCTTCTTTACAGTGGAGTTTTTAAACCCAACATTAGTTCTTTTGAATATGAATCAGGGTTTGGAAAAGCTACTTACTGGGGCTGCAATTCTCCAGCCAAAAAGGCCACAGCAGAAAAAGGAAGGAGAAGGAGGAGGTATAGCTCCTGGGAATGTGATTATAGATTAAGGACATTGATAGAGAGGCTACTGTGATAAGCTCTTGCAGTTCAGAATGTACACTAACAGTGCTCTGTTGTTGTTGCTGCTGTTGTTATGTGCCATCCATTAGCTTCAGTTAATGCCAACCCCATGAATGAGAGACTTCCAAGAGTCTCAGTCATGTCTTGCAAATTCAGGGCTGTGGTTTCTTAGGCTAAGTTATTCCACTTGTAATATTGTCTTCCTTTTTTTCCCCTATTGCCTTTGACTATATGATGACACAGTACACCACTCAATGCATGTGCTAATATTACATCCATCCTGTAAGACTAGACTGTTATTATTTTATTGTTCAGCTTCATAAGTTATGGGCTCCTAGATGTGACTGTTTGTGAATGTTACATTAAAGGAAAAAACCCTACAGCCTGCAGAATCTTCTGGCCAGCATGGTCAAAAAATAATTTTTCCTAGTCAACTCAAACTTCTTGACAGGCCTTTAAAAAAAGTGACCTTAAATTATTACATTCTCTATTTAAGAGAGGGAATAATAATAATAAATCCAGGTATGAAAATAATCACCACTTTATTAGCTTTTTGTTGTCATAAGCCAACGACCTTAGCAATGTTGTTGTTGTTGTTGTGTGCCTTCAAATCATTTCTGACTTATGGTGACCCTAAGGCAACCTTATCATGGGGTTTTCTTTTAAACAAAAGGAAATAAATATCTTAGGCCTGGATAGTTTAACTTTTAACTACTTGCCTTCACTCTATAGTCCAAGACAATGTAGAATAGCACAGTCATGTGTGATACATACCACAGGTAAAATGTTGCTGTAGATTAGGCTATTGCTGCTGGCTTTCTGGTATCCAACATTTGCAGAGTCCACGGCCTCGTTGCAGCCTGCCTTTGGTGATGCTTTCCTCTTATAAAACCTAGGAACAAAATAATGGGAACATTTTTCTGCATTCTATTCTGTTTTGGTCAGATCTCACCTGGCGCCATTCACACTACATAATTATAACATTATATTCCATTTTAGCAACAACCTGTGGAATCCTGGGTTTGTAGTTTAAGGGGGCAGTAAAGCTTTCTGGTTGAGATTTCTACTAGATTCCAGGATTCCATGTGATGTTGCTGCGGCCGTTAAAGTGGAATATAATGCTATAACTGTGCAGTGCAAATGGATACCTGGAATAGTCTGTCCATTTCTGGGTGCCACAGTTCAAGAAGGACATCGGCAAGCTGGCATGTACCTAGAAGAAGGCAACTAAGATGATAACAGGTCTGGAAATTCAACCTATGAAGAATGGCGTAGGAAACTGGGTATGCTTAACGTAGAAAAGATGACATGATAGCCATCTTTAAATATCTGAATGGATGTCATGTCTCAGGCTCTCGGATGTTGGAGAGCAGCAATTCCCCCCCCCAGTGTGGCAGGGACTGGCACCACATTTGTGCCCAATGGCTAGATCTCCTGGAAACTGATGGCTTGAGAACTGGCACTAGTGCAGGGACTATTACTTTGAGCAGTGCTGGTGCAGAGGGGGAAACAAGTTTGTTTTCTCCTGCTCCAGAGACTAGGACATGAACCAATGGCTTCCAATTACATGAAAGGTGATTCCGTGTAAACAGTAAAAAAGCATTTTCCAACAGTAAGCGCTCTTTGACAGTAGAATGGACTACACTGGAGGATGGTGCTTTCTTCTACACAAGGGGTCTTTAACAGAAGTTAGATGGCCATTTCCCAGGAGTGCTTTAGCTTCATTCCTGTATGGCAAGGGATTGGACTAAATGGACCTTGTAGTACCTTCCAATGCTGTGATTCTATGATTATAACTTACCACATCAGCATTTTTCACATTGAAAACTGGAATGTGGCAGGACAGAGTATGGAACTGGATAGTGGGTATGCAGGACTAAAGCAGAACTTGGTAAATCAAGGGCAGGAGCAGAACAAAATTTGGGGGGGGGGGACTGTTGATCTGCCTCTGACATTTATTGACCTGTTAGATTACCCGCTAGCACATGCTTTCTGTTGATCAAACCAGTAAAATAAGGGACTATTGTTGGCCATCCTGGTGGAGAGAGGAGGTCCTGTAAAGCCACATGTTTAAATGAGAGAGAAACTCACTTGAGCAAAAACAGGCCTAGCATGAAGAAACTGGCTCCCAGCAAGATTCCAAACAGCCCAGAAATAATCATAGTTGTATGGCTTTCTGCAATGATAAAGAAAGATTTTAGAGGGGGGGGGGCATAGAATTTGAACTCAAGACCTCTAGTTCCTCGATCACAAAAAATATCTTCCTTACCCCATATCAGATCTCATATTTCTCACCACTGAAATCCTTTCATCTAGCACATGCTGTATAGGACTATATAGTCCTATATAGCTCTTTGAAACTTTCTCCTTTTGGCAGTGTGCATGGCACCTAGAACCTGGCAGAGTCTCTCACCTATGGAAGAATCTGTGGAGTCTCTCAAGACACTGAGAAGGAGCTGTATTCTGTAGATTCCAAAAGAATTGTTTCCAATGCATATGATATTGTGGTCCACCTCCAGATTGCCTGTCCAGTTGAGGGTGCTGGTGACCTCATTCCCCTGGGCTACGGAAGTGACCATCTGGTTCCTTTTGTGGTTCGTCTCAGTTATACTTTCCCCATCCACTTGCCACTGGATCTGAGGTGGAGGCTGGGCTTTGAGGGAACAGTTGCAGAGGAAGCCATTGTCCTGATACCAACATGTAGTATTTCTTTGGGGGTCTTCCTTGAGCTTTGGGGCATCTGGAAAGGAGCAAAAGAAGCCAAGGGGAATGAAACTGAGCTGCAAAAGTGCCAGCCAAAGTTGCAATGCTGCAAAGCACCCAGGTTTTTTACTCCAAGTCTCAAGTCTGGGGCCCAAATTATAACAGAAAAAAAAGGAGGTGGGATGCATTTCTCAGAGGGCAACAGCAAACATGTTAGGCAACAGGCGAGTTTGAGGTCTGCTTGGCAGCCTGTCCTCGCTGCACTCCAGAGAACCATTCTGCCTCAAGGCCCATTGCTTAACACATTTGGTGCTCTACTCTGAAAAACACATCCCACACTCTGGGGGCATATCTTGCCTGCTGCAAATAAAAATGCACATGGTTGTTTTTGCAGAAAACAGCACTTTCTGATCACAAATAAGCTACATATATTAAAAAGTAGTTGGTTTCCCAAAATATGGATATTATTGCTGAAATCTACTTTACCATACGCCTTTGGCCCAGACTATCAGACAGACCTTATCTCCCAATATTAGCTTGCCCAGCCCCTAAGATCCATAGGAGAGGCCCTTCTCTCAGTCCCATCACTCACAGGTACAACTTGTGGGAACATGAGAGATGGCCTACTCTGGGAGGAAGAGGTGGTGATGGAGGAGAAGGAGGACATAATCTTTTTGATGCTAAACTTCACCAATTTTAAAATATTGCATCCCAGTGGAGGTTAAGGGATAACTCGCACTGTAGGGGATCAGCATTTATTGCAAGAAACCCCAAAGCTCAACCCCAACCTTGACTCACTCACATCCTACATAGAGTTGGAAGGTCCCCTGAGTAGAGCCTAGGAAGTTCTCAGCCTGGCACCTGTATTCACCCTCATCTTCAACTGTCAATTCAGTCAGTTCCAATGAGTTATCAGCATATTCCTTTGAGGACTTTCCATCTGGCTTGATCCAACGTATACTGACAGAAGGGTTGCTGTCCACCTTACACCACAGCCGTAATGACTCGCCTTCCTGAGCCATTAATCCGGAGCCACTTACCACCTCCTGGAGGAAACCTGTAAACACAAGTAAAACGCCCATCACTTCCATAAAAGATCTATAGCCTCTTTCTGGAGACAGCATTACCCCATCCCCAGGGAAGCATGACATCAGGTGCTGGTTTCTATAGTCCAAGATTCTCTGGTACCTTGAGTAAGTATGGTGTGTCTTCTGGAAATCTGAGAGATGTTGAATGTCACTGTCTTCGGTTTATCTGAAATGGAGAGATCAGTGTTTAATAAGACATTGGTCTTTCCCGACCTACACAGTTATAGCACTATCCATCCATCATTCTTGCCATGGTTCTGTCCTATGCAGTCTTGAGGTTTCTAGTTTGGCAAGGCACTGGGATGCTGCCATTGAGAATTCTAAACACATCTCCCTAAACTGCAAATCCCCAGATTTCATGGGACAGAAGCATGGCGGTTAAAGTGGAATCATAGTGCTATAATTCTTTGGTATTAATGGGCTCCTGCTGCCCTCCAGATGTTTTGGACTGTGGTCAAGGGTCACAAAGGCCTTCCATGTTAAGGGTGCAGTCAATTCTTTCTAGGTTTTATTTCAGATTTTAAAGGATATAGACATATTGCCAAAATAGGTTCAGAACCTTAGGTACCTCCTTTATTATCTGGAAAAAGAGCCAAAGCAGGTTCATCTCAACACAGTTATGGAAGCCTCTGTCTGTAAGCCCAACCCCAGCATGACCAACAGTGAAGAATGATAGGCATTGCAGTCCAAAATACCAGATAGGCAGCAGGTTGGAAAAACTGGCTTTATATTGATGAACTGCAGAAGTGGACTGAAAGAGTAGGTCTTCGTGAATTTAGAGTCAGCAACAACCCAGAGAAGAAATATTCTCCTCCCCAATGTTTAATGTCTACTATGTACCCCCGCTCCCAGATTTTATAGAAGGGTGTTTTGGCATCAAAATGTCGTAGCATTAAGATTATCATCCTGGCTGTGTATATTTGGAGCTCCCTCTCACTTCCCCCAGCAACATTCTGCTTGCTATTTTCTATAATTTGAATGCATTTTATACATCAAGCCTTGCAAGTGTTTATCAAACTACATATAATTTATTCCGCTTCCATAATTATGTATGTTTTCAAATCACTTCATGTTTCTTAAAGGGATTGCAGGGTGGAAATGAAAAGAAGAAAGGTGCAGATTGATTTCTAAGTGGTGTCCTTTTTTTGGCACCATGATGACGGGAAACGTGCTGTTTTGGGGGAGGAAGAGAACGAGGAGGACGAGGGAGGAGAGCTGGAAAATTGTATAATAGCAACCTCATCATAAGGTTCTGCTTTTTGACAATAGTCCTATGGATGATTTACATAACTTTAAAGTGGATGATGAAGACATGGAAACAAAGATTTTCCATACTTTGGTTTAGTCATTAATCAGAACAGAGGCTATAGTCAAGAAATCAGAAGATGACTAAGGCTGCATCTTCACTGCCGAAATAATCCAGTTTGACACGACTTTAATTTCCATGGCTCAAAGCTATGGAGACGTGGGATTTGGAGTTTGTTGTGGCACCAGAGCTTTGTAAAAGAGAAGGCCAGATGTCTCACAAAACCACAGTTCCCAGAATCCCATAGCATTGAGGCATGGCAGTTAAAGTAGTGTCAAATTGGATTATTTCAGCAGTGCAGATGAAGCCTAAGATTGGAAAGGCAGTTATGATGGAACTAGACTTGATCCTCAAGTCTCAAGTTATATCATGGAATACTAAGGTATGAATTTTCCATATTTCCCATTTCTATGTATGATTGTGAAAACTGGACAGTGAAGATAGCTGAAAGGAAATCAACTGATTTGAAGTGTGCTGGAGAAGAATGCTACAGATATCATAGACTGTTTGAAAGACAAATTGTAGAACAAATCAAGCCTGAACTCTCCCTAGAAGCCAAGATGACTAAGCTGGCGTACTTTCTCATCATATCATGAGACGTGATTCACTAGAAAAGACAATAATGCTTGTAAGGTACAAGGTGGTAGGAAAATAGAAAGACCACATTCCAGATGGATAGACTCAACTTAGGAAGTTATAGCCCTGAGACCGCAAAACCTGAGCAGGGCTGTGGATGATAAGGTGAGCTGGAGGTATCTCATTCAAACTCAACATTATGCCTGTTAACATCAAATAGATGTTTAAGGCGCACAGCGCTAACTGTAGATGGCACAATATCTAGGTTAAGGAAAAGCTTTAATTTCAAAAAAGTTACTGTTACTATAGACACAGAAAGCATCATTATGCAACATTACACCATCTACCCTTTAGGAAGCTTATCATACGAAGGAAAAATGGAAGTTTAAATGGGGTTTATCCAATGAAAATCATGCAATACTATTAAATTATAATTAAGATTTTCACACACAGTGGTCATTATCCCAGGAATAAAACCAGGGATTAAGCAGGCAATAAACAGCAACAAATCCTCATGGGAAAATTCCATGAATGACTTGGTGCTATTTCCTGCCTGGTTATTCCTGGGTTAATTTATTGTCTGGTTATTCCTGGGTTAATGGTGCTTTAATCACTTTTGATTGCAACGTCGTGTGAAAATCTTAATCGTGAATGCGCAATTTTCATGAGATTAACCCTGTTTTTACTTCTAGTTGTTTCCGTGTGATAAACTCCTATGTCTTGCTGCCTTTGGCTGCTGCTGGCCACACTTCATCTCCCTTTCCACTGAGGAAGTTTGAGGTATTTGCCCAATCTGTGGATGTTCATTAATTGAAACTAGAAGAAAAGTCATCAAGCAGTGAAGCATGAGGAAGTAAAAGGAGGGAAGGCTCATCTTCTATTGCATATATTCTTTTGTAAGAACACTTCCCCTACTCATCCCAACTCTCTTTGTAAAGCTTGAGTACAGTATTTCAAATTGTATTAATAGGCCCTCTTGTGGTGAAAGAGTGACCTAGATGAAAGGGTCAGATGCAGACTTTGGCCTGTTACAGACTGCCAAAATAAAGCTGCTTCAGGTCTCTTTGGAGGTATGCTATTTAAATGATGCATGGGTCCTAAGAGTCCGGAGGTTGCGCCAAAGCCACACTCCATTCCTAAGCACTGGAGTGCAGCTTTGGTGCAGCTTCCGGATACTTAGGATGCATGCATCATTTAAACAGCATACCTCCAAAGAGACCTGAAGCAGCTTTCTTTTGGCAGTCTGTAACAGGCCTTATTTTCAATAAGTGAAATTTGGGTTTTGCCACCAGAGTCACAATACTCCTTCTCATATAAGTGACTATTTCATAAGCTGCCTGATATGGGGGACTGGCCATAGTTAGTTTTCGCCCCAAAGTGCTAGGGAGTGATGCTATATCTATACCTTTTCACTGTAATTGTTTCTTTCTGTTATGAAAACTCACCAGGGATGGGCAGTCAACAGGTCAGGGACTGGCCCTGGTCCATGGACCACCACTAATGTCAACTGTCTACAATGCAATTGCATACATACACATCCCAGAAATCCCCAGAAAGAAGAGCATGTTTGTGAAATAAGGAATTTATCATGTGGTTCAGAAACTCCTAAGGCATGTGAAACCATTCAGCATATGACGCATGTGTTCAGTTGATGACCTCCAAAGAATTTTCACTTACACTGAACAGTCACAAGGATGGTTTTGCTGGCTAAACCACACTGATATTCTCCCTGGCACTGATACTCCCCGGCATCTTCTGGTTTGATCTGGGAAATCACATGCTCTCTGCCCTGCTTGAGGATGCCATTGCTGTTCTTTCCCTTTGTCCAGATCAGGTTGGGATTTGTTCTGCTCGCATCCACACAGTACAGTGTGACAGTATCACCTTCTTGGGCCACCACCGGGCCCAAGGTTTCTTGTACGGGGAACGATCCTGTAAGAGAAATAAAACTAGATTACAACAGACTTGGATTAGTGATCACTGTTAAGGAAGCCCCGCTTCGTGTTGAGGTGTAAGGTTGCCAGATCTCAGTGTGGCTTCTCTTCTCCGGTACTGGGATGAAGGAATCTCAGAGTGAGAGTGTTGTCTTGAAAGAGTGTGTGTACATGTGTGTGTTCCTTATTTGTTTGGCTAGGTGTTCAAGATTGAACAGCATACTCTGTTGAACTGTGATTGATCAGTTGTGCTTAATGAGATCACCAGGATCCACTCCATCTGAGATCACACTTGTAGCATTGCTAGTGCATGCCCCATATGACATCAGAAGGGATCATCCTTAAGTCTCAGGTCTTAGCCCTGAATTCCAAGAGCCTGTGATACTTCTGACATAGCAACCCTAAAATGTAATTGTAGCTGCACAGAGATGGCAGTTTACAGCAGGCCTATACAAGCCATAGCCCATTGAGGCAAACATAGCCCACCAGCCATGTCTTGCTGTCTTCTGCCAAGTTCATGATCATCTTCTTTCCTTGGCAGGCAGAAAATGCAAAAACCAAAACAAACCAGAGAGTATCCAACTGAATCCATTTATGAACCTGGAGGTTCGTGATTAAGAGGACATAAGCTCGAAGGATATAAACTTACAAAATGGGGGTCCTTTGTCCAATCTATGTGAAACCTAGTGGATTTGGTGTCTCAAAGAAGTTGCACAAGACTGGAAACTGTTCTGCCATTTGGACAGGAAAATCCTAAATGATAGGTGCCACCAAACAAGCCTGGTCTCTATCATAACCAGGGCAGAAGCAAAGCAAGCAAATAAGCAAATAAACACACACCTGAAACATAAGGAAATGGAAGACTCAACAAATGAGATTTTGAAAAGCTAAACAAATAATAATAATAAAAATATCTTTAGCATTGGGTGGAGATGGGAACCAGGCAAAGAAGAGAAAGAGAAAGAGAGAGAGAGACCATTTTAAATCTTACCAGGCCTTTCTATGGTCCATGTGATTTGAATATCCTGACAGTGATCTGAAACATGAAGAGAAGAACTGTAATTGTGTCAAATGAATTGCTGGGAAATCAAAGAGCAAAAAAACAAAACTAGGGGCAAATCCAATAAGGGAGCCAAAAGTTGTCACAGTTCAAGGGGAGATTAAAGGATCTATTAAGCCAAGATCGCAGCTCACATGTTTGGTTGAAATAAACTTTGTTCTGAGTAGTTTCCCAAACAGCAGAGTGTCAAAACTGCTAGGTTAGGAAGAATGTTTGTCCTTGGGGCCATTCACACCATGCAATGTTAGTGATATTATTCCACTCTAACTGCCATGATTCCATCTTCTGGAATCTTGGGATTTGTAGTTTTGAATTCTCAGCTAGAATGCTCTAGCAGCCTAACAGACTACAGATCTCAGGACTCCATAGGATGGGACCATGGTGGTAAAGTGTGTGTGAATGGGCCTCTTTACATAAATGAAAGTGGAATCACAGTTTTATAACTGTGTGATGTGAAAGAGCTGAAGACCATCTCCACTACTCCTTCCTTCTCATACTTACACTCCAGATTGTCACTGCTGTGAAAAGACTGGGAGGCAGATAGACACAAAGGCATGGGGCATTGACACTAAAGCACCTTTCCAAAGGACACAGATGCACTCCAGCCACTGCATTTCATGGCCGACTCTGGAATTTATCATACAAGGTGCAAAAGTGGAGTTAATGTGGGAAAGTCACATCTATGGCTGAACCTTATCAGACGACGTATGTAGCTGGAAGGTCCTCCACCCATGACTTCTGCACATTTTTTAACTGACAAGCTTTGCTTGTTAATGGCTGCCAATATTACTCCTGTGGCATTACCTCTGTGTGCAATAAGCTTCTAGCAGCAGTCCTGGCATTGGCCAGTTACATGATCTCAGTATTTCCACCATCGCCCCCAAATCACATTGTGGTTCTTTGCCTTTAAACCAGACTTGGACCGGGCAGTATTGTACATGGAGGACACCTTCAAACAGAGGACAGACCTCTGACAGCCCTTCAACACATCTCTGTAAAACAGGACTTCTGGCCAAGTGACCATTCCCTGCACTACCCAGACCATATCTGAGGAGCTTGCAACCTAAACCAGGGCACAGAGAAGAAGAGGAGATATGTGGGCCTGCAAAGAATGTTCTGGGATGGTGATTATACAAAGAAAACAGGATGTCCATGTTTCCTTGTCTCCATCCTGGCATCTAAAAAGAGTGTTCATGTCCATCCCAATAGGGGAGGGGTCCATTAGATGTTGAGAAACAGAGCTTCTCCAACATCATGAGGCATAAAACATCTACTGAGAATATTGAACTAATGTGGAGGAACAGGAAACACACATTTCCTATCCTTCCCACGTCACCATTGTGCTCAGAACCACAGATCTATCTTTGTCCAACTTGACAACAACAACAACAACAACAACAAAAAGAGAGACATCAATGAGCAAATACATCATGAAGAAGCCACTTGCCTGTCACAAAAACGTAAGGTGAAATATAACCATTTTTAGAGAAATAACTGAACTTCAAGTATCTCTCTCCCTCAATTCTGAGGTAGTACCGTCCCTTGTCTTCTGCTTGGGCATCCACAATGACAAAAGAGCAGTAGCCTTGGTTTGGATCTCCTGTTAAGTGGAAACGGCCCTTAGCAGATGTTGCAACGGTCCTCCTACCATCAGTGGTAGCCACAAGCAAACCTGGAAGGCAGGGTCTGTGGTTCAAACAAGCTCCTTCCTGGACTTTAAACCAGTAGGCGAAAAGCTTCTCATCCCAGTAATTGTCTCTAGCATTATAAGTGAATTGGCAGTGAATGTGAACAGAGCTGTTCCGCTGCACAATGACAGACCGAGGCACTTCCAGATTGTAACCTGGTACTTTTTGGCTCAGTGTACCTGCCAAAGGGAGACGATACAAACAAATATGTTAATGTCAATGTGGGCAGATATATCTCTATGACTTATTTTCTCTGTCTTGACCACTATGTGATTTAAATATTTAAACCTTTTAAAATATTTAAACCTTTTGGATATATATTAAAAATATTTAAAAATACTTAAATTTTAAAAATTTGAAGGGAAGTCATGTAGAAGAAGATGGAGCAAATTTGTTTTTTTGCTGCTCTAGAAACTAGAATAAGAACCATTGGATTCAAATTAAAGAAAACAGATTCCATTTAAACATTAGGAAGAACTTCTTTTCTGTAAGAGCTGTTTAACAGTGGAATGGACTGCCTTGCAGGGTGGTGGGGTCTCCATCTTTTGAGCTTCTTAAATGGAGGATACAGTATATGGGCATCTTTCAGAAGTGTTTTGCTTGTGTATTCCTGCATGGCAGGGAGTTAGACTGGATGGCCCTTGTGGTCACTTCCGACTCTATGGAGATTATCACACAGAGGCTTACCAACATTAAAACATTGCTAAATCGTCCCTAAAGCATGACGATGTGATTTCCAGTCGCATTTGTCCCCTGTGATTAATCGTCATGGAGGCATCCTCTCGCCTCTCCCAAAATTAAAGTGTCATTTCTCCAATAGTGAAGGTTCCCATGATTGGGGAAATGGCTGCTCTGTGAATGCTTTAATGATGGGAGAGGCAAGGGGACACCTCCATGATGATTCAGTCACGGGGGATAAGAGTGACTGGCGATCGCACAGTTGCGCATTAGGGACAATTTAGCGACGTTTTAATGATGGCAAGCCTCCATGTGACAATTTCAAATGTCTCCATGATTCTGTGATTGTCAGCACACTTGCACCTGATGCATCTCACTGATGTACAGGTGTGAACAAGTGTGCTGTTGAATTAACCATACTTTGGGTCCTCTATGTGGAATAATTAAAAAGTTGGGGAAGAGCCATTTCTGGGAGAGGCAGGTGAACAGGGGCTGACAATCAATTTGCTTTTGTTGGTTCCAAAACCAATAAAATACATACATATAATAAGGTTTGCTTTTGTCCCGGCCTTCATATATTTCTTTCCAAGCCATGCCAAACACTGCAGTGTTTCACCTGCTGTTCAGAGAAGAGTGCCTTAAGATGAGGTACCTGGCTCTATGGTCTGACCTCACACTTTAACCACAGTCATCTGGAGCCAGAAGTCAAAGAAAAGGAAGCACACCACATCTCTGATGGTCTAAAGATTGCCACACAGGCATCAATTATTGCTCCATGGCTATGACGATGGAATATTGATATATCAGTAGAATGCACCAGAAAAGAGATACGTATGCAGCAGCCCTCCAGATGTTGTTGGACTGCATCCTCCTGCTTTCCTCGCCACTGTCTAAGGCAATTATGGCTTGCAATCTGACATTATTAGGAGGGCTGCATGATTCTCACCTCTGGTCTAGAGCCTTAATGTTTAGCAGGACTTAACTCCTATGCTCACAGCCCTGGATACAAATATGGGGTGATACTGCCTAGCAATCAAGTGGTGCCTAGAAGATTCTCTGTAACTTCTTCCTCCTGCATAACAGGAGGAAGTGTGTCCCTCAGTTGAATCGCTCTGTGTGTCTTCCTATCTCAGAAATGTTCTGTTTTGCCAAGCATTCAGACAGAACCTTTTCAGAAGCCCTTGTAAGCCTGTGGAAAGGAAAGAGGAAATGTGATCTTTTCCTCCCAGCCTAAGAAAATTCAAGTCCATTGACCAAGAGATGTTTTTTGTATGCAGCTTACAAACTGCAGCTATGGGGAGAAACAGACCGCAACCCCTATACATATCTTTGCCAGCCCACAAAGAAGCAGCAAAATGCTGCTCCTTTTTGAGTTGGCAAAAAGCTGGCTTTATGGTGCTCCTGCAGCATGTGATGTGTAAATGCCGTGCCACCAGAGCGCCCTGAAGCCAGCTGCCATGTGGGCAGCTGGGCAGCATGAAGCCAGCTTCTAGGCATCTTGGGGGTGTGCGTCAGGCATGCACCATGCCACCAAGCCAGCTGGAGGCCGTCTTTTCATGCCGATTTGTACTGGCCCTATCTCTACCTTTTTCAAATGGGTTGCTTTTTGGATTTTCTATTTCCTTACTCACAATATCCAAATTAATAAACCCATCATATGGGTATATATATATATTAAAAAAACAACTTCCTCTCCAGCTGTGCAAAAATTATCTTTCCTCCACTGCATTTTTGGAAAACATCTCCATTGTTTATGAATAACATTTATATCTAATTTGGCCCAAAACATCTCTTGTTCCATTTCAAAAGCCAAGCAGATCTCAGTCTGATCAAAGTCCTTTTGGACTTGTCATTTTGGTGGAAGCTACTCCAAGTTTCCTAGAACGGTTGACAGTGGAATAATGAGACATCTTGCTTAAAAGCATAACAACAGCAGCAATGCTACCACAGTGCAGAATAGCAGTGCATGCTAGCAAACTTTAGTATATTAAAGCAAGCTTTGAAAACAAAACCACCTAGAGCTACCGATAAGCAATTTGTCTGGGGCTATAACGCCTGAAGGTTTTGTAATATCTATGACTTTCATTTACTTGCATGGGCAAAAAGTAAAGATTGAAAAATGGTCATTTTGGTTTCCAAATGAAAGTCAGCAGGATGGACAGATTTAGATCCTTGAATTATAATTCAGATCCAAGTCCAAATTGGGCTGGATCTGATCCAAACTGGGGCCTGATCCAAATATCCAAATTGAGCCCTGAATTGAAAGGTGGGATGCCTGACCAGAAGGTTAAAATAACAAGATATATATAGAGATATAGATATATAATAAAATATGTAAATAACCAAATGCAAGTCTTTGAAACATTCTTTTTTAGGGAGATTTCAGTTCTCAAAATAACCAATGTTGGCCAGGGCATTCTGGGAGTTGTACAGTGGTGGGCCCTTGGTTTGGTCTGGTTCCAGCCCCTTGCCCCAGGGTTACCAAAATCCAGAGATGCTCAAGTCTCATTAAATACAATGACATACAGTGGTGTCCCTTATATAACATTGCAAAATCAAGATTTGCTTTCTGGAATTTATATATTTCTAAAAATATTTTCTATCTAGGGATGGTTGAATCCATGGATAAAGGATCTGTGGATACAGAGGGGCAACTGTAGTCCAAAAAAAGAACTTTTCCAAGCTCTGTCCAATTGTCCTAAGTTTCTGTTGCACTCCCCTCCAAAGAAAGCAGAAACCTGTTACTGTAGTGCTTACTTTGGACCGAGTTTTCCTAATGCCTTTTGGGACTGCTTAACTACAACTCCCACTGTTCATGATGTAGCAGGGGACTGTGGAAGTTGTAGTCTAACACACTTGTGGGAGAACATCATGCTCTACTTATAGCCTTTTAAGGAGCTGGAGAATTTTTTTTTATTTATATACCGCTATTCCAAAGATCATAGCGGTGAACAGCAAGTAAGCTAATCAGCAAGTAAGCTAATTTGCCCCCAACAGTCTGGGTACTCATTTTAGCGACCTCGGAAGGATGCAAGCCTGAGTCGAGCTTGGGCCCTTTTGCTGGTCTTGAACTCGCAACCTTGTGGTCTTGAGTGAATGGCTGCAGTACAGGCATTTAACCACTGCGCCACCAGGGCTCATAGTTCCATATTCTCCTGTCATTTCTGAACATTGTGCCTACCTTTGTAAAAACAAGCAAGGATCAGAATTATCTGTGTCATCACGGAATAAACCAAATTCATCTTCTTTGAAGGCAGACGCACAACCTGCCAAGCTCTTCCATACTCGGACATCTTGTTGCAAATGGATGTTTTTGGGGGGGACAGGAGGAAACTCTGATATGATGAGAAAACAAAGAGAAATAAAAACTCAAGCTAATGGCATGCATGGTTCATAAATGTCTCTCTGCCTGTGTAGACACTGATTCTCTTCTTCGGGTGTTATGTATAGTGTTGTCTTGCTTTTTTCTCATTTTTACTGTGTGTGTTTTAACGGAGCCTGCAATCTCCCACCCCCTGATCTTATCTTTATGTGCTTTCAGGCAATATTTTTAGAAAGAGGGAAATTACTGCTTTAAAAGAACTGCCCTGGTACATTTTGGCACTGATATGGAAAATGTGTGCATGTGTTTGCGTGTATTCAATGAAATCTTATAATATAAGATAGATATAAAATCTTACAATCCATCTGAAGTGGTTATGTTCACGTCATGAGCAACTAACTATGTGCCTTAGAGAGACGTCCTCCTGAGTTTTACTAAGGGCTCCTTGAGATGGAACAATTTCTAATGGAGGCTGCCGTATATGTAGTTTTAGGGTATATTCACACAGCATAGTTGCAGTAGTTCAATACTACTTTAACAGCCCTGTATCTATGCTGGGATTTGTAGTTTGCTAGGATGCTTAGACATTTTTCTCTCCGGAGAGCATAATGCTGCAGATCAGAGGAATGGATGAAAGAATTCTAAGTGCCTCGCCAGCTACAATTCCCAGAACTGCATATGTCTAAGCATGGCTATTAAAGTGGTAGCGAACTACTATTGTTGTGCAATGTGCATACAGTCCTAGTTCTTTTTCAGTATTCTGATTTCTCTTCCTTGCTAGTGGTACATGTCTGGTCTACTTTAAGTCAGGGGACTGTGTTTCCTTTTAACTTTAACAAGAAAAACACGAGGCATCTGCATCACCTGCAGTTTGGCTGTTAGATTAAGAGAAAGATTAAGATGCAGATAACCACACTATAGTTCTGGGTAATTTGACCTTTCCAGTGTTTCCATGGAAGAACAGTGGGACTGCTGCCCCAGTTCAACATGTCTCTTCAGTTTATTGTTGTTTTGTATTATTTTCAGATTAGCATTTTTCCCCAGGGGAGCAAATAGTCATTGAGGATGAGTGTTGGCTACAAGTGTGGTAAAAACAGATAAATAAAAGGCATATTGGGATCTAGTAGAAGACCTTTGTGTAATTTACAGATTTACCGAGATTTTCCCCAAGCTGTTTCCATATATGCAATGAAACCCTCCCACTTGCTATTTGCTCCCTGTTGAAAAATCTATGCATTTTTGGTCTCTGACCCCACCGCAATTGACATTCTTCACTTTCTCTCTTTTTTGCTCCCAGTTTTGGATCATCCTTGTTCAATCTGGACCAAATTCGGTCATTTCCCAACCCACTTACTTACCTAGCATCAAGGAAGGAGTCTCTGGAGGCTTCCTCTGCCTTCTGCCCACAGTCTGAAGTCAAGAGAGATTTCAGCTAAAAGCAAAAGGGGAATTCATAGACAGGAACCAAAAAGAAAGAAAGAAGAAAAACAGAACTATCTGCTTGTGCAAGGAGGCGGAGGAGATTAAGACTTTCTCAGACACTTTCCTTTGTATCACTATAAGAAATCTTAACATTTACTGCCACAGTTGCTGACATTAGTTATTGGTTTGACTCTGTGAAACAAAAGAGGTGCAAGGGAAGCAAAATAGGAAAACTAGCCACTCGAACACTTGTTTGTTCTTCAAGTCTTTTCTGACTTAACCCCAAGGCGATCCTATCACGGGACTTTCTTGCCAAGATTGGTTCAGAAGGAGTCCCCGAAAGGGACTCAAGGAAGCTCACAAATAAAAATTACAAAAACACATTACAATAAAACAATTAAAATATCATCTAAAAAGAGTATACAATTACAGACATTAAAACCACACTAAAACCATTATACCTACCCTATGTAACAAACACCCATGATTATATATCAACAAGCCTGCCTGGATAAAGCTGTTTTTGCTTGCTGGTGAAAGGCAAGCAGAGAGAGGGCCAGCCTTGCTTCTCGTGGAAAGGCATTCCAGATCATGAGAAGTACAGTGGTACCTCGGGATACGAAATACCCAGGTTACGAAATTTTCGGGATACGAAAAAATCCCATAGGGAATTATTGTTTCGGGTTACGAATGTTTTTTCGGGTTACGAAAAAACTTTTGGTGCTTTTTTCGGCTTTTTCGCACGGAATCGCGGCTTTTCCCCATTAGCGCCTATGGCAATTCGGCTTACGAAGGCTTTTCGGGTTACGAAAGCGGCCGCGTTACGAATTAATTTCGTAACCCGAGGCACCACTGTAATAGTACCACTCTATACTACTTTGGTCAAGCCTCACCTCGAATATTGTGTCCAGTTCTGGACTCCGCAGTTCAAAAAGGTTGTTGACAAGCTGGAGCATGTCCAGAGGACGACCAAAATGGTGAAGGGTCTGGAAACCATGCCCTATGAGGAGCAACTGGGGTTGAAGTGGATGGCCCTTGTAGTCTATTCCACCTCTATGCTTCTGATTCTATGATCACAAAACCTTCTGCCTGAGTGGCTGTACAGACTGGCCATCCACATGATGCATGCCCTGACTCTGCCCACAGGCTGGTGTGACACCATGCGCCACACCACACGGTGCATGGCATCACGGCAATCCTCTGCCACTGTGCGGAAAAGCTGTGCGCTGGTGGCTATGGTGCCCTTTCCAGTACCCATTGGTAGGACTGGCCGTATAAGTGTGTAAGATGTAGCTATGAGGTGTTTACTCCTTTCTGTGTCCTACAAACCTCACTGTCACATGGAAAGTTAATTTGTCCCACCCATGCCCCCAGAATCAAATTTTCAGGATAGCCCAGTAGATTTCCAGATGCCACTACTTGTACAGAATGTAAAGCCTATCACGTTATCGGGAACAATAGCCGGGAAGGATCTAGTTACACTACACAGCTAAACCATGGGAACTGTAGCTTTGTGTGGATGGTCAAACAGTCATGACACAGATGATCAACACCTTCAGAAACTATAGTCACGTGGCTTCTCAGGGGAAATCAGTGTCGTTGACAGAGCTTTATATTGGATTTATAAACATTCCCGAAATTTTAAATTCAAGGCAGATCAGAAAATGAGATTTAAATCTGGGGCAAAAAGTTTGCATGGTTGGATGTGGATGCTCTTGGCTGAGATGGCATGTGACAATTTTGGTGGAGTTGTGGTTGGATGGGGAAATTATGAGACAGACATGCAAATTTTGTCTGAATGTTGCTCCATAATATAAGAATTGTTACTTTAAACTGGGCTGTGAAGAAAATAATAGCAGAGATACAGGCCAGTTTGGGCTCCACAGGTCTTCTATGTCCACTTGTGGAGTCATACATGTGTCCAGTGGAGATGCTGCTGTTTTCCATCTCCTGCCCTCCTTATCTTGTTGTATGCACAAGAGTGGTACTAGGGCAAGGGGCCATTTTTGAATTCCTATCTATACAGTAACCTGATGATGGCAGCCCTTATCCAAGGTCTATTGGTGTAGCCTGCAGTATAATATTGTGGCATGCTTAAAGTCCACCATCTTGTTCAGTAAACAATGCTGCATCTCTAAAGGTGTCACAGAACTGCAAGTGGCAAAGGAATATTTTGTTGTTCTACTTTGAAAGAGCAAGTACAGTTGCGGGCTTCAGATCTGCAACCTTCACTTATTTCCGAGGAGCAAACGGAGGGGGTTAAAAGGGGTGCACAGCCACAGCCGCTCATGGGCACTTGCCCCATTCAAGCCTATGGGGCTTGAATATCTGTGAGTTTCTCTTTTTGCGCATGCGTGGGGTGTGTGTGTGTCTGGACTGGATCTCCCACAAAAACAGAGGGTTGCTTGTATGCATGAAAAATGTTTCATTTGGCACCATCCCAATCTGGAAGGAAAATGGTTATGAGATGAGTCCCACCTAGTTTTCCTGATTATATTGTATGGCTTGATAAATGGGGATAACAAAATACTCCAGTAAAGATTACACTTTCTGTGCAGGAGGATTACAATGCAACAGAAAGCTAGGACCCAGAATATCTTGCTGTTATTAACTGTTATGGCACTTCAGGATTTCGTCTAGTTCCTTCATAGCTGCCCTTCTAAGTCCTTAGTCTTCTGGTTTCTTGACTGCAGTCCCCACTTTGATTAATGACTGAGCCACTGTGCTAATGTTTGGAAGTCTTCTGTTTTCTCTTTTTCTGTTGCTGTAGCCAGAGTTTCTAGCTTGAAATCCCATGATATGCATAATGCAATGGATTTAGCGCTTGAAACTCTGGCTACATCAGAAAAAGAGAAACAGAAGAATTAGCTCATGAATAGGGTTTTCCCAAAACACATCAGCTGAATAAATTTTTTAAAAAACCTTTTTTACACCAACATGGTTTAACACACATTTTGCTCCACAAGAACACTGGAGCACAGCTCCCATTCTCCAGCATTCCACTGTATTCTTTTCCTGCTTCAACTCTCTGCCAAAGATTAAAACCCATCAAGGGCAAGGATGACAGGGGTGAGGGGATCAGTCTCAGCCTCCACTAACTGGAACTGGAGGGAGACCCAAGTAGGCTTCTCAGGTATGGTCTCATTGCTTTCCTAACAGTGGCTGCTCTAGCATCGCCAGCTGCCACCTCCATCCCCACAGCGCACCATGGTAAGCTGCAACTTGAGCTCTGACCACAGCATTACAGTGGTGTGGCTCTCAGATCAGCAAGATCAGCCTTGATGATCTGGGTTAGCCATGAACCCATAGCAATCTTGTCCAGCAATAGTTTGGGCTATTCAGTGGTGATGCAGGCTTGGGCATGGAGCTCAAACACTGCTGGAGAAGAAAAGGGGAAGAAGCAGCCACAGAAGCAGAATAAGAAAATCGAAGTGACCGTGGTGGCAGCCTGGGGTTTTGGCTCAAGTCTGGATGCCCAGCAGACAGTCTTCAAGTGGTGGGGTCCCTTTTCAGCTTCAGAAACTCTAAGGGAGCCTCTGCCTGGAGTGCTTTGTCCCTCACTTCTGTCAGAGGTGTTAAAAAACAATCCACTGGGCATCAAGTATGCTTGGTAAGCCATGGGGCAGCCCCTAGTAGCTGACTCTCCTTTTGTGGTGAGATTACTGGAAATGTTTTCATGGTAACTGCCCCTTTTGGTTCCTCTTTTACATATGCGCAAATATGCACACTGAACATGGAGAAGGAAGGAAGAAGGATCCCAGCAGGGTTAGTTCTGAAACCCGTATCAGTTTCACTAAAGGCAAACACCATGACTTTCAGACCCATCTGTTGGTCCTACCAGATCTGAGATGGGTTTAACTCAGTTGATAACTGAGGGTGTTCATGGGCAAGTGGGGTGTTCCATTGCTAGTAGCCACCAGCCATCACAGCAATCAAACAGAGATGAGGAACCTGCAGCCCTCCAGATGCATGGCCTCCAACTGTCCCAATTTGGAAGGGACAGTCTTGATTAAACCTCTGTCATCCCATTTTTTCCAGCCACTTTTAAAATGTGCCAGTTTCTGTCTCCTCCTTCCACTTTCCATTTTCATTCTTGGCTTACTGCAATTGCTACAAAGTAAGTTCAAAGTAAAAAAGTAGTTTGCATTCAATTAACTCAGTAGTGGGAGGAGAAAGAGAGGAGGCAAAATCTTGCCCTTCCCACTAGGCTCAAGCAAAAGCAATCTGTTGCAGCTTCTCCCAGCTGGTATGTTCTTCTTCTCCAACAACTTTTGCCATCTTGACAACTCTGTTGTTTGCCCACAATTGTCCTGGTTTTCATCTGTGCAATATTGGAGGTTACTTCTGACTTATGACATGCATGCTTTGCCATTGCCTTCTTCTGAGGCTGTTTGACAGTGGGACACGCTCCTTCCTCGGAGAGTGGTGGAGTCTCCCTCCTTGGGGGTCTTTAAACAGATGCTTGATGGCCATCTGTCAGGGATGCTTTGATTGAGAATTCCTGCATGGCAGTATAGGGTTGGACTGGATGGCCCTTGTGGTCTCTATCACCCCGTGAGTTTCCACTGCTGAGCAGGAATTTGAATCCTAGTCTCCAAAGTCATAGTCCTTCATGCAAAGAACCACAACATGCTGGCTATCACTTCAGGGCCTCCATACTTTGAATCAGTACTGATAACAGTATGTTACCAGGGGAAATATAAAATAGTGGCTGGGTTCAGGACTCACCCACCTCATGATGTATCCTAAAGAAATTAATACTATTCTGCTTCTGTTTTTTTTCTAAAGTGCCAGTAAAAATATAAGAGCACAAGTGATACAGGAAAACACGAAGTCTGCTAACTTCTCAGTTCCTCAAATGCTTCAAGGCACGAATGTGCCCCAGGGACATGACCTGCTTATGACATGTAAAACTAACATTGCTTGTATGGGTGGCTTCTGGACGTTCTGTGGTTTATTCAAATGAGACATTCTGTTTCCACCTTGCAAAGGGTGACAGTATTTATGTATGTAGAGTGGGGGAAAGAACTAGTCTTCCTACAGAAGAGACTTCCCTGATTGGTGAAATTAAGTTGGGAAATTGATGTTTGGAGAACATGTTAATTCACATTGGCATTGGCATCCTAAATGTAACTCCAACATTCGACTGGGCAGTCGCCCTGAGATTAGAGAGCAAAAGGAAGATACGCTCTGACCACAATTTATAGTGCTATTGTTCCATTCAAACTGCCGCAAAAACATGCTCTGGAATCCTAGGGATTCAGCTATTTGGAAAGAGTTTCTTTCAAATAAGAGTTTCTTTCCAAAACCGCTCCGCTTTGGACCTCACAACAAACTCCAACTCCCAGGATTCCATAGCCTTGAGCCAAGGCAACTAAAGTGGTGCCAAACTGCGTTATTCCTCCAGTGTGGATGCAGCCTTTATTGACAGATGAACACAGATGACTGGATAGCACCTCCAAGCTCCAACTATATCTGACAGCAATGGTTTGACTCAGCAAAAGTTCTGTGGAACATAGCCATCTTTCCCAACATCTTGCTGCTCCTTCCCAGCATCTATTGCCTGAAGCACCCGCTTCACTACCCACTGGAAGGGCCAGATCTATCTTGATTATCAGCATGGCCATATTATAAACAGTAGAAACAGGATGGAAGGGGGGAAATGGCTTTGATACTGTAAATAGTTTGTAAATCTATTTTAATGTTCACGCTCTCTATGTTTTGAATTGTTGTTTTGAATCGTGAGCTGCTTTGAGGCCCAGTTTTCAGGGAAAAAAGCAGGATGCAAATAGGAAATATAAGGAGTAGCAGTGGAAATCAATTTGGGGACACAGTTAACAAGAGCAAACTAATTATTGAGGTGTTTTAATTATTTTATTATTAATAATTATTCTAATTATTATTATATTGAATTATATTATTATGAATTATTTTAATTATTATATTGAATTATTTTATTGTTATAAATTATTCTAATTATTATTATATTGAATTATTTTATTATTATGAATTATTTTAATTATTATTATATTGATTTTATTGTTATGAATTATTCTAATTATTATTACATTGAATTATTTTATTATTATGAATTATTTTAAGAAGTCGATAGAAAATAAATTTAAATAATTTTTTTAATATAGTCTTTATTGAGTTTTTAAATTAAAATTATTTCCTTCCTGGTTTTAAAAAAACATTAATGCTAGCGCATAGTGATGACATCAAGAGTGACGTCATAAAACGGCGTCGAACAGCTCCTAGCGGTTCCTTCAACGACCCTTTCTCGCTTCGGCTGGAACAAAAAGCCCATTGCCGGCCTGCGATTGGATTCTCTAAATTGCCACTCAAAACCAATTAGCCAATCGCTTTTTCAAGCTTGGAGGGCGGGACTAGGCAACCTCCAATAGTGTCCGAGGGAAGGACAGAATATTTGCATAGTCTTTTGAGACCCCTTTTGAGGCCGAAGGGGTAAGAAGTATCCACACCCAATTGTGGGCGGCCCTCGGATTCATCCAGCCAATAGGAGTTCTCAAAAGGTGGGCATTAATTCCTCTAGTTTCTGTGATTGGTCAGAATTCTGAAATTGTCGTCCAATGAATGAGAGGCTTGGCTGATCCGCAGTCGGGAACGAAGAAGAGGCGGGGTTTACACCAAAGGAACCAATAGGATTTAAGGACAGTCAGAAGTGACATCTTAATAAACCAATGGCGTTCGCCCCGCCCCTGCAAGGCGTCGCTGCGAACTCTGCGTCCCCTTTAGAAGAGAAGCCGGGAGCTAAGATGGCGGCCGCCGACGGAGATGACTCGCTGTACCCAATTGCCGTGCTGATCGACGAGCTACGGAACGAGGACGTTCAGGTAGGGATCGGTTTCTGGGAGGGAGCTGCAGCGGCGACGGAGGGGTTCTCGAGGCCCCTGGAGGCTACGGAGGCAAGGCCCCGGCACAGTAACCAATCAGCGGCTCTGTTTCATTTGAGGAACCCGGGTGAGAGGAATCAGAAACGGAGCCGGATTGGCTGTAAGGATCCTCATGGAGAGGAGGGTGTTGGCGAATGAGAGCGTCCGTATCATCCGCCGCAGTCCTTTCGCAGGATGTAAACGGTCAAGTGATTGGCTGAGCAGGAGAGAATGGAAGCTTGTGATTGGTCCAGGCCTCGCCTAATTTACTATAGGCAGGCTTCTTATCCAATTAGAGGGAAGGGGCTGGGGCAGTTCCCTGGTCCTGACTGGCTACATCCGCACTGCAGAAATAATCCAGTTTGACGCTGCTTTTAACTTCCATGGCTCCATGCTATGGAATTCTGGGATGTTTAGCTTTGGGAGGCACTTCTCTTCCTCTGTCAGTGAGCTCTGCTGCCAGAAGATTCCTGAACCTAGTCATTGGAGACCCCAAACACTGGAAGACTTCAGGGATAATGCAGAGACTTTTAGGCTGCATCAATAGAAATATAGTGTCTAGATCAAGGGAAGTCGTAGTGCCACTCTGTTCTGCTCTGGTCAGACATCATCTGGAGTATTGTGTCCAGTTCTGGGCACCACAATTCAAAAAGGATGTGGAGAAAAAGGAGCATGTCCAAAGGAGGGAGACTAAAATGGTGAAGAGTCTGGAAACCATGCCTTACGAGGAAGGACTTAGGGAGCTGGGGATGTTTAGCCTGGAGAAGAGAAAGTTAAGAGGTGATATGATAGCCCTGTTCAAATATTTGAAGGGAAGTCATGTTGAGGAGGGAGCAAGCTTGTTTTCTGCTGCTCCAGAGAATAGGACCCAGAGCAATGGATGCAAGCTACAGGAAAAGAGATTCCACCTCAACATTAGGAAGAACTTCCTGGCAGTAAGGGCTGTTCGACAGTGGAATGCACTTCCTTGGAAGGTGATAGAGTCTCCTTCTTTGGAGGTCTTTAAACAGAAGCTGAATGCTTTGATTGGGAGTTTCTGCATGGCAGAAGGGGTTGGACAATGATGCCCTTGGGGTCTCCTCCAACTCTGTGAGAATGGAACCTGCTTGTTTCCTGCTGCTCCAGAGAACAGGACCCAGAACAATGGATGCAAGCTTCAGGAAAAGGGATTCCAGCTCAATATTAGGAGGAACTTCCTGACAGTAAGGGCTGTTTGACCGTGGAACACACTTCCTAGGAGTGTAGTGGAGTCTCCCTCCTTGGAGGTCTTCAAACAGAGGCTGGATGGCCATCTGTCAATGGGGATGCTTTGATTTGGATTTCCTGCATGGCAGAATGGGGTTGGGCTGGATGGCCCTTGCGGTCTCTTCCAGCTCTATCTTTCTATGATCTCTCAAATAGGTTGGACCCAAGCCATGTAGGGCTTTAAAGGTCATAACCAACACCTTGTACTGTGCCCGGAAACTAATAGGCAGCCAGTGAAGAGATTTTAGGACGGGTGTTATTCAGTCACTCCTAGTTTTTCTGGTGACCAGCCTGGCTGCCATATTTTGCACTAGCTGAAGTTTCCGGACCAGGCACAAGGGTAGCCCCATGTAGAGCGCATTACAGAAGTCAAGTCGTGAAGTTACCAGTGAATGTACAACAGTTTCTAGGTCCTTTACTTACAGGAAAGGGCGCAGCTGGTGTATCAGCCGGAGCTGATAGCAGGCGCTCCTGATCATATTCATCATATTGGGGATGGGGAGGGAACTAAGACTAGTTTAACAGGTCAGCCCAGTATCACAGCATGGCGATTTTACGTGCCTGATTTGGGTTGAGGCCCAGTTATTTCGTGGTTACATGGACAGGGCAGGGATCGGTTCCAGCCAGCAAAGAAAGATAGGTAGCTTTGAGTGGCTTATAATAGGTCATTTGTCTGCTCCCTTTTGGCAACTTAAGACTCTCCAGACAGGAAGGTTTGATCAATTGGTAACAATTCCTTTTTGTTTCTTCAGTTTGTGACAGATGAATCAGTGCACAATAGAAGAGCACTTAAAGAACTGTAGATTATTTCCTTTGGAGAAGTTCAGTTGCAACCTGGATGTATTTCACTTTTCTGTTCCCTTTCCAGTTGAGATAATAGGGTTCGTTTTAAAGCTCATGGCAAATAACCAAGCTGGCTCAGGGAACATTAGAGTTGTAGTCAAAAAAGTAACTTACCTTAACTCTTATCTTGTTTGATCTTGCAAACTTTTATGTGCCCTTTTCTTACAGTTAAGAGGAGAGAGGGTGGACATTTCTGCATCTATCCCAAGGCTTAGGAGAACATGTTTTGTGTTTTCAGCTTCCATTTGCTCCCAGAAAGCTATTTCATGCTATCATTACTATGTGTGAGTAAACTGGTGTATACTGGACAGAAGTTGGCAGTCATTCCTTTCTTGTACAGTGATTGAAAGTGGTTGCCTACTCTGACTCTACAGCCTGGTTTGTACTGGCTTTTTTCCACATGGCGTTTGTTTCATCGATTCTGCTGTATGGTCAGTGTCCTGTGTGCAGTTTATCTCTGTGTACAAAGAGAGATGTAGTGTTACTTCCTCTGGGCTGTGAAGATGAGTGGGAGAATAGAAGAGGCCAGCCTCTCACAACATGGTACCAACTCTCAGTGTCTGGAGTGTAACCCCATGAGCTACGGACAACGTGGTGATGGTAGAGGTTATAGTCCAAAACATCTGTAAGGAGACCAGGTTACAGAAGGGTTAAGGGTTGAGGATTAAGTCTTTTTTTCTCTAGAAGTTCATCTTTTTGAACCTGTTTCCTGTACTTCTCTCTCCTGTCTGCAGCTTCGTCTGAACAGCATCAAGAAACTCTCCACCATTGCGTTGGCCTTGGGCGTTGAGCGGACGCGCAGTGAGCTCTTGCCTTTTCTCACAGGTAATGAAAAGCCCAGGCTCGCTTCAGTCTTCACTTCAGCAATGGGAGCAGAGTCTGAAAATGGAAACGTTTGTGCTTCAGTTACACTTTGGACAATACCCCAGTTTCTGTGCCAAGGCTCTTAGAAGGTTCCTTTTGTAGGTTGCAATATGCATGCTGTGTGGCACTTTGCAATCCTGCAGACAGAGTACCACTTCATTCTTTCTGTTGTGCTCATTGGTAGGGCCCTGACAAAAGAAAAAAGTTAAAGACTTTCAGTGGTGCTAGCAGCTTGTGCTTCAGGGTTGTTTTCAGGGCTTGATGAAATAACACCTTCTGCTGCTTCTGGCATGCTTTCTAAATATGTTTAGCTACTTTGTGGGAACGAATATTGGCTGATTGATTTCTCCAAGAAACGACGGTGCTTTAAATATTAAAGTATATTATGGCATAAACTATGTCTATCCTCATACTATTTAAAATGGGGGTTCATAGATTTGTACAGGTCTACAAGCAGTCATCTGCCAGTCTCTGATGGGTTTCCAGCAAAGAAACAGTTGTCACCAATAGGCACAAATGGGATACTGGTCCATGGCACTTTTGAGGAATGCTGCCAGTCCCCTATATCAGCCAACTTGAGATGTACTGATCTCGTCCATGGAAGCTTTTGACTAATTTCCCAACATTAGTGATTGCCATATGTTTCATACATTACCTCCTATTGTCTCAATACAAGTTTTAAGGTACCCCAAGATTCCTAGACTGGTTGGCAACAAAGCAAGTGAGTGTGGCTTGGTTTTCTGGACATTGACAGGACTGCATCCGCACTGCAGAAATAATCCAGGTTGACACTGCTGTTACTGACAAACTAGTTCATCGTTGCACCAGAGCTCTGTGACAGAGAAGGCTAATTGTCTCACAAAACTACAGTTCCCAGAATTACATAGCATTGAGCCATGGCAGATAAAATGGTATCAACCTGGATTATTTCTGTAGTGTGGAATGCAGCCTAGGTGATTCTGAGCAAATAACTTCCTTTTGCCCCCTGCTAGAAACCTTGCCTTTTCCCTGGTCCTTATGTTGGAATTGTTGATCATTGTGAACAGCAGTAACATTGACTACTAGAAGCATGGTGAAAAAATCACTGATTGTCTCTAGAAAGGCACTAGGGCTGTGGCCATGTAGGCCTCATATGTGTAAGTATTCCTGAACACTGGGGATGCAGTAGAAAGATCCCTACTCTTTATTTCAGACAAGCCTGACCTCTAAGTAAGATGGAAATCTAAGTGTGATCTTACTGATGAAAGATTAAATGGGTGAATGTGGCATGCACTGACCTGGTGTATTATTCCTGAACTGCTGGGTATTTCATTGATGCTTTTTTATGCTAAGCATGTTTCATACACTTTATATGTACATCCAAAGTTTTGTCTGTACTGTGAGAACTTTAAACTTAAATAAAAATGATGAATGCTACTCAAAACTATCTGCTGAGTCCCATCTAATGCTGGACCATAGCATTAGGTGCTGGTCCCTGACACGTTTCCATGAAGAAAAGAAACTGTAGCCAATGGGTACAAATAGGGTATTGATCACTGGAAGACTGGGAAAAAATAATTGCTTGTCTTCCACATCAGATAGCCTGAGAAGCATTACTGTAGATATTTCAGAAGGATGCTTTTTTCTGGTTGTGTAAGTTGGGAATTATGTGTAAGTTCATGAAATGAACACACTTGGTGTTTGGGTGCTCTGCAGTAACTTACTCCTACCAGGGCTTAATACCCAACAACAAAGCCATATTTGTACTTACGTCCTGCCCTGAAGCGATAGCAGAGTAGTTCACTTGGTGAATCAGCCCTCAGATTCCCACCCCACTTTGACTATCTAAGTCTGTGGTTTCTTGCTATACAGGTTTTAGTCAATGCAAGTTTATTTGTCTTTTGTTCTTTCAACTGATTTTTTTTCTCCTACAGATACTATTTACGATGAGGATGAGGTGCTACTCGCCCTTGCGGAGCAGCTGGGAACCTTCACAGCTCTGGTTGGGGGCCCTGAATATGTCCACTGTTTATTGGTAAGATGGAGACTGTTTTCAGCAGAGGACAGGAAAAAAGTGTGATCTAAAAATTGAGAATTTGGGAGTGCTTCTGTTCTTTTCAAACACTGATATAGGGAAAGTATAGTGTTGAGCTCTCACAGATAGTGAAACTTTTCTTAGGTAAATCATTTGTCTTCGGTTAGCTTCGTTTTACACACTGGACAGCTGAGTGGCAAGGAAAATGTTTATCATATAGGCTGCAAACCTTCATTTTTTGGATTGTATCTCCCAGAATCCCATAGACCAGTGGTTCTCAAACCTTTTAACCTTGGGACCCCCCTTCCTTTACATCTACAGACAGACACTGTTCTCCATTCGCTGTATGTATGAATAATAATATTTTGTTTGTTTGGTGTGCGTATTTTTGTTTGCACATTCATGTTGATCTGGTCCAATTTCTTTTGAGTGATACCAATGACTGTGTAACACACAGAGTGGCTCTTTTTGCCATGGCTGCAAAAAAGATTAGAAAGAGAGAGTTAAATAAAATTACCATAAATTGCCAGGGAGACGCCAAGTATTAATTAGATTTTATGATTATATCATATTTGTTTACTAATATCCGGGAAAGATATCTCTTCTTCCATTTGTCCTTTTTAACAGTTAACTATTTTTAACTGCACATTAAATGTTGGGACATTTTTTGTCCTTTGTATTCATTCTGTGCCTTTTGTTTTAAATGTTAAATGTTTAATGCTTTTTGATAAGCTCATTTTGTCATGGCCTTTGGCTAGTACGATAAATGTTAACAAAATATTCATATTTTGACATAAGGAAATAACATTGTTGAAATTAGAACAGTTTTATTTAAATAAATTCAATATATGTGTAAATTTTACATGTAAAAAGTTTGGGAAGAGAAGGGAGCAGGGCCTCCCAGTCTCAGGACCCCCTTGAGCAACTCTCGCTCCCACCACCATGGTCTCGCCCCACCATTTGACAACCACTGCCCTAGACAGCATGACCATTAGTTTCAGGAAAAATCATTCAAGTTGTATTGCCTGTCAAGTGAGGATGTATGGTAGAATGGACATTTCCATGTAGGAGTACAGTGTGCATTTTTAGAGGGATCACCCACAATCTACACGTACATTTAATTGAATTCTTGCTCAGGTGATGCAAATTCATTCACTTGTATGTTGTCACCCTCCCCCCTTTACCATAGTGAAAATGGAAGGTTTCAGCAGTAGAGATCCAAAACTTTAACAACCACATCATAAAGTTGCTAAACATCTCCTTTTCGTCCTTTTTATTTAACCACTTGAAAGGTTTGTTCTTTCAGAATGCCAAATTCTTTTTTTAACAGAATTTTTTTTCCCCTATTATTATTTCTGCAGAAATTAATTCCATCTATATTGTGTCCTCTAATCTTGTTTCAGCCTCCACTTGAGAGCCTTGCTACAGTGGAGGAGACAGTGGTGCGGGACAAGGCGGTGGAATCCCTGCGCGCAATCTCCCATGAGCACTCTCCATCTGACCTTGAGGCCCATTTTGTGCCCCTGGTGAAGCGCCTGGCAGGAGGTGACTGGTTCACCTCTCGCACCTCTGCTTGTGGCCTCTTCAGCGTCTGTTACCCGCGAGTCTCCAGTTCAGTGAAAGCTGAGCTCCGTCAGTAAGTGAGATGCTATGCAAAAATGACTGGGGCTTCTTTGTTGAGTTGTGGAGGACAAAGAGTAAGAGAGTGATTGGATGGTCCCATATGTCCTAAATGCAAAATGTTGCTACTTCTCCCTCTTCTGCAGATATTTCCGGAACCTATGCTCAGATGATACCCCAATGGTGAGGCGAGCAGCAGCCTCCAAGCTGGGTGAATTTGCCAAAGTCTTGGAGTTGGAACATGTCAAGAGTGAGATCATCCCCATGTTCTCTAACCTGGCGTCTGATGAGCAGGTTAGTACGATGGCATGTTCAGTTCTGGGAGGGAATAGGAACTAGTTGAAGCAGGAAGTTTGCACTGAGAGCTCTATAGGTACTTTGAGAAGAAAATGTAATTTAACCCATTTAATTTCTCTCATACAGGACTCAGTTCGTTTATTGGCTGTGGAAGCATGTGTTAATATTGCTCAGCTCCTGCCCCAGGAAGACCTGGAATCTTTGGTCATGCCAACGCTACGGCAAGCAGCAGAAGACAAATCTTGGCGGGTCCGTTACATGGTGGCTGATAAGTTCACAGAGGTTAGTATGAACCCTTGTGTATGTCAGCAGTACGTGGTGGTTGAGAGATTTGGGTAGCACAACTCTTGTAAAAAGAACAGAACGGAAATGAAACCATCCCCTGGTGAAAGGCAAGTGTGTAATCTGTCCTGGGAGCACTGACCCCTCTACTCTCTCATTGATTCAGTCTTTAGGGTGAGCACACATAGTTAATGCCTGCTGGAATTTTGTAATTTCTATTGCATTGTTTTCCTTTGCTTCATCCACTACATCCTTTGTTACATGTCCCTAAGATTTACTCTCAACTTATCCACAGGTTGTATTAAAATCCATTATTTTGGCCTCAAAACCTGCCCTCAACTTATACATGGGATTTATTTATAGTTTTGTATATACGGCAATACTTTGAAATTATGCAAAAACCCTACGAATCACCTTTTTTTCTCTGGCCAGTGGCAGTTTTGTTTTCTTACACTTGCATAGGCTTAGGTTGTTATTGTTGCTCGTCTGCCTTTTTCCCAGTTTGTAACTCAAGGCAGTTTATAACAGTTAAAGCAAGCATTGTTAAAAATTCATAGCATACAAAAGTTAAAAAGCAATTAAACCATCATAAAATTAAAATCAGTTGAAAATGTTAACCATAAAAAATATACAAGTTCAGCACATTGCGCAAGGCCTGTATACCCAACAGATCAATTCACTGGTAGGAGGAGTATAATTCCTTCTGTCAGGGAATGGAATAGAACCATTGGGGAACTTCTGTGTGATCCAGTCTAGTACTGTTTTTTCCTTATAGCTCCAAAAAGCTGTTGGGCCAGAAATCACTAAGACTGACTTAGTGCCAGCCTTCCAGAACCTCATGAAAGACTGTGAAGCTGAAGTCCGGGCTGCTGCCTCCCACAAAGTCAAAGGTCAGTTGCAGTCACTTGACTCCAAGTCTTGCCCTGTTTGGCCAGATTCCTTCCTTGTTCAAGATTCTTTTGTCTTTGAAGTGTAAAGAATCTCTCTTTCCTATGAAGTATAAAGAATTGTGGACAAGGAAGGAATCTGGATAGGGGGGAAAGAAGCAAGTAAATATAGCAATGGCCTTTGAAAGTGATTGGAATCAGAGGGACCTCTGCTGCTGTGGAGATCCTGTCTTTATCATCACTGATCTGAAATCTGTTGTGCTTCAAAGCAGAATGGGTGAGGCAGGGTTAATCCAACATTCAATGCAAATAATATTTTTCTTTTTATAGTGGGAAAGAGGATGCAGTGTGTAGCCCTTTCATTTATGGATCATGCTACTCATTGAAGAGTCATGTATTTAGTTAGGAAATGCCTGCTTGCTTTCAAGCTAATTTTCTTAACCAGGGAGATGTAGAAATGCCACCAAACACATCTGAAATTCAATAGGAGAAGAGCTTTTCCTCTTATGAAGTGTTCTGGCATGGGGAACTTGTGACCCTGCATAGGCTATTATTTGGCTTGGCTTTCTGTCATCTCTGACCATTAGCCGTGTTTTGGAGGCTGATAATGCATTGGTGTGGCTGCAGTATAAGCATCAAACTCCCTGCTTGGGTGTGGAAAGAAAGTTTAACATTAAATCTATTGAATAGTGCAGCTGCTAAGCTTTTAAGGAGCTTTTTGCTTAAAAACAAGTGACATTTGTTCAGCGTGAGCTTACAAGGATGGGCTTTTAGAAGGGAAGTTAGACGTAGTTCTTTCTGTTGCAGTGAGTTAGCATAGAAAGACTTGGCAGCAGGGTAGAGGTGTGTAAGTAGTTTTCTCAATGGGGGAAACTCTTGCCAGGTTAACAGCAGTTCCACTATTGTATCTCATCACTGTGGTAACCATTTTTCCTTCTTTTAGAGTTCTGTGAGAACCTCTCTGCTGATTGTCGTGAAAATGTCATCATGACCCAAATCTTGCCCTGCATCAAGGTACGTGTCAGGCTATCACTATCTTCTGCTGAGATTTGAGACTGGGTTTTTCAGTTTTGTTTTTTAGTCATTGGCTTGCTCTGGTTGGTCCAGTCATGACTAGGCTTTCAATAAGTGTTCCAGGCTGAAGAAATAATGGAGGCAGAACTCTTTAAAGAAGGATAAAAGAAGGGTTTGTACATTGTGTGTGTCGTGGGGGTGGGTTGAGGTTTTGAACTGTATATTTTAACCTTGTAAGCCGCCCCGATTGCATTTTGCAGAAAGACGGGATATAAATAAATTTATTGTTATTGTTATTGTTCCTGCTTCTGAATAAGGCCTTGGTAGTTCCCAGTATTGCAACAACTTGCATGCAGTTTGGCTGACTCCTTTGTTGTATGTTTCTGAAAAGGACGTCTAGGAAAAGGAGTGTGTGTGACTGTAGCTATTTATGGCTTGGCACAAGTACATTGTGTTAACGTGATGCATGTTTAGTTGCTTCTTACACAAGAAGCAGGAAAAAGATGGTTTCTTCAGTATAGAGTGGGTGGGGGATAAGAAGTGCTGCTTAAATACACTGCTACCTCGGGTTACGAAATTAATTCGTTCCACCATTCCCTTCGTAACCCGAAAATTTCGCAACCCGAAAAGGCTTTCCGTTAGCGCTAGAAAGCCTATAGCCGCGCTTCGCATTTGAATTTCGCACCGAAATGAATTTCGTAACCCGAAAAATAGTTTGTAACCCGGAACAGTTTTTTCCAATCCAACTTTTTCGTATCCCGGAAATTTCGTAACGCGATCATTTCGTATCCCGAGGCACCAGTGTACTTCTGTCCAGCAAATGTTGTTTAATGCACTCCTTTTTTGCCCTTCAGGAACTAGTGTCAGATGCAAATCAGCATGTCAAATCAGCATTGGCCTCTGTGATCATGGGGCTCTCTCCCATTTTGGGCAAGGACAATACAATTGAACACCTCTTGCCTCTCTTCCTGGCTCAGCTCAAAGATGAGGTGAGTGTCCCTTCCCTTCCTGTCCTTTTTGGAGTACTCAGGGGTCTTCTCTTTCTACTGTCTAGGTCTGATACCAGAGGGAGCATTTGCCTGCTCTCATTTCTTAAGTGGCATTGTTACATGTTTGGTTAGCTTCCTTACCATGAAGTGCTTCCTATGATGTTGAGGAATAAGTCTCATAGTATTAGTTGAGGTACAGAAGTGGCTAGGGATAGATTTAGAAAAATGTAAACTAAATTTGAAGTATGCAGCTTCTTTCAGGAGAATGGATATGTAGTTGTCCTAGGGTGGTTTCTTTTGAGAGGACTCATAGGTGAGTGGCAGAGCACATGCTTTGTTTGTATAAGGTTCTACGCTCAATTGTAGCACCTGCAGTTAAATGGTCTTGGGAGCGGGGTGGGAAAAGTCCTTAAGAAAGCTCACAGTACTGAACTAAATGAACCAACAATATGTTATATGGTAGCACCTATATTTCCTACCCTTGTTTTTCAGGAATTTATGGGGTTGGAGTTACCATCTCCTAACTTTGAAATGGGAGTCCTTTATCTTTGTGAAAGGAGTCTCACCATATTAACAGGTTGCTAGGCACATAATTCCATAAATTCACATGATTCAGATAAATGCTAGTCAATTACATACTATGAAAGAAATTGCAGTGGTCTCTTAGTAGCCTTCCATTTAGGGAAGCTAAAAGAGAGAGAGTGGGTGTTATGAACTGCATCTGGGGATGAGGTCTCTCCTGTGATGTCAGCTGTTCCTCTTTTTGCAGTGTCCCGAAGTCCGACTCAACATAATCTCCAACCTGGACTGCGTGAATGAGGTGATTGGTATCCGGCAATTGTCTCAGTCCCTCCTCCCAGCCATTGTGGAATTGGCGGAGGATGCCAAATGGCGTGTGCGATTGGCTATCATTGAGTACATGCCCCTGTTGGCTGGGCAACTGGTAAGTGCTGCATGGGCCCTTCAGAAATGAGTGAAGTGCACTTGTGTGGCTGAGAGAACACAGTGACCTGAAGGTTCTTGACTCAGCTGGGCCTGTTTATTCCAATTAATGGGATCTGAGGGTTATTGCCAATGAATTTGGGAGCATAAGCTATTCACCCGGCGTCTCTGCACTTTCCACATCCTTTGTGTTGGTTTGGCCTGCCTATTGTTTGAACAATGTCACAGCTCATAAAATTACTTGTTTGGTTCTACAAATCCTGTAATTTGCCAGGCATGCAGGTTAATTTGGACTAACCACAATTTTCCCATTTTCAGGGTGTAGAATTCTTTGATGAGAAGCTGAACTCCCTTTGCATGGCATGGCTTGTGGATCACGGTAAGGCTTGCAGCTGAAATCAGTAGATTCCCGCATTCTCCCCTGTTTTGTTTTGCTTTTCTCCTTTAATAGTATTGTCAAACACTGCAAACTGATGAAATTATCCTTCTCAGCAGGAAAGGAGCTGCAGGCTTGGTAAATGAGCAGGTCCTCAGTTTAAGAGATGCTCAGTGAGCTGGGCCTATCCTTAAAGCTATCTGCAGCCCCTGAAATGCAGAGTGCCTTTAAGTTTCATTTTAATTTGATATACTGGCTGCTAGTCTACCTATACAAATAGGGTCTTGCTTCAGTTCTCCAGCATCTATTAACTTGCCATGTGGATTGCACATAGGGTGTTGTGTTTGAGGCTGCCGGTGAAAACAGTTTGGAGATGTCAGTTCAGAGTAGGACTATAAGGTTATTTATTAGCACTGTGAAAATGAATCATGAAACTTTGGTGTGCTGTTATCTGTGTTGGCATGCAGCCCATTTCTGGCCCATAAGGGCAGGTTTTGATTTTCTTATTCATAAACAGTTTGAGTACTGGTTACCTGAATGGTTGCCACCTTCCAAATATACCAGGCTGGATCATGAAATAATATTTCATGGGTTTTTTCTGGGTGCTTCCACAGGTCAAAGGACATTTCAGAAGTGGGATCCTTTTTGCAATATGACCACCTTAGAGGAATTTGTCTGCCTCTTTCTTTCTGGTCCTTAATGTATAAATCTGAATCAGTTTGTTTGTTTGTTACTTTTTATGTTTATACTTTGTTTGCTTCCCGGATAACTTTGCCATTGGGTACCATATGAATATTGTTAATCAGTAGTAAAATGAATTTTACATTTGCATAGGACTAGAAGCATACCTTCTTTAAATGAACTAATAGCTTGATTTTATAAGTTTTGCGCACTTGTGCCATCTCCTGTGAGTAAGGGGCTTTAGCTCAGTTGGAGAGCATACGCTGAAGTAGTTCTTTGGATTGTAGCCCAAATCTCTAAAATAGCAAGTCCTTTTGCACTGAACTAGTAATCCATAGCACTGAAAGTGTACTTTGAAACTAATGGTATCTATTGTGTAAGTCCTTTTTGCTACTTCCAGCAGAGTAGTGACTAACTGAGGCTTTTAGTGCAGGAATAAAGATATTGGTTTGTATTTTTCTGTTCAATGGGGGAAACGTCTTTTCCAGGTACAGAAGCAATTAAATTCAGCTTTATAATAATATGAAAGTACTATAGTTTGTTTCCATGGCTTTTTCTGCACTGACTCAATCTGTATTTAAGGAACAGTGACAATATGTTTTAGTACTTTTGTGTAATGTTTAGGATTTTTAAAAATAATACCAAAGCTTAAATATTTGGTGCCTGTTTTTTGAGCCGTGTGAGACTTAATCTTACCACTTATTTTAAGCCTTTCCTTTTTTATTATTTTAAAATTGTCCTCCTGCAGTCACTCACCACAGCAAGAGTTAATTTAGAAATGAACATACAGTTGTCCCTCCATTTTTGCAGACTTCGAGTCTGAGGTCTTGGTCCTTCACAGACTGGCAAGCAGGGAGTGTTAAAATGGTGCGCATGGGGCTTGGATATTTGTGAAATTCCATTTTCACAAGGGCGTCCAGAACAGATCCCCCACGAAAATGGAGGAACGTCTGTAAACTGTTTAGTCTTGTCCTTGCCTAGTGAAATTTGCCACTATTGACTAGCTAAAGTTTTAATTCATGAGTCTGTTAATTTATAAAATTGAATCATAGAATCGTAGAGTTGGAAGAGGCCACAAAGGCCATCCAGTCCACTCACCTGCCATGCAGGAGCTCGCAATCAAAGCATCCCCGACAGATGGCCATCCAGCCTTTGTTTAAAGACCTCCAAGGAAGTAGACTCCACCAAACTCCAAGGGAGTGTGTTCCACTGTCAAACAGCCCTTACTGTCAGGAAGTTCCTACTAATGTTGAGATGGAATCTCTTTTCCTGTAGCTTGCATCCATTGCTCCAGGTCCTGTTCTCTGGAGCAGCAGAAAACAAGCTTGTTCCCTCCTCAATATGACATCCCTTCAAATATTTAAACAGGGCTATCATATCCTCTCTTAGCCTTCTCTTTTCCAAGCTAAACATCCCCAGCTCCCTGAAGAAAGCTTCTTTCTTGCACTCCTTCACCAGATACTCCCTGTTACCTACAGTGTTGACAGTATTTTCCATTTCCCTCTTAGAGTTGTTTAACAGTGATAAATACTGTGTTCAATTATGTGTAAATTACCTTTGGAATCATGTCTGTTTATACCTGGAATATAGTTTTCAAAAAAATTACTACACTGTCATCTCCTGCTTTAAATTATTGTGGACAGGTAACCTATTTAAAGCAGAGGGATATAATCCCATGTCAATTCACACATCACTTGTGGGCTTGAATTGGTTTTCCACGCCATTTCTTACTGCAAAGCATATAGAACTTTTACCATTGAAAAGAGAAGGGCTCCAGTGATAATTGTGCTGAATGGTGACATAGTTGATAGTGGAACTGCAGGCTGTATGTAAAACTTGTGTGACTTACACATTCATTCTTTCTGTTATAAAGGGTTCCCTCACTCATGTAGGTATTACATAAAATAGGGAATGCTCCATGGGCTTGGGATACCGAGTAAAGCCAAGGGGCTAAGTTTCCTACTACATATCAGAGCCATTCATGTAAACGTCTCATGCCACATGTAGTGGGATTGTGCATACTTCTCTTTGACAGTGCCAGAATCTATCTACTAGATACTATTTCTTTTGATATCACTTGATTGCACTGTTGATAAATGTAAAAAAATGTCAAAGGCTTATTCTGTGTGCTGGCAAAAAATCTGGAACCTATGGAGCAATGAGTGACCTCAGCTACTCTCAGCTTTAATTTACATCATTGGCTCATGCTGCTCTTTTCCTGTTCCTTAGTCTATGCCATCCGAGAAGCGGCTACCAGCAACCTTAAGAAGCTTGTGGAGAAGTTTGGCAAGGACTGGGCCCATGCCACTATAATCCCAAAGGTGCTGGCTATGTCCAATGACCCCAACTACTTACACCGCATGACCACACTCTTCTGTATCAATGTAAGTTGGGTCAGTCTGGAGTAGAGGAAGAAGCTGGAATGAATTTGGGGAATTTAGGGCAAGGGGAGTAGGAGGTGTTCTTGACTATACAATAATTACCAGGTTTGCATTTAGAAAAGACATATATTTTTCTTAAAATAAAAAATCCATGAATCTGAAAGAAATTTGAATTTCTTGGATAGGATCACGTTAGGGCACTGTACTGGTGTAATTCTTGCTTGCATTGGCAGCTGTGCCTTTTAATAAGTTGCATTATGTGGTATCCCCTACCTCATTACGAAAGCAGATCCCTGTTCTTCTGTACCAGGCCAGCACACAGGATGGTTGCTATGTGGACAAACCTCCACAAGATAGATATTGCTGGCCACAGAGTGGCTAGCTGCCAGCCAGACTTCCCATACACAGGTGCAGGGCTGGCTGGCTCTTTCATATGAAATAGAAGAGGGCTGCAGTATTAAGTGATAATAAACAGCAAAATACTAGTAAACAAGAAACAATCAAGTACATGTCTGTGACAGGTGGCCAGTCCAATTCCCCTGTTTTGAAATATAATCTTCAGAATATTAACTAGTGGTCATCTTCAGAAGATTGTGTTCACTCCTGCAGTTTGGTGCTTTTGGGCACTCTTGTTTATAAGTATTTACCTTGCAGCACAAACCAGCAAGAGATCCAGAAGGGTCAAAGTACTGCTCAGATCTAGATTTGCTGGTCTTTGACCATAATAAAGAATTTGATTTGATTTGATCTAGATTTGCACAGAGCCCCTGATCCATCTCCTTGATTTCTTCGCATAGGTGCTGTCAGAGGTGTGTGGGCAGGAGATCACCACAAAGCACATGCTTCCCACCGTTTTGCGGATGGCAGGCGATGCAGTAGCAAATGTCCGCTTCAATGTGGCCAAGTCCCTTCAGAAAATTGGACCAATCCTGGACAACAGGTACTGAGAGTTACTGAGCACCATGAACTCCTTTGTGGGGACTCCTGAATTCCTCTTGCTTAGAAGGTTGGGTTGGGAGGCAGAAAGTGGGGTTGAACAAGCAAAAGCACTGAGACTGTCAAGAGAACTAGAATACTGGTTCTTTCCTCCCCTGACCTCCCCTTGATAATCTCACACTATTCTTAAACCTGCAGCACCCTTCAAAATGAAGTGAAGCCAGTTCTGGAAAAACTAACACAGGATGCTGATGTGGATGTCAAATACTTTGCCCAGGAGGCACTGACTGGTGAGTTGGGAGCAGTTTTTCCTTTTGGTCTGGGTAACCTTGCCCTGTATTATGACAAAGGTGTGCCAGCTCTCTACCCTACTTCTAACCAGGAAAGCGGCTGTAGATGATGGGCAGGAATGCTTCTAATTCCAGGCCTTCTTGCCTTTTAATAGCTGTTTCTGAAATGCATGTATGCTTACTCTTTCTCTCATTTTGGGTGCCGATTGCTGTGTTTCCTGTTACCTAGAATACTTTCAGCTTGTCCTTGCAGATTTACGTGGGGGCGGGGGGGCTGCTTGTTTCATTAATGGTACTAGAAGTAGGGGAGAGTTATGTAAGAGAGACCCTGGATAGGAAAGCTTAGAAAATACTTGAATTCTGACACAGATCAAATGTGTGTTTAGGGAGGAGAGGGTTATCCCATTGGATCAGACCACAGGCCAGTGTGGTCCAGTGTTCTGTTCCAATGATAGTTGGATAGCTAAGAAGAAAGCCTATAAATAGAACACATCTGTCATCCTTCTATTGCTACCCAGAAGTTGATATTTATAAGCATATTTCTCTGATCAGCAATAGAGGTGATAGATAGCAGTCATGTCTAGTAACCGTTGACAGCATTATCCTCCATGAATTTGTCTTATCCTCTTTTAATCCATCTCACTTGGTGGCTGACAACACACTCCCTGATAGAAAATTCAGTACTTTTTAATCTGCATTTTGTGAAGTGGATCTATTTATTTGTCCCAAGTCTCTCTCATTATTTAATGATGCTGGCTTTTAATATTATATAAGAGGGAGAGAAACCTTTTTTTCTCTCCACTTTCTCATTATAATTCATTACTTTACTCATTTTCTCTTGTACTGACCTAAAAAGTCCTCAGTGTTATTAAGCTTTCTTCATAGAGCTTATATGGCACAGTACATGTAAATTACTCAGGTTGTTCTGGTTGAGTGACCTCTTCTGGATCATTCCCCTTTGCAACCCATCAGTTGACACTGGAGTCTCAACAACCCAGTAACAAAATATAAACCCATCTCCTTTTGGCTATACAATTGCTTGCCTCTGTGCTCAGAGCTTCCTTGTTTTCTATTTAGTCAGAACAGTAGATACTCATAATCCATGGGGCTTTAGACCAGGTTCATTTTTGCAGAGGAGAAACCACTAAATCTCTGACAAAAGCTGATGGTACAAATGATATTAGATTACTTTTTTACATGCAGTTGTCAGGCTTTAAACCCATTCTCTTTATGTTTTTTCTCATTTATTCATGCAGTGTTGGCGTTGGCTTGAGCCTTGGGACCTGGCTGTGTTGTGTCTTCAGCTTGGACGCCAATGGACCGACCCGTTCTCCCCTTTCCCTGCATGTGTATGAACACCCCCCTCCCGATCCATGTGGTGGTAATGGTATCAGCCTGAGCTGATTCTTGCCCCCACTGGAGTCCATCTTCCTCCCCTACTCTTAGCTCTGTGTTTTCAGACCTTCTTGGGCAGCTGTGATACTCTCTCCCCTTCCCATCTTAGACAGGTTTAATTTGTTTGTTTCTTTCATCACCCGGAGGCAGCAAACAGTTCCTAGTTCTATGTCCTGGTGCAAGCTTGCAAGAGAGGCAGAGGCATGTTGAATCTGAGCTTAGCAAGAGGTGAAACTTGCTTGCTTGGGCACCCTGTAACATTATTGGCCAGGGTTTGCATGAGAATGTTCCCACAGTGCTGTATGTAGCTGTGCATGCAGTATCAATCTGGCCTTTTTCTTGCTGGTATTTGCTCACCGGCAGCCTGATGGGTCCTGCAGTTCCCCCATCCCAATTAGTCCCTATTTTTTTCCATTCAGTGTTCAACACCAGTCTAATCAGAAAAAGCATTAGAAATGAGCTGAAAGCCAGAGAGGTTGCCTTGATTTGCAAAAGTTCTTGGTTGGTTGTGGGATGCCTTGGAGCTCTCCCTTTTACGGTCCAGAAAAGGTAGAGAGGGCTGGTCAAACCTCCTCTTAAAATCTACCTGATTAAACTGGGTAATAATATCCTTTGCATATCTAATTTTATGATCTGCTGTCTGCTTGAAAGAGGTTGGCATTAGAGATGGCATCTGTAGTTTAAGTGAGTACAGCTGATGTGATTTGGGGGTGGAGGTTTTAAAACAGGCAAGTATTGCATTGCCTCATTCCTTTGCATTGGGCTACTGCCTGTGGACTAAAATGAGTCAGGGACTTGCATTATTAAGCAAACTTCTGGGCTATGCCTTTCCTAAATAAGGAGCCATAGGAGATGCTTTATGAGAAAAACAGGCATATGAGGGAAAACCAAATGGCTTTCTCTCTGGTGATGCTTAAATGATCCTGTGGTGTGTTTGCCAGTTGCAATTCTCAGTTTTTTTTATCACATGACACTGAAAAAAGACAACTTTCTTCTCCCTTGTCTTCAAACATTTCCCCAAAATCTCTTGAACCCTCCCATTTCCCAGATTCTGCTGCCTCCTCTGCGGTTCTTGCACTGGACAAGTGAAATGTGTGTGTGTGTTTTCTAACCACATACCCCCCTAATACAAACACACCCACCCTCTGTTAGTGGCATGTCATTTAAAAATTGTTGGATTATTATTATTATTTTGGTGTACACTTGTTTAATCCCACCTCCCCTTACGATTAATAAAATGCTCGAACGTTATTTGGCATCCTGTTTATCTTGGGCTGGTGGGCTGTGAAATGGATCTGAGTCAGGGACCCTTTCAAGTAAAATTTCTTGGAGCCTTTTAGGCAAGATTTTCTAAGGCTGTTGATGTCAAGATTCCCTTCAGCCTCAAACAGGATAGCTGGGGAGGGTGGAAATTATAGTCCGCCTGCACCCAAAGGACTACGTGTTTCCCAGTCCTGATAAGGAAAGTTGGTTGCTGTTAGCCAGTCAGGAAGTCTTAATACCGGAGGGCCATAGAGTATTACTATAGTCCCTGTTCATTTGTGGAGGGCTTGGGCCAGGAGATCTCCCTTGTGAATTCTCCTCTTGGGCTGAACCTCTTCTTTGTCTGCAAGTAAACAACAGGACCATCTTGTTTTCCTTTTAATAAACCATTTCCATATTCGAAGAGCATCAAGTTCCCTCTTGTGTTTGGGCAGGCTTTGAAAATTCAGACACTACCTCCTTCAGTGTCATGTCCTCCAGACAACTTAAATCATTTTTTAATGTTCATTCTGTTGCTTGAGCTACTTGAAACAGACACTTGCAAAGGATCTCAACAGTGAAATGTAATGAATAGCCTCAACTTGTAGTGTTTTTGAAGGATTTAATTTCCAAGAATTGTACCTCTTGGGCTAGAATGATGGCTGTGGGTGAAAAAGGAAGAGTGTGTCTATGGAAGATGTCCTTCATAGTTATTTATGAAATGGTCCCCCCCTCCAGTACTCCCATTAGTCTAGCTGTGTGCTTCTTGGCAAATATTATCGGCATCACCCAGGAGAGAGGAGGACTGTTCTGGATACAGACCAGCTCTTTCAACATGCAGAGAGGCTTTGATAGCAGCTAGCATTCCCTGGCCTCTCAGCATTAAAACTTCATTTGTTCAACCTTGCTTTTTGTATTCTTGTCATGCTTTTGGCAGGATACTTGGAAAATAAAACCCAAAAACGTACACGTTTTGCTAATGGCATTGTTAGCGATAATCAAGGAACCCGGCTATTGTGCAATTCAGCTTCATTTACCTGCAGCTGGTGGCAAAAAATTAACATTACCATAATTAAAGGCCTGAGGCAAACTAGGCCAGTTCAAGGAATTGTGGGTACAGAGTTTTGGCTCAAGAAAGGAAAGTGTGATGGTACTGTGAGATGACACAAGGACATTGTATATTGTCCTCCGCTGGGTTCCAAGTTCACTATTTTATGCTTGTTGTATCTTCAGATGTATATCTGAGGTTTTTTTACATTGAAAGCTGATTTGTGTTCCTGGACATATGCAGAGTGCTTTTTCTCATGACAGCAGAGGGTAGGGCTTCCAGCACAAACATGTTAGAGGATGGAAGGGAATCGTCCTCCAGATGATGATAGACTGCAAGTCTCATTACCAGTAGCCAAGATATCCAGTGTTGGGAGTTGCAGTTCCACATCTGGCATGATTCTTACTCTTCCTTTGGGGGAGGGGGGATTGTCAGTTCATTGTTCCCAGTATATAATACTGGGGAAATCTCACGACTAGATCCCCCCATCCCCAAAATAAATCTAATTTTTTTGGAAGGATCACACTGGAGATCTATGATGTCCGCAACACAGGTTTTATTTACAAATATACAAGCAGGACATGAATGGGGCAAACAGGTATTTCTACGAAGCAGATTTCCCACCCTGAGAGGTACCCTCACAATACTCTAAGCTTGTTTCACCTTCAACTATCTCTTACACAGATTCAATTTTTCTACCCATTTCAATTGCTCACGTGTTCACACATTCATCCCCTTTCTGGGACCATACTTGCCTACACTGGACCAACTACAATTGGGGTGGGCAAAATGTCCCTGGGCTGTTGTTGGTCCCAGGGACCCCAGAAGTTGAAAGATTTTGGGGGGGGGGATGTGTGTATGATCCAGAATGCCCCCAAATGCATTCTAGAGAGTGTGGGGGGTATTCCCATCATATTTGGAGCAGTCCCCCTCCAAAAAAAATTGCAACATTTTAAAAAACAATCCTCCCCCCGAAATGCTCCAAAATGTCCTCTAAGGAGTATTGGGGTGGCATTTCTACCATATTTTGCAGCTCTCCAAGCAATTTAGGCACTGGAAAGGCCCCTTTTGAAACTGAAAATGTGAAAATGCCTTCCTACTTCCTAAAGGTGTGGATATTTATTTATTGCAGCATCAGGTGCAGTCCCCCAAATAAATGTCATAGGGGTCTAATGTAGTCCCCTGGCCTTCCACAGTTGCCAACCCCGTATCTACAGCTCGTATAGGAACATTTTAAATGCTCTTTGATAAAATTCAGGACTGGACATATTCCTGCGGTGCAGGAAAGGAAATTAATTAGATCTATGGTTTTTAGACTTGAACACCTCAAGATGTTGCAGTTTGTGTCTTAACTGTCTGCAGAGGGCAGGATCATATGGTTTCAACAATATGATATTCTTTGTCATATAGACATTTAACTATTTATGTAATGGGAAGTAAAGTAATGTGGCCACAACAAAGTACCGTTTCCAGGATTCCATAGCATTGAGCCATGACAGTAAAAGTGGTGTCAAACCAGATTATTTCTGCAGTGCGGATTCAGCCCATGAGGATGATGCCCTTCCCCTGAGACTGCAAGGTGCCACAGGCCAGCCCCCATGGCAGCAAAGAGAAGGAGCTTACAAACCCACAAGGTTTCAGGGATGGTCTGTAGGGCCTTTACTAAGGGGTGTCTGAAGAAATTATCCCTGAGGCTACTTCTAGGGTTGTACAGAAAGCAGCAGCTACAATGTTCCACTCCCCTCCTTTCTGCTCATAATACTTTGGGGTGCATCCCTTAATTTCCAATCCTCGGCCCCTTCTTTGATACTGCAACTGAAAAGACAAGGCAGAGCTCTGGATTTCAAATGCTGCATTATATCACAATTCACTATCAGTTAAATTTACGCGGGGACAAGGAAAGTGACTTCTCCCCAGCACCTGGCAATTTTATCAATTGCCAGGGTAATTCTTGAGCAGGAAGATGGTGCTGTTTGAAGCTGTATGATACAGGCCTCTGAGACGTGATCAAGTTGCAATGCACAAAGCCAAAGAGCAAATCCTTATCAACGTTCTGCTTCTGCTCATCTCTGGAGATTATTCTTGAAGCAAGTGAAAACCTCAGTTGGGGATGCAGTTAACAGTTGCAGAAAAAGGACTACTGCATCAGCAGCATCAAAAGGTTCTGGGATTGTGCATCACTTGCTTCACAGTGAAACACTTTGCTGCTTCTCCAATCAGCCATTTAACAATTTTTTCTTCCTGCAATCAGTTGTTCGATTGGTTTTCCATCTCAGATCCACACTGAACTGTCAGATTTGAAAATGATAGGTAAGCAGCAATCGGCTACTTGCACAATTGATGGCGGTTTTCCTAAATGCAGACCGAGCGAAACCTACAAAATTCCTGATACACACATGCAAACACAAACTGAAGGAAGGAGTGCTGAGAAGAAAAACAGGTCAGAGATGAAGCATTTACAAGTTCCTAAAAACAGCATGGGCCAACATAGGGGGCAATGATTGAAGAGCATTTTATGCACTCCATTTGCAAGTACTGTTGGGCATTTGACCATTTCTAAGTGGCCCTTTTCATAAAGATTAAGTTTCCAGCCCTCATAGAGTCGGAAGGGATTCCCATGGGCCATCCAGTTGCAGCCCATTCCTCAGTGCAGGGATACACAATCAAAGCATTTTGGACAGATGGACATCCAGCATCTGTTTAAAATCCTCCAAAGAAAAAGGCTCCACTACTCTCCAAGGCAGCGTATTCCACTGTTGGACAGCTCTAACTGTCAGGAAGCTGATGGAAGTAAAAGCCAAACCAAAGCATGAATGCACTGGGGAGGTTTCAAAGCTGAGAAATCGGTGCAGGTGATGTTTCAGACAGTTCAAAACATCTTCATTCGGCTTTCAAATAGCATAACACCACCTCTAGGTAAAAGCTCCAGTGTGCTTGGTTGCACACTTCAGTTCAGCCAAAGCTTAATGTGCCCTTTACACCTGCCCTGTCTATATTTGAGGCGCAAGTGTTTATAGTATTTATGGACCAGATTGCTGGTCTTGAAACAAGCCACACAGAGAGAAGCTGCTACTGTTGTGGTTAATAATGATTCCAAATCTGGAGAAGTGGGCAATTTCTCTTCCTTGTAGGCTCTTGAGCAGGGCCTTGGGGCCCTATGTAGCCTCCCAAAGATATTTTTATGGCCCTTGGCCCTTCCTTATTCTTCCAAGAGCGGGAATGCACCTTTTAAATAAGTAGCAGGGGAGGCCTTTACTATTTAAAATGAAAACATAGCAGCTTTCCAAAACCTAGATTTCTTTCCATATATGGACTGGCAGAGAATGAGAGATGTATGGACTGCCAAGATATATATACACATATATATATTGGCAGTCCATACATCTCTCAAAGGGCTCAGGACACACCATAAAACACACTAGAGTTTAGATAATTGTGGTAAACTAGTTCACTCCTCTTTCTCTGCCATTTTTCGGATTAGAAATAGAGGAGAGACTTTTCAGAGACTCTCACTTTTTGTATATGCCAGCAAAATTTCCCAATAAACACTTAACTTTGTCATGGATCAGTTTTTTTACTGATTCAAACATGTGCCTCAACTGTGAGGACGTGTATTTTTGTACTGTTAGACAACTAAGAAATGAAATCAATTTGTTTCTACACACCCAATAAATAATGAAGTACTATAAACACTGGAATGTAGAAATAAGGAGTGTCATGTTAAATTGTTGAGAAGGGATGGATTAAAACCTTTTGATTTATTGAAAAGAACCCTTCTCTGTTACTTTCACTGGGATTTGCAACTGGATTTAATCCTAAACAATCTGGAGGACGAAAGGTTGAGGCAGGACAGATTTAGCAAAATTGTGTATTAGTCTGATGCAGTCTACTAATAGCCAATTCAGTTTTCCTAAATGCTCTCCCTTATCTAACCAAAATGGCACCATTTGTATAATGGCCAGTGTATCAAGAGGTATGGGTTTACAGACATATCCTTCAGGAAGAATAAATGCCCTTCCATGCAAGTTATTTTCAAAGTCATTGTTGTGTGTCCAAATGGACACCAAGTCCTGGCTTTTGGACATCCACTGGAGACAAATATAATTTAATCAAGAAATTATGTGATTCTTGACCTCTGTTTCGATGCCTTCTGCAAGTTATTACAAGGCAAAAATAAAAATAACCCCCCAATATATATCTTTTGCAATCCTAGTTCAGTTGTGGGTTTTTTTAAACCAGTCTTTGCTAACATGGGTTCTATAGATTTCCCTTTTTAATTCCAATGTGTTTTGTGATAACAAGCAGGATAATAACAACTGCTAGGATATTGTGCTAGTATACTGAGGCACTGTCTTGACTTCTTACTTTTCTGGGGGGGGGGTCATGTTCTACACATTATGCACATCAGGGTTGTGTGCAGCGGAGAATCTTGCAAACCTGTTCAATGAAAACATGGACACATCCAGGAACCACTTCTTTAAAGGTGTCCTGCGCAAATGAGGCCTGAGCATGGCTCAGTGAGTACAGCCAGGGACAAGAGGAGATAGGAGATGGAATGGGATTGCATAACTTGCATAACTTGCATAACATAACGGTGCATCTGGAGTCTTGAACAAAAGTGCTCCATACCACAATGTTTTGTTTCAGACCCCACTTGTTAATTTTGTTTTTGTTTCTGTTTTGAGTCAAGGGGGAGCAGCTGTTTAGATGTTCAGCAAAATGCATTCGTCCTGCCCTGACTACTGTTATCAAGGTAGGAGAGACACTGAGGCATGAAGCTGTCTCTCATTTAGTAACCACACGTTGAAACAGGATTTGATAAGGCAGAGTAGAAAAGGCTACAAGCTTAAGACTTCAATTTCACACACTTACCGGGGTGATTCCCATTGAGTCCAATGGGATTTACTGCACAGTAGGCAAGCTAGGAGTGCATTGCACATTAGAACCAAGAAGCTGGCATCAGTGAAGGCTCAGATGTCCCTATTCAGCAGATCTACCTGTTTTCAGGAATTATCTGCTTAAATCACATGATTATTGGGAATAGCATGCAGCATCCCATGACACTGAAAATCCTATGACTTTCAGTCTTCCTTTAGGTCAGGATGCTAGCCCTTGTTTGTAAGTAGACTTTTGAAGATGGAGGAGAAATTTCTGGGGTGCAGAGTGAGGAGCCTGAGTATGATTTCATTTGTTGGAAATGAACTTCCAAAGCACAGTGATTTGTGTCCCTTCCTATCACTAGCTGAAGCAGAATAATAATGCTGCTTTTTCAACTTTTTAAAAAATAATATATGTTCATTTTGTAGGTTTTGACTTCACGGTTCCTTGCTCCAGAATTTTGATTTTAAATGATGCACAGTATAAATGGGTCTCCTTAATGTAGAGCTAGGAGAACCTGTGAACCTTCAGATATTGATGTGCTCCACTGCTCACCAGGCCCAGAAGTATGGCCAATGGCCAGGGATGATGGGTGATGTAGTCCAGTAATTGTAGGGCTTCAGGTTCCCCATCTCCTTCCAAGTAGGCAATCAATTGTGGCTCAATCAGAGGGGTGGATTTTCTGTCACTGATGAGATCCCAAGGAAGGAGAACTTCCATTTGCTTCTCAGATGTTGGCTGCCATTGGTGCCTCCTCAAAAGCTGTCCTGAAGACCTGCAGCAAGGACCGCCTTACTGCATCCTGGAACTCCTGCCCCACAAAAACATAGAGCAAAGGGTTGATGCAGCTGTTGAACATGGCAAGGCACTTCGAGAGGGGGATGGCTACCAGGCGCATGGTATCTGGCACTATGTCCATGGAGATCCTTGCCAAAGCCAAGGCATGGTAGGGCAGCCAACACAAGAAGAAGCAGAAGACCACTCTGGTGACCACCAAGAAGGGCTTGCTGGACTTGTTGAGTTTCTTCTTGTGCATAGTCACCACCAAGATTGTGTAGGAGATGGAGATGACGAGTAGGGGAAGTAGGAACTGGTAGAGAAAGATACAAATGGTGAGGACCTCAGCTTCCTGCCAGTCCTGGAAGATATCCAGGTTGTTGCAGGAGCTACGGTTGTTCTTTTCCACTGAAACCTCAGTGAAGAAGTAGGAGCTGGGGACAAAGAAAGCTAAGGAAATCAGCCAGAGAAACCCACAAGCCCCCCAGGTGAGACGGGGAGTGCGATAATTTTGGCACCAGACTGGGGCCACCACAAGAACACAGCGGTCCACGCTAATGGAGCTGAGCAGGAGAACACCACTGCACACACTCAGCCCAAAAAGGCAGTTGGCCACCTTGCAGGCCACAGAGCCAAAGGGCCAGTGCAGATCCAAGGCCAAATTCAGGACTGTAACAAAGATCAGGGAGGTGGAAGCCAAGTCAGCGAAGGCGAGGTTGAAAAACCAGACTGTGTTGGATGTCCAGCGGAGCTTCAGTCCAGTGACCCACAAAACTATCCCATTCCCAGTCACTCCAGCCAGGAAAATAAAGCTGAAGATCACACCGGTGATGATCTTGACAGTGTTACGCACTGTGCTTTCCCCCAGGGCCAGTGAGGAAGATGATGTATTGGCTGCTGGGCTTGTGGACATCTCCCTGCCAGAGAGAGAAAGGAGAGGGGCATATTAATCTTGCATATGGCAGTATCTATGTAGACTGTGGACCATGTGTGACCTCCTTTCTGGGGAGGCCTAAGATCACCCTCATCCTTCTCCTGCCTATCTCCTTTTTTGACAAAAAGAGAAATATGATTGTTCCTTATGAAAACCTTCAGGAACAGTTTTTCATCTTTAAAACAAGCTGCACTTCTCTGTTCCTTCTTCAACCAGTAATAGATATTTTTACCATTTTCACATTTCATTTCTCCTATGGGTGCTCCCCATAGTGGGGGCAAGAGAGGATGCAAGTTGGTCCCTGCCTCCCCCTACCCCCAGTTTGTTCTTGTGTTGTTATGTGCTTTCAAGTTGAACCCAGCTTCTTGCTACACTTTGTTGCTGTTAACAACTGTCAAGCCAACTTATGGAGACCTTATGAATGCAAGAGCCCTGCTCAGGGTCCTGGCTTCCTTGATTGATTCTATCCTGCAGTGTCTTCTGCCTCTTTTCCTACTACTTTCTACTTTCCTAAACATCATTAGTGAGTTATATCTTCTCATGATATAGGCAAAGTATGATAGTCTTAGCTTAGCTATCTTGGCTTTTAGGGACAGTTCAGGCTTGGTTTGCCTAGGACTCATCTATTTGGTGACACTATCCTCGGGTTTTCTTGGCAGGATTTATTCAGAAGAGGTTTGACGTTGCCTTCATCATAGGCTCATAGTGTGATTTCCCCAAGGTAACCCAGTCAGTTTCCATAACTAAATGGGAATTCAAATCTTGGTCTACCAGCATCCTAGTCCAACACTTGAATCAGTAAGCCATGCTGGATCAGGGTTGTTTGCCAATTTCAGTTCATGTTCACGGTGCTTGTTAAAGTACTGGAACATAGGCCCTGTCCCAAGGGTACTGTTTAAAAGGAGGGAAGAAGAGAGAAGAAAGAAAGAATAAAATTTATAATAAAACCAATACAGTATATAACAGTGTGAGAGAGAAAATAAGATATGTTTGGAGTGATTTGATTTAAACCTTAGGTTATGTGATGTCTGCAAAATCCACTTTTGATGGGTGCTTATGGGGCTCTCCATTACTTTGATGAGAACTGGCTGGGTAGATTATCACCAAGTTTCATTGGGCATGTTTGGGACAGTCAGCCTTAAAATACAGGCTATGTTATGTTAAAACTTGCTGGGCAATTCTGCAGGTGTTTTTATTTCTAAAACAATATATGTTCAAATAATTTCAAATCAAAAAGAAGTCACTACTGGGCACAACTCTATTTCATCTGTCTAGGAAGGTCTTTTTTACATTTCTTCACCAATATAAGGAGAACCAGCCAGTGTTTCTGCACCAAAGATAAAGTGGCATCTAATACACCCACTACATCCATTTCAGCTAATTTTAAATCTAAGGAAAGCGTACACCAATAGACTGAGGAGGTTCTCCATTAGGTTGGGTTGTCTGAAACAACCTAATTCCTTCTTCCACTCAAGTCTCAACTCCTGGATGTCAGGTTTCAGATTGTTTTGTTTTTAGCTTTGGGGATGAAATAGGCACAGCACTGCATGCAGGAGAGTAGCACATCTTCACACTCTAAACTGCCTGGGTAATGCACCACAAAGCAATTTATCCTTATTGTGCTACATAAACCATGCCCCTTTTAGGAAATTAAATGCCATTTTGCACCATCAGGGTAGCTTTTCAAGCTCCCTTTTCATTTGCAGCCACTCGGTTTAATGGCATGTCAGACTCCATAGCTGGAAGTGAAAACTATGCTGCATGTGTCCAGCCAATAAATCAGGGAAGTCAGATCTATAAGTAAAGAGGGCACAGGTGGTTCCCATGTCACTTGCATGGTGAGTTTGTATTGGGTTTAGGACTGAAGTTGAAAGAAACTATTCAAGATGGTGAAGCTGTTTTGGGATATAGTCCAGCATCTAAGGGGCAGTACAGATGGGAGGCTCCGTGCCGCCCCTGTAAGCACTGTGTCTGTGCTGCAGCATCCCCATGCTGCAGCAGAGATGCGCCGCAAAAAGAAAGCCGCCTAGAGCGGTTTCTTTTTTGTAACGCTGGAAGCAGGAAGGGGCGTCGCCATGATGCCACTTCCTGCCAGTGACGTCTGGTCGGTGTACGGTGGCGGTGGCATCATGGCAGCCCCCGTATGGATGGGTGGCCACTATGATGCCACCGTCATTACATGCTAGGGATCTGGAGCGTGCGGATGCTGCATGCTTCGGAACTCTAGTATCAGTAGCAGCATGCCGCTTTTGGCCCATCTGTCCTGGGCCTTTGTAAGACATTTAAAGTTTGGACTAAAATCCAGGGCAGATTCACCACTCCACTGATAAGGGAGCAACCAGAGGCCATGGGAAGAGAGAGTGACTGACAGAGTCAATACAGACAGGCCAAAATAAAGCTGCTTCAGGTCACTTTGGAGGTATGCTGTTTCAATGATGCATGCATCCTAAGAGACTAAAAGCTGCACCAAAGCTGTGCGCCAGTCCTTAGGACTGGTGCTCAGCTTTGGCATGGCTTCTGGCCTCTTAAGGCGCATGCATCATTGAAACAACATACCTACAAAGTGTCCCGAAGCAGCTTTATTTTGGCCTGTTTGTATGGGCCCAAAGTTCCCAGGGCTTTTTTCCAACGGGACACAGCTCACAATCACTTTTCTCCTATGTACCCACCACCCTCCACAACCTGCTCCCTCCCTCCCTTCATCTCTGTAACTGAAATTCTCAAGGGCAATCACAGTTGCTCTGGTTACGGCATAACTTCTGCATAGCCAGGACTATTGCACAGAATGGAAAGGAACGTCAATGAATACGCCTCAATTCAAAGCGAGAAAGTTGCCATGGGATTAGAGACAGCTTCTGTTGCCAAGAGATGAGAGGAGAGGGTGCAATCAGAGTTGGTGGTCCTACCATAAGGCAGGCTCAAGTGGCCAGTTTAGGAGGCACATGAGTGCCACTAAGGGGGCCAGAGTGGGAAATGGAAATGGAAAGGTTTGATCTGTAGAGTACACAATCCTTCCACAGAGGATTACACAGCTTTCATTCATTCTGGCAAAGCCAGGAGAACTTTTCTACTCTCTGCTGCGTAGCATTGAAGCCAAAAATGTAGGAGCTTTGTTAATGAATGAGAAATCAGAAATGAATCAGTTAGTGAATCAGAAAAGAAATGAACAACAGGAAGAATAATAGAAAAAGTATTCCCTGTGTTCAAATTTGGAAACAGAAGCAGAGAGGCAAACTGTAGCATTTGACATCTTTTGGGATGAAAGAGAATTTTCAGGTTTGGAGGTTGGTTGGTTTCCTTCTTAAACTCTATCACATACCATACTGCAGCTTACAAGATTACAAAACACATGAAAGTACAATTAGAAAGTTTTTCTTCCTTAAAAAAAAAGGTCTGTAAGAGGTAAATATATTTTAAAACTCAAATGCAAACTGTTTGCTCACAAATGTCTAACCACCAGACTTAACATCACATTACTAATATTGTGGGGCTTTAAAGAGATGTTGAATGTGATCTGTTGCCCATCCCAGTCACTTGCTGGGAAGGAGCAAGAATAGGAGGAATTAAGGACTGGTAGAAAGAAAAGATATGCCCCCTGTCACTTTTGAAGGCATCAGCCCTGTACACCTTTGGCGGCAGTCCTGACATTCTTCAGAAAGAACCAAATTCACTACCTCTGCTTTAGGTTTGGGTACAGATGACAGCATTCTTGTTGTTGTGTGCCTTCAAGCTGTTTCCAACTTACACCGGCCCTAAGGCAAACCTATCATGGGGCTGAGAGTGTATGATTCACCAAAGGTCACCCATTGGTTTTCCACGGCCAGCATGGTGTAGTGGTTTGAGTGTTGGACTGTGACAATGTTCTAGATTGATCTTAGCTGTGAAATGGACGGAGAGATAAAGAGATACGGGAATGGATGGAATTCTAATGTAACACAGAGTCTGAATTCTAGCATTACCGACTGAGAAAATCTGCTGGAGTTTGGCAAGAGGAGGCCATCAGTTTTAGCTCTCCTTCTTGCATCCCCACTGCTGCAGATTATCATAACGCTGTGATCTTGTTATGCAACGGCGACTGCGGTTGTATTTACGTAGCTATTGTTGCATCTGCCCTCCTGGGTCTGGCTGAGAGCTAGAGGTTCTCTATGTGGGTGGGTGTTGTGTAACTTCTCTTCCATCTGATTCCAGGTGCTACTTAACACACAGGCACATTACCTGGAAGCAAACAAAGGAAGAGAGGAAGGCGACCAAGAGATAGGGAGACTATGGTTCCCACAATTTATTTCTTTTTAAACAAACAGGAGTCTAACACAGAACTTTCAATAGAAGCCTCTTCACTCCTCCTCTCTGTATCACAAAACAATATTTACTTTCCCCCTGTCTATCATGCTGCTGTTAAAGGCAGAGGAGGTAGGCTAGTAAGAGAAATAAAATGAAATAAAATTGACAGCTCTAAAGCTAAGTGGTTTTTTTAAAGGTTTTCATTTTCTTAGTGCCTTTACTTTACCTCTCCCCTTCTTCAAGGATTAATGGAAGACCTGAGGATCTACTGACCGAACTCTGGAGAGATCTAATTTTGGTTCTAACACAGCAATGTCTGAATTCAATTGTGCCTTCAAGTTGCCTGTTGACTTATGGTGACCCTATGGATTTCTTAGGGTTTTCTTAGGCAAGGAATACTCAGAGATGCTTTTGCCAGTTCCTTCCTCTGAAATATAATCTACAACATTGGCGGTCTTTCATCTAAGCTAACCATGACCTAAACCTTATTGTTAGTACTTAATAGAGCAAACCCACTGAATCAAGCACTAATCCTGACCCTATTTAGCCTCCAAGATCAGACGGAATCTGGTGTCTTTAGGGTTCTTCACCCATCTATTGTTAGCATACCTTAACATGGGACACATGTGGTCAAGCAACATCAGAGTTTCTATTTGCAAATAAATTGGCTTAAACTGCTTAGGAAGTATTAGTTCAGTAATAAGTGGTATAGAATTGTACTTGCTATTGCTAATTTCCAGCAGATAGCCAATGGTGAGCAATGTTGGAAGTTGCAGTCCAACAACCTGGAGAAGGTTACATGAACCCACCAGTGCTTTAGGCCATTGACTCCACTTTCCCCCAGTATCATATTGCTGAAAGGACAGAGAGGCTCTGTTTGGTTAGAAAACCCAGAATGCTTATGTTGGTCTTTGGCATAAGACTATGGTGGTCCTCTTTGGGTTCAAGTCAACCAAAAATGAAAACACATTTAAAAATCACACAGTTCTGACGTCTGCCTGTCTACCTGTCCTTTGCTTGTATATTTGCAAATAAATAAAATATTACAACTTTGCTATCAGTCTCTAGTGTCAAATGCATGCTGCGCTGCTCCTGGGGACTTCTTGCTCATGTGAAAATAATGGAGCATGTCACGACAATATAATTGTAGTCCGGCTGTTGGAAAGAACGTGGCCTTTAAAAATTGAGCTTCAGCACATTTCTTCTCTCCCACCCCATTTATCTTGCATCTCCGCAGAGAGTGAGAGATAAGGGACATGTGTAATCGGAGTTGCAAATTGTTAACTGCAAATTGTATTTTACCTTCTTAATATTTGTTTTAAAAATGGGAAAACAGTGGTACTGGGTGAGACTTTTGGTTACCTTTTGTTGCTCTCCCTCCATTTTGAGATGAGTGCAAAAACATATTTTTTGTGCTTCCCAAAGCATTGGTACATGTTTTTCTTTTTTCAAGACATGGCCCCCATAATTGTGGGGGGTTTTTTTGGGGAGGGGGTCAACATTGGTGAGACCCAGCAGCATCGAGTAGCGGTTTGAGCATTGGACTACTACAACTCTGTGGAATTCTGGGAATGGTAGCTTGTTGTGGCACCAGAGAGGGGATCTGGTGCCACAACAAACCATCATTTCCAGAATCCCATAGCCTTGAGCCATGACAGTTAAAGTGGTATCAAACCAGATGATTGCTGCAGTGTGGATGCAGCCATAGTTCTTGACTTTGCTAGCTTGGAGGAAGAGGGGATGGAGCTGGGGCTCTTGGAATTTTATACCTGGACTTCACAAACCATAGGTGGCTGCGGGGTGTAGTGGTTACAGCCAAAGGGCTTGAAAATATGGTAACAATTTTAAAAAGCCATGGATTGCTACGAGTCCAGGACTTGTGGAGGTAGCTTCAACTACTGGCTTTACAACTAGGGTGAAAACAAAGGGATGCTGGATTCTCTCCCACCACCAGGGCTGATTTGCGGCTCCTGAGCAAGGACTAGTGGTTGGAGCAGGCAAGACACTCACTACCTGGAAAGGAGTGCTGGGAACGCACCTGAGTTGGTGGTGAGAGGAGCTGTCACAGGGTGCCAAGATGTCCTACAAGCCACAAAGGAGGACAAGGCCTCTCAAAATGGAGGGCATTGCCAACTGAAAGCTAAATGTAAATTTAGTGTAATTAATGATAAAATTACCACAACCATACTAGCAGAATGACTAGTGCACAAGTAAATTCATGCTTCATAGTCTTGCTCCAAATGGAGGACATTTTAAAAATTCCTCCTGGAGGACATGTACTGGAAAAGGAGGATATGTCTTCAAAATGGAGGGTGTATCTTGGGAATGGAGGACATATCCTGGAAAAGGAGGACATCAGTCATTTGCTTGATGTCACCCAATGGTTTTACATAGCTGAGCTGGGAACTATGACTTCTTTTTATAGTACAGAATTCCAACAATTAGAGCAAGTCCCTGAAAAGAATAGCCTGCATCCCATCCCACCTGTTGCATCTTGGATTTTCTGCAGAGATGCTCGTTGCTTTCAAGCACATGTGGGTCTCTGGTAGACACAAAGCACGCTTTTCTGTGATGAAAGGGACATCTGATCGAAGCAACCAAAGGTTTACCAGATAAAGAGAAGGACCCCTGTGCCTCACCATTTTCAATTCTAAAAAGAAACAAGGGGCAAAGGTGGAACCTCTATATTCTGGAGCAGTATATCTTGTCTAGCGAGCCAGCATGGTGTAGCGGCTTGAGTTGGACTGTGACTAGTAGTTGGACTATGATTCTGGAGAACATGAGCTTGACCATGAAAACCCAGTGGGTGACCTTAGCTAAGTCACACTTTCTCAGCCACAGAGGATAGCAATGGCAAACCCCCTCTGAACAAAGCTTGCCAAGAAAACCGGATGATAGGATCGCCTAAGGGTCCAAATGAGTCCCAAATGACTTGAAAGCACAACAATAAGAAATGCCTTGTACTGCAATACTAGATGAAGAACCAAAGTCTGGCCATCCCTTAGGTACCTTGTTTGTGAGCTTCTCACAGGCTCCTTGTGCTTTTGTCACATTTACATTTCTGGAATTTTAATGGAGGAGGGGGAGCGTGTGCAGATTATGTTATCTTCTTATTGCATCCCCTCCGCCTCCCCGGCTTCCTTTTTCTACAAGAAATCTATTAAGGAAGGGAAGATGTGGAATGGCTGCACAATGAGGTGTTGCTGTTTTTCTCGAGCACTCACTATAGAAACATCCCAAGTGCTGGAGAAAATGGATTTGAGGTCACATTTAGTAAGATAAATCCTACTGAGTTGTTTTTATTCCTCTGAACTTGTGAACTGCTTCTGCCTCCACAGTTCTGCCTCAGTCACCCCTTCTGCGTAATGGCATTATGATTCATCTGCTTTGTGTGAATACATGAAGAGTGGTGAGCCAGCGTGGCATAGTGGCTTGAGTGTTGGACTACGACTCTGGAGACCAGGGTTCGATTGCCCACTCAACTGTGAAACCCATTGGGTGACCTTGGGCAAGTCACAGACTCTCAGCCTCAGGGGAAGGCAATGGCACACCTCCTCTGGACAAATCATGCCAAGAAAAGCCCCTGATAGTTTCGCTTTAGGGTCGCCGTAAATCAGAAATGACTTGAAAGTACACAGGAACAACATCAAAACCGACATAGCTGAGAATAGAAGAAGAATCACACTCTCTCAGTCTCAGAGGATGGCAATGGCAAATCTCCTCTGAACAAATCTAACCAAGAAAACCCATGCTAGGTTCCCCTAAGGATCACCATAATTCAGAAACAATTTAAAGGCACACAGCAAGAGAGTAGAATGGCACTTATGATAAATGTTCCATTTTATATTTACCTGGCTTTTTAAAATAGCCCAAGTGAGTGTATTTGTGACCCTGTTTGCTAGTATGTGGAGTCTTGTATATTTCAAGTATGCCTTTCTGTGCCGTTGTTTTGTTTGCATGCGGAGATAGTTTTAGAAAAGCTGTTATTTTTATGGTCATTACTTTACTTTATTCCAGTTCTTACCAAAGCCAGTATTGTGAGTTTGGGTCTCAATCTAATGCTAGTCTTGACTCAAGCAGACCCACTGAAAGGCAAGTTGTGACTTGTGAATCATCACTTATGTAAATCCTGTTCCATGGGTCTACTCTAGTTGGGACTAAACGCACATTTAACCCATGATGAGTATGATCCTCTTGGAAACCATTTATATTCATAGTAAAAATACATGATGCAAAGTTGGTCTCCAAATTTGATGGCGATGATCCCCAAGAGGAAGGAAGCGAGGAGAGAAAGCTTTAGAGTATCATACCTTACAGCTGATGCTGCCTGTTCCTTTCAACAGGTTAAAAAGGCAGTGTTTTCTGGCTCCTGGCACCTCTGTCCATCCAGTCAGAAGATCCAGGTGATCTAAGAAAGGAAGATGCAGTGTGATCCAGATGTGGTGGGACTACCTGAGCCCCAGTGATGTGCGCAAGGCTGATGCTGATCCTCCATCCATTCAAGAAAAGCCCTGGCACTGAGTGTGAGAGAGGCGGATTAGCTGTTCCCTGTGATATGTGTATAATGTGTATCTGTGTGTGAGAGAGAAGGGGAATGAGAGGAGCAGAGAAAGCTAGTGCTGATGTTGGAGGAGGCAAGCTATTCTATATGCAGAGGAAACTCAGCTGCCCAATGGGATCGATGCAGTCAAAAGGGGTGTCTCCTTTGGCACTTCCCTCTGTGGATGCATTATTAGCCCAATCTATCCTTCTTTGGTTATAGATTCACACACATACATACACACACCCTTCCTCTTCCTCTCTTCCAGCTGTGAAAGCTAGCCTTGTGATTGAGTCCTATGAGACTTTAAAGAATCCACTGGGTGACCGTGGGCGCATCGCACTCTCTCAGCCTCAGAGGATGTTCAAGGGCAAACCCCCTTTGAAGAAACATGCCATGAAAACTCCATGATAGGTTCACCTTAAGTTGGAAATGATTTAAAATGTGAAGTCAAAGGCTTTCATGGCTGGCCTCCATAGATTTTTGTGGGTCTTTAGCTCTGTGTAGCCATGTTCTAGAAGAGTTTATTCCTGACGTTTTGCCAGCATCTGTGGTTGGCATCTTCAGAGAAGTTTGATATCCTGGGTTCAAGGGACATCATGGCAATGCACTTAACATGGTTAACAATGCCTGAGTTAGCCTTCTTGGACTGGATGGGCTTCTGATGGACTACAGTCTCCAGAATCCCCCTGAAGTAGGAAGCTAGGTACCAGGTGGAGGAAGCTAGTCTGAGCAATTGTCATTTGGGGCATATGAAGGCAATGGAAGTTTTCAATGTTAAAATACAAGGAAGGATAAAATCTTATATATTTACTTAATTAATATCCCATTTTATCTTCAGATATGGGACTCGTGGTTGCAATTATCTTTTAAAAAGATAATTAAACAAGTGGCACTTATCTCTCTGCCTCAAGTTCTAATATATTTTATTGTTATTGTTGTTGTTGCTGTGTGCCGTCAAGTCATTTCCGACTTATGGTAACCGTAAGGTGACCTTATCATGGTGTATTCTTGGCAAGGTTCTTCAGAAGGGTTTTGTCATTGCCTTCCTCTGAGGCTGAGAGAGTGTCATTTGCCCAAGATCACCCAGTGGGTTTATATGGCTGGCCCAGGATCCAGACCCTGGTCTCCAGAGTCTTAGTCCAACATGCAAAGCACAACAACATGCTAGTTCATACTATATTTTATAGGGTCCCTTTTTGAAACTGGCCTCAGGGTGGTTTGTGCTAAGAAACCCCCCTTTTAAAAAAGCAATCAAATACAAATAAAATTTAATCCACAAAATGAAGTATAAATTCCATAACCTCCTTTGCTGCACTGTTGTAAAGGCCAATTTGGCTAACGTATGTGAAACAGTTTAAGCACTTGGATGGTGGCATAGAGATGACTATGGAAATATTAATGATTTCTAATAATCTCTTTTCTAACACTGAGCGCTGGTCTCAGATGAGACATTAAAATGATACTTTTTAATCAATGGACATTCATTGGTGCACGGAAACTTTGGAACTGTACTGGATTCTTCATCGGAAATTGCCTTCCAGTTCTATATACAACTCATCTTGATTTTTATTCTAGAAGGGTTACTTCTGGCTCCTTGGTAACAGCTTGGCAAGGGGAGGTCTAATGGGTGCCATTTTGCTGCCATTGTACTGTGGATGGAGAAAGTTTCCCTAGTTTACAGTAGTTAAAGACTCCAGCACCAATACAGTGGGTAAGGCAGTGATAACACTCCTTTCCCACAAACTGTTGCTTGGCATTTCTGCTTATCTTTTTCGTTCCTGCATTTAATATCCTTGTGGTGCTAGCAAGTGACTACATCCCTTTACGCTGGTGATAACACAGCCCTCTTCATGTCTGCAGCAAAGTCACTACACAGAAGAATTATACAAAAGAGATGACAAAATGAAGGACACACGGAACGAAGAGCCATATGAAGATGAACCCCGAATTCTAAAAAGTGAGGTGGAAACTGCAATAAGAGAAATAGCGAAAAACAACTAACCAGAAACAGATGATGTCCGAACTGAACTGCTGCAATCCACACTGACAGAGTCAACTCTACTGCTAACTAACATATGCCAACAGATCTGGAAAACAAAATGACGGCCAACAGATTGGAAGCAATCAATATACATCCCCATCCACAAAAAGGGAGACAGAAGAGACTGTAGCAACTATAGGACCATAGCACTGATCTCCCATGCAAGCAAAATCATGCTTAAAATTCTGCAACATAGACTCCAACCATACATGGAGAGATAAATCCCAGTGGTCCAAGTGAAATTTAGTAAAGGAAGAGGCACTAAGGACCACGTTGGCAGTAGAGGCAGATAGAAATGGTAGGATTTTGGCAATATTGTATAGAACGAATCTACATGCCTTAGTTGTGGCCTGGATCTGGGGGATACACGGCAGAGAAGAATCAAAAATAAAACCAAAACTACAGACTTCCTGGACTGGTTGAATAGAAATGTCACCAACAGAAACAGAAAAGGAGTAGACCTTGGTGGAAATATTGTAGTTTAGTTAGTTCAACACGCAAACCACTACTCCACACTGGTTCAGATGGGAAGCCATCAAAAAATATCAGATGCTGTGGGCTATATTTCAAGGAAGGAACTGGCAAAACCACCTCTGACGATTCCTTGCCTAAGAAAACCCTATGAAATTCATGGGGTCACCATAAGTCGGCAAGTGACTTGAAGGCAGACATATACACACACAGAGCTCTTTGTTGTTTCCAGTCCAACAGCTGCCAAGCTACTGCTTTGGAAATTGTTCTGTTATAATGCTTACCATCTGTAGTTCTTATAAGCAAGTTTATTTTTTAAAGATACAGTTTCAATAACTGGCCATAAGTAAAAACACTGGGTTGATTCCAGATATTTTAGAGTACAGCCATAGGAATCACTTGAAATTAATTTAACCACGAAACTCTCATTGATTTCTGTGGGTCTGCGCTAATCCTGGCTAAATCGGGAACCAATATGCCTATAGTAAGATCAATGTTCCCTTTGCATTCACGTGTTGTGACCAGCATCATCTTAAGAGAAGTGCTCTTTCTCCTCTTGCAGAATCATGGAATGCTTCTTGTAAGATGATTTCATGCTTTAAAAAGACTAGTTTTGCCAAAATGTACATTTCGTACAAGTTGAATCAATGAGATTTCTTTGGTGATTTTTCAGACCTACTTACCCTGATGCTTGCTGGTCTGGGCAAGAGTCGTTTTTGGGTCCCTGTGCCATGTCAGCTCAGATTTTGGATCACCCCTAATGCTTGAAAGAGCGAACTAATGCAACACAGACACACTGAACGATTGCAAGCCAGTATAACTCTAGCTTTTTCACTGACAAATAGGCCGACTAGATTGCATGTTAGACAAGAAAATAGGATATGCTAAACATGATAGAGAGAGACAACGTGGTGTAGTGGTTTGAGCATTGGACTATGGCTCTGAAGGCCAGCGTTCGAATCCCAACTCAACCACGAAAACTCACTGGGTGATCTTGTCACACTCTTTCAGCCTCAGAGGATGGTGATGGGAAACCCACTTGCCAAGAAAACCCCATGATATGGCCTTAGGATCACAATAAGTCAGAAACAACTTGAAGGCACAGAACAAAAGCAGATGTGATGTTCAGTGGTACATGCTTGTTGTTGTTGATTTCAAATAAATACAGTGGGCTCTTGGTATCTACTGGAGTTTGGTTCCAGGATCTCCCATGTATACCAAAATCTGTGGATGCTCAAGCCCGATTATATACAATGAGGTAGTAAAAAAGATGTCCGTTATATGAAAAGGCAAAAATGAGGTTTGATGTTTGGATTTATTTAAAAATATATTTTCAAACCATAGATGGTTGAATCCTTAGCTGCAGACTCCATAGATATGGAGGGCCAACTGTAGCAGCTATTTGGTGGTGCTGAGATGGCTTAAAGGTGGATGGATGGTGAGCTTAATCCTTCTTCCCCTGCCATATTTCCAATGAATAATTCCTCTTCTAAAGCTGCTTTTAGTATTTAGAAAGCATCCTCCATCAGAATATTTTTTGGTGCAAATAGCAGATTGGGTGAGCAAGGAGGACAGGATAAAACTACCCCTTCCCATAGTCCTGATCACTCTTAGCCCCTCACCTCTGCTTCTATTTATATACCTAAAATGCAAAAAAATACAATCAATAAATTAACATCTTATTAATAACATGAACAATAGAGGGATTTTTAAAAGTAAATGTAGGTTTTATACCTAATGGCTTGACTTCATTGGAGCAAACGCGGGAAATGAACGTAAACAACAACAAAAAGTATCCTTTCAAATGATTTCGTTTTTCATTGCTTTCCAAACCTCTCCGCAGTTCTCCGGAGATTAAACATACCCATCCTCACGAATAAACCCTCTGTGAGATGTTTTTCTGCTTTTCAGAAAGCCAAAGATAGGCAAATATACAGATATAGGTGCAGATAGTTTGAGGCACAAGTGCTATGCTGGGATTCACTTAATTTTCACATTTTCAGGGATGGCTCTGTGAGAATTTTGATGGCAGAGTACAAGATCTAAGGCAAAATGCCTATTTCTAAAATGCCCAGCTGTGCCAATTTAGTTCAGCTCAGTCTGAACCAGTTTCCTGAGCTTGTAAATAATGATACTTAGTCTTATTATTCCTTATTTTTACTGAGTGCTGAAGGACCTTTCCATACTTGTATCTCAGCAAAGCATATTATTTCTCTCTATAGTGGCTGAACCTGTTCCATCAAGTTAAGTAATGCAGCTGCATCTTGTTGCAGTCTTGGACCATCTACATTTTCATGATTTTTTTTCTAATGTATTCCTATGGCTAGGACTCATGCAACTTGTACTTCAACAATATCTGGAAGGTTGACTGATTCCCACCCTTCATTTAGTGAAACTATACTCACTCTCTCATAACCTAAAGGCACCAGGTCCCAGCTGATCTTGGAAGCTAAGCAGGATCAGCTCTAGTTAGTACTTGGATGGGAAACTACCAATGAATGTCAGGTACTGTAGACTAGGTTTTGGAAGACAGAACTAGCAAAACCACCTCTTAAGTATTCCTTGCCTACGAAAACCCTACAAAATTAATAAGGTCGCCTAAGTCGATGGTCAACTTGAAGGTGCACACAGACTTGTACATGCACGCACAGCATTATAACATCAAATGTTAAAGCTGCACACTTTATAACTATAAATTTGCAACTGTAATGTATGAAAAGTCTCATTCAGTCAATTACCGGATCATATATAGAGCCAATTGGAGAGACATGAGTCTCACCACTTAATGTTTGGAAGCACCAGAAAAAAAATTATGTGTTCAATGCTAAACTCTGAAGAAGGTTCTGAAGCCACATTTGGCTAACTGTAGGTTGAAGTCCCTATGACCAAGAATCTGATCTTATCGGCTATTGGGAATTTCCCAATTAAAAAAGGCTATTTAACTGTCTGCAAATGGCTCTAGCCAGGGACTTAATGCCTGCAATGAAACTGCTCCAATTATGGGAGAAATGTAGGGGGCCATTAATAAAATCCACAGGCCTTATGGCCGATTCCAATCAAATTTATCCAAATCAGGTCCTCCTGCAGCTTTCTGAAAGAGTATCACAGAAGTTACGGGGACTGATCCCGTTAATTCTATCCTACTATCACAGCTGTGTAAATTTGCTTAATATGGTGAGGTTTCGGAAGAACATTTTAACATCGTTCCATATTGCGTCCATGAAAGTTCATGCTAAAATATAAATCAGTCTTAAACTTGCCACTTGATTTCTTTTCCCCTCTCCCTTTTTCTTTTTTATGCTGCAACAAACTAACATGGGTACATCTTTAAAGGCCTCTTTCTATCTTTCAGTTAATTCGAAGGACAGGTACCATGAGTGCTTAGTCCAGAGTTCTTGCTTGGTTTTTTAGCTGGCACTTCAAACCCTTTCCAACTGTATCAAGCCCCCGATCTTTTAGCCAGGATTGATTGCACCTTTGAATCTAAGTTGTTCTCCAGAAAAAATCAGACTATTATATGTTTCAGAAAGGGCACCATGACCTTCAGGCTGTAATAGTTTGCTTCTTAGCTTCAGAAGCCTGGCAGAGAAAAAGTCTGTGCTTCATTTCTCCTCCGTTTGATATTTTTCTCAGGCCCAGCCTTAAAGCGATGAGCCAGAGCTTCCAATTCAGGGATCCCAAACTCTCTGGAAAACATATACTGAATCACTCAGTAGAGAAACTTGTAGGATTTACTCATATATGGTTTCTGAGGCATCTGCGACTGGTGTCCATGTTAGTGGAGTTGTGAATTCACCCCAGGTTTTAAAGGAGCTAATGAGGACCACCATCTGGTGCCTCCACTATGGCACCAAATGCGAGGACCTCCTAGAAGCCCTGGAGGTCCCTGTGCAAGGCTTTATTTGTGTTATCCCACCAATGGGCACTGCCCTCTACTTTGAACCACTGCTGTCATCACACTATGTGTCTAAACTCCGTTGTGCCAATAACAGTGTTGTCACATTCTTAGAAGCACCAAGGTAACATGCAAAAATTAATTTGTTAAATAGAAGTTCAATATACTGTTAAAGATGGTGGTGAGAATCCTGTATCAGCTACCTAAGATATCTAACTAAGGGGCTATACAGATAGATGGCATGCAGCCGCCCCATTTCACCCTAGATTGGGGCTGTGACAATTGCACACTGTGGCCTCTGGAGAACACAAAAAGAAGCTGTGAAAGCAGCTACTTTTTAGTGTCCTGGAAGAGGTGTCATAGGCGTGGTGGTGCGCAATGACGAAGCCTCTTCCGTGCTGTACCATTTGGGTGCTATGCCATAGTGGCATCATCATGGCGCATGCTGTATAAACAGGCGCACGCCAAAATGGTGCCATGGGGGCACTGTCACAGCATTAAGCATGGGGATGCTATGCTGTGACTCCATCCACAGACCGGCACAAAGTCCCAGTCTGTATCCCCCCTAAGTATACTTAACTAAATAACCTCTACAACGTATACAGCTATCTCATTCTGTGGTTCTGTGATCCTGATCTGACTGTCCCTCCAGCCTGACAGAAACTTCATTCATCCATGTTTTTATTGCTTGCAAAATGGAACTTCTTGTCCCCATGCAGCTGATGCCTGGAAAGGTAGATGGGGGGGGGGGATTGTGGCAACTGTGCCACAATTGTGATTAAGTAGTGATTGTGACTATCACTTATGGATGAGTAAATCTAGGTCACTGCTTTCTATTCATGATCACTACTTAGTCACAATTGTGGCACGATTGCCACGATCATAACTTCTCCCTCTTCACAACTTACTTTACCAGGAATTAAGTACATTGTGAGCAGGAGGTCAATTCTGCTGGTGATCAGAACATTGGTGAATGACGTTTCTATCAGGTTTGGGAGGGGAAGTTGGACCAAATGTAGATTTAGTTAAGTATATATAACTAAGTAAAATTATGGAATCATACAGTTGGAAAAGACCTCAAGGCACATCAAGCCCAACCCCCTGCCATGCAGGAATACATAATTTCTCTAACAAATACCAGTCTTTTCCTCTCCAAAGCCCATAACATCACAGAACCATTCACAATGCTGTGCATGTTTGAGGTTTAGGATTCAGCACCTTGGATAGACCATTTAAAGTTGAAATTCAAACTCCAAATGGATCCAACCACAGTGCTGACATGGAAAACATGAGCTGGCACTGTTTGGAGGCAAAGTGACCTGGCCTGCACTAGCTTGACGAACACATGAATCAGGATGTTTCTGTCCTTCAGATTTGCACAGTTCTGAGTTTTGCAAGACAAACGTGGGCTCAAAAAGTACCAAAAGAGAGATTATTAGACAGTGGGTGGGAGAGAAATATTTTCAGTAATAAACATATATTAAAGTGTATATTTTAGGATAGAAAATGCTTTAAAATGGGCACACTTAGATAAAACTCATTTGTTAATTTATAGTGGGTGAGGAAATATTTAAAACTAATTTTTAAGTATGTATAGAAAAAGAAGGAAGGCTAGTGGAAAATAATCCTTATTTAGTCATGTGTCGATGTAAAACTTCTCTCCTTTCCATGGGCAGGTATCCTGAATCAGCATCCAGATTTGACACTTAGGCTTCCTCCTGTTGCCTGTGAAGCAAGGTCTCTTTGCTCTCCCTTCCAGTTCACTGGTAGCCATCAATACTGGACTAGCTCTGAAACATTATGAGTATCACAGCAGATGTTGGTGCTATTTCTGGCCCTCCTCTCACCAAAGGTGCCTAGTGCCTACATGAGGACAAGAAACAAATGTTTGAGATACCTACTGGGTTTTGTTTCTAGATAATGGGAGGTCCAATGCCAGGCAGTTGCTCTGTCAGCATCAAATGATACCCAGCTTGTGAGCAAAGAGATGCCCAGTTCTCCAACTGGGTAGAGAGATAACTAGCTAGGATATACTACTAGCTAGGATATGTGCTCTTCAGTTCAAGTGTTTATTAGAGACAAGAGGTTTCCTATGTTATTTCCTTATTTTGCACCTGTGTTTCTCTGCGCATAGTGACAGCTGGTAGCTCTCGTATCAGTGGGGTGATGAATCCACTCCTGGATTTACTCTGAGCTATCTGAGCTGCTGAACCAATGTGGGGGCTAGACTTCAAGACTTTGAATAACTTGTTAAAGTTTGGACATTCCAGGTGTCCAGCCATATAGTTGAGGTGTCCCTTACCCTCTCCTCTTGTTCATCTCATGGGCACCTTTCTACCCTCAGCAGAAGTGGTGTCACACTGCAGCCTTTCCATAGAGCTCCTGCTGGTGAGGAATTGGTGGCTTCTTTGACAAGCCATCCCTTTTCCCTGTGCTGCTCAGTGTGAGGAGTGGGGATGGCACAGATCTTGACAAGTGGACAACTGGTGCTGCCCAAATTGGGCTCAATGCAGCTGTCGCCATGCCAAAAACCATGTGCTCAGCCTGGAGTTTCAGGGAAACACCAGGACTTTCCCTGATTTTGCTTACTCTGGGTCAAATTTGGATCATCAGGAGAAAAGTATTACTCTGGAAGCAGCTGTGCATTGTGGGCACAGACAGCAGTGGCTTTGGGGTGAGTTCAGGGTTTTTGTACAAGTGTAGACAAGTCACGAGAGAAGGAGTGTTGTAGGCCCAGGGCCACTTAGTTTTATGGCTTGGTGAGGACTAGGACCTTGCTGTCTCAAGTCTGAATTCCAACACTCTGTCCCCTTCAATACACTTAAAGAAATACTGAGAAACCAAACAGAAGAACCAATACTAAATCAAAGAGACATCATTTCCTTCCCTTTCATGGCACCATTTGAAGCAGGTGATACTGCTTTACTGTGTGGAAGGAGCTGGCCATTTTCCTGGCATGCTTAAAATGGATGCAATGCAATGCTGGGGAGAGGAGACGATTACTATTAGGGTCCCATTAGGAGCCATTTACACCTTCCTCAGAGGTGTTAGCACCTTATTATCACATTACGTGACAATCCTCCAGCCTCAGTGTATAATGGGAATGTAAATCAATAGCGTGCCTAGCAACCAGGCTTGGTGGGGTGGGACAGAGCCAGTGCGGAAGGTACGTGTGTGCTAACACCCGCCATGTGAACCCTGATAGGTTATAGCAAGCACACAGATGCTTGGTTAACAGGCGATTAATGCGCCAGAGGAATACAGGCAAAGGTCAGGCACCTAGGGCCATGCAATATTTCTACTTACTTCTTTGTCAGCTTGTGCTGTAGATAAATGCATTTGAAGTGGAAGATTTCAGGCTTCATGAGGTTGAGCATTGGGGGTGTGCGGAGAGAGAATGAAAGAGAGAGAAGGTGGAAGGAAGCATGGAAGTGATGGAAGAAGAAATACAGAAGACCACTTAGCTGTCTTCATGAAACTGACTATGTAGTGGTGGAGATCATGGGAACAAGGCGCATGAGTTATCCATACTCCCACTGTTGCCATGCCTCTGCATATTCAGTTGAATGTGGAAGAGGAGCTGCTATTCCAGGGAGGAGCAGCATGTGGCTATGTACTGCAGTGCCAATACTTTGAGATCCAATGCTAATATTTTTATTCTTTAAAAGGAGACATGTGCTCCCGGAAGACTCCAGGAACCGCAATTCGCTTTTAAAACAAGTATAAATGTTTGTTTAGCTTCATTCATATATCCATACAAACAGAAAACCCAATTAGGCAGTGTTCTCAATTTATTCTTTTACTTGCATATTCTTGATATAAATCTTATTCATACATTCTATATAAAGCTTAGCAAAATGCACAAAGAGGCTATTGCACTCTTTCATTTCTGTTGTCTTTCCTCCATTCCTGGTCTGCCCTAACTTTGCCTGAGGTGAAAGACAAGATGTCCATATGACATGAAGAAGCCAGATAAACCAGGAATTGCAGTGTTTCATCTCATAGGCCCTGACGCCAAGGCTATTCAGACTATTTCGTGTGAGGAACAGTTTAGGGATGACCAACCTTCTCTGACTCTCACCATAATCCAGTATAACTGTCTCCCCTGCCTTCTGCAACAGCAGGGTTCCCAAAGCCATTGAAACCTAGTTCTACAGATACCTCCACATGCATGTATACATGGAAAGCAAGATGAATATATGAATATCTGTCAAAGAAGAAGAAGAGCTCATGTTTTGAGCATAGTTCCTTCCCGTATATTTCAATCTTTCAAAGTCTGCTGCAACACTATTAACGCTTATGATGTTAAAATTAGCTGAAGAGACTATATATACATAAAGATACTGAAGGATTCAGTCATATCGTGTATCATTTATTATAAAATTCTGAAATGTTATAAAATAGATGGAAATGTTATAAACTAAACACTTCCCGATATTTATTCTTTTGCCTGATGAAGAAGCCAGTGGAGCTTGAAAAGATTGCATGGTATGTTTTGTGCATTTCTGTTTACCAATAAAGGCATCACTCTGTTGTGGATTTTGTTGGATTTGACTGCGAGGTCAGGCAAAAGATGTGGAAGATTTATACAGGAGAAGAAAAGTGATGATGATAGAGTCACAGGCCTACGTTGTGTATCCTGTTTATGGAGGAATCTCAATGAAGTCAAAGACCATTCCCCTTCTTGGCCATTTGGCGATCAGGGACAAAGGACAATAAAAGACAGGTAATAGATGACCTGAGAGCCAGCATAATGGTTTAAGTGCTGGACTGTGACTCTAGAAACCATGGTTCGATTCCCAATTTGGTCATGAAACCCACTGGGTGTCTTTAGGCAAGTCACAGGCTCTCAGCCTCAGGGGAAGGCAATGGTGAACCTCCTTTGAACAAATCTTGCCAAGAAAACCTCATGATAGTTTTTTGTGGGTTTTTCGGGCTATATGGCCATGTTCTAGAAGAGTTTCTTCCTGACGTTTCGCCAGCATCTGTGGCTGGCGAAACATCAGGAAGAATCTCTTCTAGAACATGGCCATATAGCCCGAAAAACCCACAAAAAACTATGGATGCTGGCCATGAAAGCTTTCGAAACCCCATGATATGTTCACCTTACGGTCGCCAGAAGTCAGAAGCAACTTGAAGGAACACAGCAACAATAAAATTTCACCCCCATTAGCAACAGAAAAGTAACTTCCCCTAGCATAGCATGATGTATATTGTGCATTTTGGTTGGCTAATGAAGATAGTACTCTTTTGTGGATTTGGAACATTAAATTTCTGGTGTTTTCCCCCTTCTGTTTTGATATTTCTTTCTTTTGTCACTAGAGGGCATGTTTATACCATTTTTCCCCTTTAAAATGACCAATCATCTCATATAGAGGTGGAGGATTTTCTCTTCCAAACAGTACTACAGTTCCCAGTTATGTGCGACTCCTCTAAGGCAACAGTCTTGCTAGGTTTCAGAATGATTGGACGAGTTGCTATGATATCAGTTTATATCTTTAGCATTTTCATCGCCTAAACCTAGGATGGGGAACCCATGCGCCTCAAATGTTGCATTTCAACTCCCATGACATTCAGCCAATGGTCAAGGATAAATAAATATGTGAAGGCCAGGCAGGGAGAGAAGAAAAAAGTGACAAAGCTTTCCTAACTGAAAAAATGAATATGGTGAATATAGAAAGTTCTCTTTTAGAGTGATGAATTGAACTTAAAACAAGGATGATCAGATGTGGCTACAATGATGGAGCTCTGTTGTCAAAGGTACTGCTGCCACTTATCACTTAAGCCAGGAAGTGTGCTGCAAATCTTGGAGCTCTGCAATGACTGCAGTGCTCTCCCAGTCACAAAGTGAATTGAGAGACTGGTATCTGAAGAGATCCCCTTGAGATCTTGCCACAACTGCTTGCCTTAAAATGCCCTGTAAATGGAAGAGTATTTCAGGCATTATTCCCAAGTACTCTGACCTTCCTTCCTTTGCACTTCCTTCCTTGATCTTCATTAGTCGTTGTTCCAGTTCTATGCTAGTATGGTATCTTAGACTGTCAATATTCATTGCTGAGGATCCCATGGACAGCCAAAACGACAAACAAATGAGTCCTAGAGCAGATCAAGACAGAAATCTCCCTGGAAGCCAAGATGGCAAAACTGAGGCTGTCATACTTTGGCCACATCATGAGAAGGAAACAAATAATAATCATAGCATCATAGAATCATAGATTTGGAAGAACCCACAAGGGCCATCCAGTCCAACCTCCTGCCATGCAGGAACTCTCAGTCAAAGCATCCCCAACAGATGTCCATCCAGCCTCTGTTTAAAGACCTCTAAGGAAGGAGACTCCACTACACTCCGAGGAAATGTGTTCCACTGTTGAACAGCCCTTACTGTCAGGAAGTTCCTCCTAATGTTGAGGTTGAATCTCTTTTCCTAATGCTAGGAAAGGCAGAGGGAAGTAGAAAGAGAGGAAGGTTGCATGCTAGATAGATGGATTCTATTAAAGAATATGAGTTTGTAGGAGTTGGGCAGAGCAGTAGAGGACAGGGATTTTTAGAGATGTCTCATCCACAGGGTTGCCATGGGTTGAAATCAAATTGAAGGGAGTCAACAACAACAACAAAAACCGCTGATCTTCAGCACATTTCGTTGGGAACCTGCCTGGCTTAAGATGGAGATTTCTGAAGTCATGTCACAACCATAAGCATTAAACGCCAAAATTTTGAGATCTTAAATTTGGCATGTATGTGTGTGAACGCACATGTTCATGTCTTCGAATCTCCTCTTGACTTATGGTAACCTCATGAATTTCTTATGGTTTTCTTAAGCAAGGAACACTGAGAGGTGGTTTTGCCAGTACAATCTCATAAATATTGAACATGATGTCAACCAGGGCATTCATATATTTACTCCCCCACATCATGACTAAAAACTATTTACCAGGTAGACTTTTATGCAAGTCTCTATACAGTATCTCATATCAATACCATTCCTGTCAGTTTCCCTTTCTCAGTTCTTTTATGGGAATGAATGCTTTCCTTCTGCTTGGCGTGATGAAAGACTAGACGAGGCTAAATCTGTTTCTTTAACTGATGTCGACGGTTTCTTCTGTTTTTCTCCATGTGCACATATATACCCGCCCCCTCGTTTATCACAAACTGGCAAAAACAAAGCGTTTTCTTAATCGATCTGGTGTTTTTTAGGATGCAGGATGCAGTAGTGCTACTTGTAGCAACGTAAAAATACCAATTTCCTCCAGGATCTTGGGATTCATAGTTTGGCGAGGTGTCAGAGCGTTGTACTCCACTCCTCTATTGCTACAGTACAGGAGTTCTGTAGCAGAGAATACTGAGCATCTCCTTAAACTACACACTCCAAATTTTCCTAAGATGGAGGCATGGCAGCTATAATGGCAACAGAACAACACTTTATTATTTGGGCTACAACTAGCGGACATCCATAGACACTGTCTGGAAGATTCTGGCAGTTGTAATCCAAAATGGTAACTTACCCAAAGCTTGCAATTGTGTAATTTGGAATTATGAAATTGGGACCTTTGTTTAAAGGCCTTTGTGGAGAGAAAAAGAGAAAACGTCTTGGAAAGGAAAACTAGAACAGCAAAGTGATGTGGCACAGGCATTATTTCATAGGAAACAATGCAAAATCATATAAATGATGGCGTGTGAGAGAGAGTGCACAACTCTTGAAAGGGCATTATTTTAAAGTGACAGCATTATGCATCTAAGGACAAAAGGCTGCAAAGACAATATAGCACTGAAAATGTCATAAGTCAGAAAGGTAGATGTAAGTCTAGAGATAAAAATTTTTTGTTCATAATTGAAAAAGAAACTTCAGTTCTACTAAGAATGAAAGAAGTGAATATGAATGCAATGACAGAAACCCTTTGAAATGTAAATCTGTTGCCAGCATTATCTGTGTTAGGAAAAAAAGAACAACAATTTAGAGTTTTCGTGGAAATAAACCTGGTGACGAAGAGTTGTGTCAAAAAAAATGAAGTAAGAGGAACACATATCTACCTAAAAGATAGAAAGCTACACAAGGAAGGATGGGGGAATGTATAGCACCAAGACTCCCCCAAAATTTGGTTTGAAAAATATATGATTTTCTGCATTTTAATAACATTAAAAAACATATTTTACTCCTTCACCCTGTTTTTGTGTCCTTATCTGCACAACCAACTCTTCAGCTAAAAAGGCATGCCACACATATGTATACCAGTGGTAGCTGGTAGCTTCCATCTTGGTGGCGATTGCATATAAACTTTTGAGTTTTAGGACATGTCTACATGGGCCAAATAAAGTAGTTCCCCTCTGTATTCATGGCAATGTCTCTTCATGATGCAGGGACCAATCCCTGATTCACAATGTAAGCTGAATCTGCCCCATCCCTCCCTTAGAATGGTTTGCAATAACTCACCTTTTGCTCCAAATCTAGCAGGAAAATCTGGAGCACTCCATAGCAACACTGGGAAGCTGTTTGCACATGGGTCCTGCTTTGTTGTCCAGCACCACAGTTGCTGGCATTTCACTGATGGGTGAAGAGCAGGATGAGCATGACATTGCAGGATGCTGTGCGATAATCTTCCCGCAATCGCATGATAAGGACAGGAGCATCTTGCTTCACCCTCGTCCTTATCATCCATGTGGTAATCTCCTGACAGTTTCCACTTGTTAACATGCGGCTTTCAATGTGGCTACTGTAAGTTTCAAAATAACTTTTATAAAGTAATTCCACTGGTCATGGACTGGTCATTTTTGTCACCATTTTCCGTATGGAGAAGCTGTTCAACACTATATAGGGCTCATTCCCACTACCTTTCAAATCGGACTCTGAACCGGTTCAAACGACCCTGGTTCCCACTTAATCCAAATTGCTGAAGCGATTCCAAGAGAGGGGCCATGGTCCATACCCATTTAACCCGCGACATTTTGACGCTGATTTTTTCTGCTTCTTTTCCAATAAATTGATTCAGTGCTATTATGAACCACAAGCAGATTGGAATCAATTCAAATTTCCCCTTAAGCCAGCTGGAACTGATTCATTTTGAATCGATTCATTGGTGAATGGGAACCACAAGTGGGTTATTTTGGTGCCAGAAAATGCGATCGGCACAAGTGTAATGGGAACCATGATCCAATGCCAAGTCGATCCATCAATTCGGAACACACACTGATTTATCTGTAAGTGGGAATGAGACCCTAGTTTCTTAACTTACCTGTTTCTGGCTTTATCTTGATCCTACCTCTAACTATCACCTAAGTTGATAATTGTTCTCTACCAGAAGAGAAGGCTTGGAGCTTTGGATTCTGGAATGAGTTTAAAAGACAAGTAAATTACTACTGTCATGATGAGACCTTGGCCAACCTGTGAAACAATGGGCCAATACAGAGGAGCTACAAAGCTGGATACTTCTAATGGCTCCACAATGGATGGCTGCATCTAAACTGCAAAATTAATGCAGTTTGATATGGTTTTAACTGCCATGGCTCAATGCTATGGAATTCTAGGATTTGTGTACTTGTACTTTTGTGTACTAGTTTTAGCCTTCTCTGTCAGAGAGAGCTCTGCTGCCACAAGAAACTACAAATCACAGGATCCCACAGAGCCATGGCAGTTACAGCTGTGCCAAACTGCATTAATTCTGCAGTGTGGCAGCAGCCAAAATCCCCTGATAAAATCATTGGGTCACAAACCAGGTGCCTTATCATAAAAGGTTGGGATTTCTGGGCATCTGGAGTGCACCTGGTTGCCTACCATTTTACTTGTACTTCCCTTTTAATAATAATATCTTTGCTGAAAGAAACAAAACACTTGGTAGCCTTCCACAGACTGAGATCTGAGAAGAACTGTTTCCTCATTCTTCTTCTCCTCTCTTTGTCCCCTTTCCGTTTTATTGATATCTCTGCTGTTTTATAAGATTGCTGTCACAACTCCAGGTGCAGGCAGGAGCTGGAGACACAGCAAAAGTCATCACTCTACTATAAGGTAATTGCATCTAACTGGGAGGAAGGGCTGTATGTTTTGGCCTGGCCAGGTATCTAATCTAACAAATGGTTGAGTGCCTGTTATCAGTTCCGACTGATATGCCAGCTACACCCTTTCCTGGACGTCAGGGATCTTGAAGCCATAGTACACGCGCTGGTAACCTCATGTCTGGATTTCTGCAATGCACTTTATATGGGGCTACCCTTGTGCTTAATCTGGAAACTTCAACTGGTACAGAATATGGCAGCCAGACTGGTCTCGGGTACACCTAAAAGGGACCATATTGCACAAATTTTAAGATCTCTTCACTGGCTGCCCATCAGTTTCTGGTGCCAGTATAAGGTGTTGGGATATAAATTAATTTTATTATTATTAAATTTATTATTGATGGGAAAAATTTACCCAAAGATGCTTACACATCATTAGATCACTTTCCTGAGAATCCTTCATCTGCTGCATTTCTAAAATGAAGCTCTTAAAGACAACATAGATATACATATATATTTGATTTCTGTGCCAGGGCTCTGTTTAGGAAGATGGAGAACCTGCAGGGAGAGAAAAGAAAAAGAAAAGCAGTAAGACTGGTGGGACATGAAACTTGAGGATCATTTGAATATTCACCTTTACATCGGTGCTTTTGGGTACCTTTGGCCTGTTACAGACTGCCAAAATAAACCTGCTTCGGGTCTCTTTGGAGGTATGCTGGTTAAATGATGCATGCATCCTAAGAATCTGGAAGCTGCACCAAAGCTGCACTCTAGTGCTTAGGAATGGATTGTGGCTTTGGCGTGACCTCCGGACTCTTAGGACCCATGCATCATTTAAATAGCATAACTCCAAAGAGACCCCAAGCAGCTTTATTTTGGCAGTCTGTAACAGGTCTTTGTGTTCTAGCTTTGGGTTCTTCCTGTTATCCATGTGAACCTACATCCCTCTACTAGAGATGGGGAAGAATTTTGCTTCAGCTTATTTCTTTAGACTGGCAAAAATTTTGCATTCTTTGTATACAAGAATTTTTAAAAGAAAATGGAATGTGGGAGAAGCCAAAATATGCAGATTTATCCTGAAGACCTTGAGTGTTCAATTGTTTAAAAGGTCTGGGTTTCCAGTCCCTTTGTATTCAACCATGTTAGCACTTAGAAGCCTTTTGGAGAGGTTGCTTAGCTTTAACATCTGTACGGCATGAAGGTGCAATATGATCTTCTTTCATTTTCAATGTCCCAAAAGCATCAGATCCCATCTGATCTTAGAGGTAAAGCAGGGTCAGATTTGGTTAGTATTTGGATGGGAGAGCACCAATGAAAGCCAGGTGCTGTAGGCGATGTTTTAGAAGAAGAAGCAGCTTGCAAAACCATCTCTGAGTATTCCTTTCCTAAGAAAACCTTACAAAATTCATGCGGTCACCTTGAAGGCATATGCGCGCGTACACACACACACACACTGCTGCTGCTTCTAGGGTTGTCAGATTAAAACCTTCTTATTTATTTCCGTTATTTTTCTGAGCAGACAATTGCTGTTTTCTCTACAAAAACAGCAGAGGGTAGTGACAAGGAGATCACATATTTTTGAGCTGTGTATGCATCATGCTTGGCTTTTCCTGTCTCTTCAGACTTTCTTTGCAATTCACAGGTGCTATGCTATGGAGAATTCTGTCTAGTTATCACTGTTGAAGTTTGACTCAAGTACCACATAACCAACAACTGCACTGATTTGGCAGAAACAGTCCCGGGTAATTTTCTGTCACTTCACCTTTTCACGTGCTTTTAAAATGTCTTAGGGCCCAAAGAGACAGGTCAAAATAAAGCTGCTTTGGGTCACTTTGGAGATATGTTGTTTAAATGACACAGACATCTTAACAGGTGAGAAGCTGCACCAAATCTGCATTTCAGTCTTTAGGAATGGCTTTGATGCAGCATCCGACCTCTTAGGATGCATGCATCATTTAAACAACATACCTCCAAAGTGACCCAAAGCAGTTTTATTTTGGCCTGCTTGTTCGAACCCTTAGTTTCTCTCTTCTTCTCCCACTTTTCTCTTTTGTTCTCATCTTATGCCACATACTGCAAAGTGAGTTCAAAGTACAAAAACAGTTTGCATTCAATGAACTCAGTAGGAGGGAGAGGATACACAGGGCAGAATCTTTCCCTTCCCAATAGACTCAGGCAAAAGCAAACTGCTGCAGCCACTTTTAGCTTATTTTCCCTCGTGAATAACGTTTGACATCTTGACCGTACTCTGATGTTGCTTGGACACACACGTACTGGTTTTCATCTGTGAAACGTTGGAAGGTATGGTGCCAGACCAGGCAGTTTCTGTACACGGCATCATCATATCTGGTTGAAAGACGCCTTGTCCAGGTTTAGGAGAAGACAAGGACGTTACCATTTTCTTCCCAGCTCTACTTCTGCCTTCATGTTTCCAAGGTTCACAGCTGTTAAGCAGCCTGTTTGTGAACCTTCTTTGGAAAGCAAGAAGAGGAACTGAGTTATCATGACAATTTAGCTGAGGTGTCCTGACTTCCTCTGTTTCAAGATGTTTGACTAAAGGTTTTGACAGAGAGTGATCCCAACAAAGGTGTTCTTATGAGATTGCTATAAGCATCTTTGACTATATTTTTAAGTCATGGGGGCAGGACAGAAGGCTGACTTCCATTCGGATTTTTTCCCCATATAGGTACCAAAAACACATGTGACACACAGACTTGTCACCCAATATAGGAGAACAGCTGGACAGGGGCTTCTCAAAGAACATCCAGGCATTTATGTTACTTTCCCTGAGCATTTTCCCCCTAAGGTCATTGCTTCACTCTTTTTAGTGGTAGTACCCTGTCTGTAAGTACTCAAGATGAGTTTATATGTGAGGTCTGATTTGAACTTCGGCCTTCTATGTGTGATTATTTTTCAAGGATCTATAACATACAACAAACACCAGCACTTATATCTTACCCTATGACTTCTCATTGCCACATTGCTTTCTGTTTCCTCCAGTGTGAAAAATAAACTCCCAGAGGCAGGAGATCGGAACAGCTCCTAGATCCTCCTTGGAAGATGAAGAATCTCACAACATTGGCTATACCAGTCCTTCTATTTTTCTGTAAAGGTAGGAGTGAGGAATGAAAGGGGCAGCATCATGGAAACAGGTGTCTTAGGTTGCCTGACTCTGTTCAGTGATGTCAGCTTCATTTCCCAATTCGAGCCAACCAGTAACTGACTAACTTGCTTCTCCCCATAATCATCTAATAAAAGAAATGTTTGCTATCAAACCATAACATGAAACAGGGCCAGAATCCTCTTGGTGGCATTTTCTGGTTTAACTGAGATTATGAGAATCAGTGCTGGAGTGGTTTGAGCATTGGAGCATGACTCTGGAGACCCAGATGGGATTCCCTGCTCAACCATGGAAACCCATTGAGTGACCTTGGGTATGTCACATACTCTCTCAGTGAGGGGTGAAAATAGGAGACTTACATCCATACGTTCTATCCAAAACTCACCTTTCTTCTTTCTTCCGACAGGTATATGGAGCAACCGAATACAAGGTTTTACACTGACAGCACCTACCTCTGTTACAGTGCAACAAGGTCTCAGCGTACATATTCCCTGCCAATTCACTTATAGACATTCACATTTAAATGATAAAATATCTGCCTACTGGTTTAATAACAAGGAAAGAACTGAATTTTGTTTTCGCAGTGCTCTCCATAAACATTGTGTTCGAGGTCTTCTTGTAGCCACTAATGATGGCATGCAGACCATAGAAAGATCAGCCAAGAACCGTTTCCACCTAACAGGAGATGCTAACCGTGGTGACTGCTCCTTCAGCATCACTCGTGTCCAAGCAGAAGATGAGGGAAATTATTACTTCAGAATTATAGTAAACAGAGAATTAAAGTTCAGTTATTCCACTGAGTTTCATTACACCTCGCCTCAAGTTTCCGTGGCAGGCAAGTGCTTTGCAACCTATGTATTAACTAGTATTAATGTGTTCTTATCAGTCCGTGATCCTTTTTCTCCTCAACACTTGAAAAACATGTTTGGGTAGAAAGTATAATACTATATATTAACTAGTATTATATTATATTATATTATAACTAATATTATACATAATGAATTAAATATTCACTTATTACTGTCACCTCTACTTGCAGTATTCTATAATGTCTTTCATGTTAAGGACAAGGGATTAGGATTAGGCCTAAAAACTGCAGGGACGACCAGAGTCTGGAGTAAATCCATCATGGATACACCACTCACTAGCTTAGAAACCACCACCTGCCACTGAAAAGTGTTGGCCCACACCTTGCTTATCTTGTTGAGGGACCCACAGAGAATACCCATCAGTTTTACCTATTCTGTGTGCAACTAGCTTAGCACTATTGAACTTTCTTCACCCCTTTTTAATAACTGTCATCAACTCTGCTTCCCGTTTTACTCTTGCCTTTGCCATCCGTTCATTTAGTACCCTCGGTGTTTGCCCTGTTATATTTCAGATCGAAACCGAGACATGGAAATCACATTGAACCTAACAAGCCTGAGACCTGCTGGTAAGATTAAATTTGAGATGAACTTGTATATATTGGAAATTATTGCATTTTATTGATCGTATATGTTTGTTTTTATTGGGTTGTGACCCTGCCTCGATCCACAGGGAGAGGTGGGGAAATATAAATAAATTATTATTATTATTATTATTATTATTATTATTATTATTATTATTAACCCCTTTACCGCTAGAAAAGTGAGGATGTTTCAAGGAGTTCAGTCAAACAAGCTCACAACTGCTCTTGAAGGTCAAAGCATGGAGCTGGCAGTGCAAAGTCTGAACAGAGTAGAAAGATATCTGGGGTGGGCTGCCATCTCAGAATACCTAAGAAGCTCAGTGTACCCAAAGCTCCATCTTGGAGTTTAATATAACTTAGGCCTGTGCTATCTGGCCTAGCAAGCTTTTAAAATGTCTTGTCCCTGTTATATTCTGGAGAGAAGGGGATCGTAAAGAATCTAGCAGGTCACAATACACAGCGGGTGTCTTGCATTTTCCTTAGTGCAGCATGTAGAGCCCCATGGCTGCTTTTGCAGCCTCAGTCCTTCCAAAATCTAGCTCCTTTCCCTGGTTGAATTCTAAGCCCTCCAACATTTCATGGGTAAAAACTGGCGCACATGTGGGCAAGCGACATCATTGTATGCTCAAGATGGGGAAAGGATTAACAAGGAAGGACAAACAAGCTAGGAAAGACTGCAGTAGATTGCTTTTGCCTGAGCCTACTGGGCAGAGCAAGATTCCACTCCCTCCTTTCCTACCACTGAGTTAACTGAGCGTAAACTACTTCTGCGCTTTGAACCCATAGAGAACAAAGTGGGAGGAGGAGAGAGGAACTAGGACATTTTAAAAAGCAGCTTTAAAAAGTGGGACGAAAGAGGATCAAACAGGACTGTCCTTGCCAAACTGGAACAGCAAATGGGTATGGAACTGCATCTCCTAGAAATCTCCAGGAGCAGTAATACATCTTTTAGGAAGGCTGCACCCTCCACCCAAACATGCTACACTGTTTAACATTTAAAAATTCCATCTTTTCAAAACAAGAAGTGGCCTTCCAGTTACTTCTTTTTGAAGTTTTTGGCATTTTTGGCAGCCCACGTGGCACCTGAAGGGTCTTAAGGGAGACAGAAATGTGGCCTCCAGACCCATTCAATTGCCCACTCCTTTATCAGCTGGTTATAATATGTGCAGCTCTGAGCAAAACTGTTGTACCAGAGCATCCCCAGCACATCATGATATGAAGAGAGGATTCTTTTTTTGCAGGCATTATCCAACAGCTTTGGCACTCAGTTCGTTTCCATTTTGTAGATTCATCCCCAGAGAAAGGAGAAGGGATTTCGGATATTGTGGTGGCCCAAGCAGGTGCTTCAGTCAGACTACTCTGGCACATGGATGGAAGGCTGGATCTCACCCTGACCTGGATGAAGGGGGACACTATCCTCAAATCGGGAGAAGACAATATACTCCAACTGGCCAATATCACATCAGAGGATGCTGGGGAATATCAGTGCCAGGCAGAAAATCAACAGGGCTCAGCCAGGCAAGCTCTCTGGGTGATTGTACAATGTTAGTCCCTTTGACTTCCTTCAGTTAAGTGCTTAACAATTTTCTGCAACACCAGCAAGCAATCCTGATTAATGTTTGCAGCATGGGATATTTACAGTGCTTCACAAACATGTACTCAGACAATAGGATTTTAAAGCATGGACACAGCTCCAGCAGCATTGCTAAGCATTTCTTATTCCTTCATCTAGACTGCTCTGCACTGCACTGCAGAATTAATGCAATTTGATACTATTTTAACTGTTACGGCTCTGTGGAGTCTTGGGGTTTGTAGTTCGTTGTGGCACCAGAGCTCTCTGACAGAGAGGGCTAACTATCCCACAAAACTACAAGTCCCACAGCCTTGAGTCATGGCAGTTAAAGTGGCGTCAAAGCTCTGCCCCCATTTTACCTTCTCTAGTTCAAAAACATCCTTGGATGTCCCAAATGATCATCAAAATGACCCATGATGGAGTTATATTTCTCATTTGGCTGCATGATAAGAAGAAAATCTGCAAGGGTTGAGTTTCTCATTAGAGCTCTGCCCTGACTAAAAAAGCCACACCAACTCAATTTTGAAATGGAGGGGCAAATAGGGCAACTGGATTGAATACAAGACAGGGCTCCTGTACATTTAATACCTAGCAAATCCAGTATGACATACCTTAACGTTCTGCCAGGTGGAACTATGCAAAATCTCCTCCCTCATGGCCCCAAACCCACAGTTTAGCTGCAATATTTCCCTAACATAGTGGCCAGTGAAGAACAGTCTGATGCTGGTGGTGATCGAGGAGGAGGAGGAAAATCCAGCTATGTCCCTATAACTGAATGCACACACTTGCAGAACCATAGTTGGTTGTTCTTTGCCACCTCTTTGCTCTCCACCGGCCACTAAATAGCCATGAGCAGGAGATGCAGATACCTACTCCAAGGTAGGTTTGGAGTGGGTGAGGGAAGACACATTGGTCTCAATCCTACATTTCCTAAGCATAGCATAAATATCTATGGGTGAACCTACCCCACAGTGAGCCATATACCCTTCAACTCCCAGCTTACTGTAAAGCCTTGCTAGGCCATTCTATGCTTTATGGCAAGCATACAGGATCAGAGAAGGTTCATAGCGAGACACACAATGATGATATGAGTTTGGAGATCCACAGGGGTCTCAGTGCTTCTGTAATCATTGTCCAGAAGCATTGTGTAGAAGCACAATTATGGCTGGTAGAGGAGCTTGCCAGACGCTTCTCCAGTCCTTCCTGCTTGCCATGCAATATTGAATGGTTTGCTAGGTAGCTTTAGGGCATTAAAATGAGTCAGGAGACACTGTACAGGGAAGAAGGGAACACCAGTCCCACAGCACCTAAAAAAAGACATCCATGTGTGTAAATGATACTTATGTATGTGGATGTCCCTAATTGAATTCTGGCCAGTGAGTACTTCTGCTAGAACTTTATTCTCCATCTTCTTGTCCAGGATCTGATAACTATTAAAAATATACAGGAACTCTGTCCTGTATTCAGCTTGGTAACCCCAGGAGAAAACTATGGATGACATTAAAATGTTGGGTTTGGATTTGGGTGCAAGATTCGCCCCCCCCCCCCCCCCTTACAAATATGCAGCATACTGTAGGTCAGGAGAATCCTTAAGCCTTTCCAGAATGTCGGGCCCAAGCCAACTGTTGACATAGAACAAATAAAAACTTCCACAGGAGGGAATAAATGAAATAGGTTAGTCCATTGTGGGAGAAAGGTGGGATATGAATCCTTGAAATAATTTTAAAATAAATTGTAAGAGAGGCTGGAAAAGTTACTTTTAGGACAATAACTTTCAGCATACCCAGCTATCAGGAAAACGGGAAAATGTAGTCCAATTTTTAGAGTTATAGTCCAAAAGAGTAACCTTTTCCAAGTTTTGCCTTGTACAGTACAGGAAGCTATTCTAGGAAACTAGGGTCCAGTTCATGTTCAATACTCAGTGAACCTCTTTGTATTCTTCCAACTGCAGCCAGTAGATGTACTGCAGTATTGCAACCATCACTGGATCACAATAAATTCATCTGACATTTTTTCCTCCTTTCCAGATGCCCCAGAGCTCAGCAGAAACCCTCAGAGAAATACTATATGTCGGCACCAGGGCAATAGCTTCCTCTGCAGTTGTTCCTTAATGGCTCTGCCTCCAGCTCAGATCCAATGGCAAGTGGATGGAGAAACTATAACCGAGAAGAACAGCAGAAGGAACCTGGAGGTCACTTCCTTAGTCCGGGGGAATGAGGTCACCAGTAGTTTAAACTGGACAGCCAGCATCGAGGTGGACCACATGATCTTGTGCATCGGAAGCAATTTTCATGGAGTGTACACAGTGCAGTATCTCCTCAGTGCCCTGAGAGACTCCAACACCACTTATGCTTCCTCAGGTGAGAGACTTTACCAGGTTCTGGATGCCTTTGCACACTGTCAGAATGAAAAATTCCAAAAAGGCAAATAGGCCGAACAATCCTCTACGGCAGTGATATATACGTAATCTCTTTCTCAGATGGGAGGATTTCAGTAGTGTCTAGTGGCTCCCATGTCAGTAAAGGAGTGAATCCATTCCAGACTTTAAAGGGATTCTCCAACATGCTGTACCCAGTTGCCAAATAGATTCAGTAACCTTGGATAGATCCCTTAAACCTGATCCGAACCCGAAATGGATTCAAAGCATTGCTCAGTTAGTATGTGCGTGCAAGTGCACACATATCTATGAGGTTTTCAGTGTTTTATTTGGTGTACATTTCCTCTGAGGCCCTGGGATTTAAATAAATGCTTTAAACAAAATTAATAAAATAGAATGGAGAAGCATGTCCATTGACTCCTTCCCAAGATGATGATGACGACAACGGTGATCAAAAGCATCATAATCATCCCTATTTCCTTCTCATTTGGTTTTCCAGAAGACTATTTGACTATGTTGGCTGCCAAAGACAAGAGTTCTAGTCTTGCATATTGTTAGGGCCTTGGAAGATACACTTATAGATCCATAGAATCATAGAGTTGGAAGAGACCACAAGGACCATCCAGTCCAACCCTCAAAAATCCAAATCAAAGCATCCCCAACATCCTTCCTTCCTTCCTTCCTTCCTTCCTTCCTTCCTTCCTTCCTTCCTTCC
>NC_056530.1:18900072-18937358 GCF_019175285.1 Sceloporus undulatus
TTCTTTTAATAGACTCAACAAAGAGATTAATTCATTCTTTGTCAAGAGCGTGAAGTGCGACTGCTTACTGGCCTCTCTCTCCCACTCCCCTCCTATAACTGCAGGAGCCCCGGATGAAATCCTTGCTGCAGATTCTGGACATTTCAGTGCAGCTATTGTCTTCCTGCTAGGGATCATCAAGTAAGTGATCCTCCTCTTGACTCAGGTGTTCGCTCTATGAGCCAGTTTATTTGGAAAACAGTAGAGGAATGGGGGAAATGATAACAGTAACTGTAACACAGCTCCAGGACAAGCCCCAGACATGTTGGACTTTACCGCATGCAAAAAGTAAGGCAAAAGAGTATGGTAGCATAGCAGTTCCCCGAGGAGATACAGTCGTCAGAGTGTGCTTTTTACTGACCTGATTTTTCCTGTTCAGCAAAAGACACACTTTGATGATGGTCTCCCTTTGAGAAGAGAATGCAAGCCCTACGACATCTATGACCACTATGTTCCCAATCCATTATACCTTTCTTTTTGTGCATGGTGAACTCACTTGATTCTTGAGGGGAAGAATAATATGCATTAGCTACTGTACTATCTACAAAAGCCAAAAGCAGTCGAATCTTTCTTCAACGTTGATGATGGGAACGGTGTACTCCAAGATACTTGAAGGCAGACCAGGGAAGTTCACATGGTACACAAGTGGTTCATTCACTCAGCCGCTTGACTAATGGCTTTGTTCTCTCACAATTCATTTTTTTAGGATTTTGTTTTGTTTCTCCTTCTTCTTCTGCACTTTTATGGAAGGAGGAATTGTCTCAAGAGGGTAATGGATGGCATTGCCTCGGATAAGCTCCAGTTCTTCAGCCCAAGGAAGGAATGAGTTTCAAACCAATCTGTGGATTTCTGGATCAAGCCCAGGCATGTAACGTCATGCCTTGTGATTTTAAATGAAGGATGGATGTCTTTGCAACATTTCTTCTCGAAGAAAGCAATGAGTAATTTTAGCAATTTTCTTCTCACTGTGAGAAAGCCTTTGAAAACGATGCTCTTTTCAAAACCCATTCACCATTCAGGACTTACGCCATACAAAATTTCCAGCCGGTTGTTGCTTGCAGGGAATAGTGTGTTCTGTTCAGGAAACAGCTTTTCCTGAGCAAACAATAATATTTCTGCACAGAAATATTAATGTCATCAATACTTTTGACTGAAGGTTAATAGTTCGTTGTTGGAAAATTCAAGAACACACATAGAAGAATCCGCAGTATAACATTCTGGCTGATCAGAATGAACTGTTCCAAAAATTTTATCTGTTCTCTTTTGGAGCTATAGGGAAATAACTCAGAAGGAGCTCTTTGACAAAACTACAAATCCCAGAATTCCATAGCATTGAGTCATGGTGGTTAAAGTGGTGTCCAACTAGATTATTTCTGTAGCATGAATGCAGTCCAAGAAATTGTTTCTTGAAATCCATTTGACTAACCCCCCCCCCCGACTCCCAATGGCTTATTATAATGCAGAGGTAGGCACTCCAGTATCTCACAGTTGTGTTAGACTACAAATCTCCTTACATCCAGTTACCGTAGCCAATGGTTGTCAGCTATGGAAGATGTAGTTCAAAATATCTTGAGGGTACCCAATTGACTATAATTATTCCCCTTTCCTGCCCAGCAAAACAAGCACTTCTTTTCTCCCATAGCTCCGTCTTTAAATTGATGAACTGTGGGGGTGGAAGACGTAGTACTGCTCATAAAAACATATCTGCTGCTTTGGAAAATGGGTCTGCTTTCTGTTAGAGAAGAAGTTCTGTGATTATCCAGATCATTTAATCTGCCAAATTATTTGAGACTTGGTATGATTTGATAATTAATTTTCTTTTCTTTTATATAATGCATCTCAAGACATTTCTTTTTCTTTTTCTGCTGCTTGGTACTCAATAAACTACTGTTTAATGTGTGTGTCTTGTCTGACTGGTGAATTTGCTGCCTGGAAATGTGTCTGGCCATCTTGCTGTGCTTTTCAAGCTTTGGTGTGAAGTGGGAAAAAGGCTGAATTAAATCCTTTAATTTTTTTAAAGCTCTTTTTAATGTAACAAAAGCTTAATCATCATCATCCATCATTCATACTTTTATAAAATATATAAATATATTTTCTCACGTTCTCACGTTCAAACAAACCCAATCCCAACCTCTCTTCCTCCATATTTCAGTCATAGCTGGATTTAGGGGCAAAACAAACCACTCCTTTGGAGCTGCTCCATGCCACCCCTTTTCTCACCGGATTGGGGCCGCGGCAACTGCAAACCATGGTCCGAGTAAACTGGATCTTCCCATCAGTGTAGATAGGCTCTAAATATTCTAAGCAGCTACTGGGGAGTGACACTAACAGAAGATCTCTAACGTTAAAGAAGTTACTACAGCACAGAGGAAGGCAATAGTTAACTACTCCTGGAACCTTTTAACTTGAAAACCCTTTGATGAGACAATCCAAAATGAAACAAGATGTAATGCCAGAAGATTAGACTCCCTGGTTGGAAGGCACTCAGCCAGCACCTGAGGAAGAGCAGAGGATGAGTAGCACTGTATCTAAGGTTGCAACTGGATTCAAGCTGAAAGGATATTCACCTGAAAGCAATCTCAGAAATGAACAAAATGTCTGAAGGTGCAGAAGCCCATGATCCTGAGTTTGCAAGACCTGAGCAGGGCAGTTGTTGACTGTTTTTTTAAAAATACCTTTATTTGCCATAATTAAAATACATAGTCTTTCATATAACCGATGCTATACATAGTACATCCTGCAATCTTACAATATATCATACAACGTTGCAATGCATCTTTCCACAATCTTACATGAGACCATACAGCCCCCACTAGTCCCTAACATCATATGCTCAGGTATCATGTACTATTTATTACTCTCCTGTTACTATACCCATATTCCACATTTGACATTCTCTCTGTCGTCTCTTTTGTAGCTTCTTCTTCCACCTCCTTCTTTACCCATACATTTCTTTCCAATCCTTCTTCACCTTCCAAACCTTTTATTCCTCTGCATCTCATTCCTTTACCCCTCCTCTCCTCACTCATTCCCTCCCTCTAGCCCTCTCTTTCTTCCACACTCTATCACTTCTTTTTCCGTTTTCCTTCCTCTATACTCCATACCTTCTTCACTTTCTCAAACCTTCAAGCACTTCCCAACCATTCTACACAATGCTATAGCATCCATATCTTGACCTCCTCCCTTGCCTTCTCTGAATTATATATTGATTCTTCTTGACTTTCTGTTCTACTCTTAAAAGAAAATCGAATACTCAACATTTTCACCTCTTAGAAATCTCAAAGATGAACAAAACGTCTGAAGCTACAGAGTAGTCCATGGCCCTGAGTTTGCAAGACCTGAGCAAGGCAGTTGTTGACTGTTGATCTCAGAGGTCTCTCATTCATAGGGTCACCATAGGTTGCCGTTGACTTAATGGTAGACAACAATAACAACAAAGAAACCACTTTTCTGCCTACCTTTGACCCCAAAGTAGTTAATTCTGTAGGGTCATGGCATCTTTCTTCCCTGAGTCAGCTTGGGTATTTCTGCCATGGTTGTAGTCAAGCTTCTCATCTGTGTTGGTATTGTCCCCAGGATTTATGGTATACTGTAATCCATAAAGCCTTTGTTAAGCAGGGAAAGCACAGATGTCTTGAAGACCTGCTGAAATTTCTCCCCAACAAAGAGATAAATGATAGGGGTGCAGCAAATATTGAAACAACCTGCAGCAGCAGCAATGTCCCATAGGATATGAACAGTTCTTTCCGATGCCACACGAAATACCAGGGAAGCATGGTAGAGATGGTAGGGAAGCCAGCAGATGAAGAATGATGCCACTGAGGCCACCAAGACTCGAAAAGGCTTCCCAGTCTTCACTAAGCTTTTCTTCTTCATTTCATGACCGATCCAACAGCAGCAGCCTAGTATGATGAGGAAAGGAAGCAGGAAGGCCAGCAGGAACACAGCCAGGAAGAAAGCCAAGTGAAACCGACCCTTATCCCAGTCCATGGAGAAAGCAAAGGTGTGATCACACTGAATCTTGTTGTCCACCTCTTGAGTCTCCAGGAAAACCAGGCTGGGAGCACTCAAGGCTAGGGAGGTGACCCACACCCCAGCAATGAGTTTGCGTGCCCTGGGAATTGTGCGGTAATGCTGAGACCAGATGGAATGGCAGGTGAAGAGGTAGCGATCCAGGCTGATGATGGTGAGCAGGAAAACAGTGGTGAACATGACCACTGAAAAGAAGGATTTTATAATCTTGCACATAGCTCTGCCTAAAATCCAGTGGAAATCATGGAGGATGTAGACAGCAAAGAAGGGCATGAGGGAACAAGACATTAAGTAGGAGAGAATCAAGTGAAGAAACCAAACCGTGTTGACTGTCCTTTTCATCTTCAGACCCAGCACCCAGAGGAACAGGCCATTCACAGTCGTCCCCACTAGAAAAGCCATCAAGATAAGGAAGGCAATAATAATATTGGTAGGCTTGATGGTGACTGGAGCATGGCTCTTGTTCATATATACAGTTGAAGTATTCTCCAAGAAGGCCAGCATGCTGCTTTTGTTTATAAGGGCCTGCAGGAAAACAGAAAATAAGATTGACTGGGAGGCAGAGGAGGAGGAGGGATGTTGGTGGTCAAAACAACAGAAAAACAGATAGGAACATCATGAAATAAGAACATGTGACAGTAACTTACGGTAGTTTTCTTTGCTTAATGTAATCTGCACTCAAAGCTTATCGCACATCAGTCTGGGCGCGGACTGGGCACTGGTTTAAATGGGCGAAAATGGATCTTTTTGTACACCTCCGTCCCCAACTCATCCGCATAGCATACTGGATCTGGACTCCTGGCATACTTTTTAAAAATTGATACTTTCCCTTTCTTGGAAAAGTACACTAGGAGTCCGAATTGAGTATGCCATGTGGCCAAGTTTGGCACGGAGCTCTGCATTAAGATTCATTTTCACCCATTTAAGCCCATGGCCAGCCCATGCCCTGATTGGGCAAAAAGAGGCGTGCAGTAATCTCCTGTATCTACTTCCCCTTGCTGTTCAGAAATTAATCATATATCTGAAATGTTCATAATTTTTTTTTCCAAACTTCTTCCAATAAAACAATTCTATATTTCTCAAAAACAAAAAAAAAATTATAATGTTAATAACTTCCATTCTTTTCTTTTTTTAATCATCCATAGTTTATTATGCATTAAAATGTAAGTTCATCCATTTCTACAGACTCATACAGTATCATCAACAAGTCTTGGGTCTGGAAACCATGTCCTATGAGGAATGACTTAGGAAGCTGGGGATGTTTAGCCTGGAGAAGAGAAAGTTAAGAGGTGATATGATAGCCCTGTTTAAATATTTGAAGGGATGTCATATTGAGGAGGGAGCAAGCTTGTTTTCTGCTGCTCCAGAGACTAGGACCTGGAGCAATGGATGCAAACTGCAGTAAAAGAGATTCCAGCTCAACATTAGGAGGAACCTCCTGAGAGTAAGGGCTGTTCGACAGAGGAACAAACTCCCTCGGAGTGTAGTGGAGTTTCCTCCCCTAGAGGTCTTTAAACAGAGGCTGGATGGCCATCTGTTGGGAATGCTTAGATTTGGATTTCCTGCATGGCAGAATGGAGTTGGATTGGATGGCCTTTGCGGTCTCTTCCAACTCTATGATTCTATGATTCTTCCTGAAGTGGATTGCTGTCACTTTTCATCTCTGTGCATAAATCGTTCTTGCAGCAGTTACCATATACTGCATAACTCTTCCCTGTTTTTTTCCCCTCTAGTTGGTCATCCAATATTCCTAACAAAATGAATTCTGATTTCAATTGAAATTTATTTCTCACAATATCTTCCTTCACTGTGTGAGAGATTGAGGTTCAAATTCCCACTCAGCCATGAAATTCACTGGAACACCATGGATCAGCTATCCTGGCTTGACCCAACTTGCAGGTTTGTTGCAAAAATAAAAGGTGATGGAAGATAGCATTCCATCTTTTGTTCATGTGAAAAAAGCTGTAATATGAACATGAATACACACACACACACACACACACACACACACACGTAAATGTTAATTCCTCTTTCCTTTGTGGGGCGAAATCCAAGATTGTTCCATACTTTAAGTAACAGACTATGGTCTCTGATTGCTGGATGCTTCAGTTCTCACCTTCTTCCATTTCAAGACTTCATTGTCTGAATGTGCAAACAGAAGCTAAAAGAGCTTTGAAACAGTCCTTCCTCAGTACAGTTCCCATTCTTCATAGTATATCCCACAGACTCACCTTGATCTGCTTGCTTTGAAATGGTTGTCCTCAGAGCATTCTCCAGTGCAATTCAGCGCTGAGTAGGGAGTAGTAAAAAGGATCCAAGAGAAGAGGCTATTTTAGCTGAAAAGGAAAAGCCTCTACATCACAGAAATAAAGTCACGTTACATTCCATTTCCTTATTTTCATTTCTTAGAAATGAGTGCCCATGACATGTTATGCCCTCCCCCATTCCTTGCAATCCTCTGGTTGATATTATTAGGTACTCATTTGTGTATCCATTAATTGCATTTATAACCTGCCTTTTCTTCAATGAGCTCAAGACAGCATGTGTAGCTATCTTCTCACTTCTTTCATCCACAGATCAACCCTGTGGAGTAGTTCAGATCGAGATATTTTGCCTCAAAGGTCCTGTCTGCACAGGCCAAATAAAACAGCTTCTCCCCATCTGCTCAATGGGGAATCCATACAATGCAGAGCCAAATACCCTAGGCCCCATACAGACAGGCCAAAATAAAGCTGCTTCGGGTCACTTTGGAGGTAAGCTGTTTAAATGTTGCATATGTCCTAAGAGTCCGGAAGCTGCGCCAAAGCTGTGCTCCAGTCCTTAGGATTGGATTGTGGCTTTGGCGTGGCTTCTGGACTCTTTAAACAGCATACCTCCAAAGTGACCCAAAGCAACTTTATTTTGGCCTGTCTGTATGCAGCCTCAGTCTGGTGTGAACAGTTCAGATGACATGCAATCAATCTATCCATATTTGCTCTGGATTTTCCAGGAAGATCCAAAGCGCTCCACTCCAACACTGAGCAGCTGTTCCCATGTGCATCCCAATACACTGCCCAGTGCAGCTGCTGCCATGGCACATCACTTCAGTTTTCAGTCCATGTTTCTTATGGAACCCTTGCAGTTTGAAGTAGGAGAAAGAAGGAAGTGGATTGTTTAGAAAACAGATTTTGTTTGAGATTTTAAACAGCAGCAGGAGGACTTCATTTCAAAATGGCCAGGCTCAGTTGTATCTATTAAACAAACAGTGTTTAGACTGTAGGAAGTAATAGTACCACTCTATTCTGCTTTGGTCAGACATCACCTGGAAAAATTGTGTCCTGTTCTGGGCACCACAATTCAAGAAGGCTGGTGACAATTTGGAGTATGTCCAGAGGAAGGCAACTAAATGCTGAAAGGTCTGGAAACCATGTCCTATGAAGACAATCTTAGGGAGCTGGGTATGTTTAGCCTGGAGAAGAGATGGTTAAGATTTCCCTCTACCTGGTTTAGATCTTAATTCAGGTGGCATCTGATATTATCACAAGGTTTTTGATGTCTGCCACCCGAATACAGAACGGGTCCATCCCCACTTCCAGAATGCTTTTCATGGCTCTTTTTGGATTGGGGAGTTTTCTGAGTTAAGAAAATGGCCGCTGGAGTGCTCCTGGAAGCAAGGATGGACAGGGTCCCAGGCTGTATTTGGGCTGCAAATTAGGTGGCAAAAACCTTGCAATAATATCAGATGCCATCCATATTAAGATTTAAGACGGGTAGAGGTAATTCGATTTATTAAGCCATGCGATAAGCTCCTTACTGTCAATACGTTTGGAGGTTATTTCATGAGGTCCAGCGTGACTTATCCCTGATGGGATAGACACATGTTTAACCAGCAACGATGGATCTTACCCCATTCCCCGTCAGCAGCCCATCAGCAGTCCGAATGCAATCCAAGCTTATCCCACAGGAAAAATCCATGTATATTTGACTAAATGCACACACATCAGTCAGCAAGAAACATGCACTAAGATGTGGAGTTTCATGTGTAAAAATTACATACATTAAGAAAAAGTACTAACTGAAATAGGCCCAGATTACTATCGGTGGGAAGACAATAATCTTGGCGCCAGATACGGAGGGCTGTCTCTCCATACTCACAGATTCTGCATCCATGGAGTCAGCCATCACCAGTTTGAAAATATTCACTGAAACAAAAATTCCCAAAAGCAAATCTTGATTTTGATGCAAGGGACACCATTTTATTATGCCACTGTATATAATGGGACGTGAACATTCACATATTTTGGTATCAATGTGGGGCCATGGAACCAAACCCTAGCAGATACCAAGGGCCCAGTTTATGTGCGTGTGGACAAAAGCATATTTATGTGCATGTGGATTTGCATATTTATGTGACAGTAAGTCTCAATGTTCTGAAATACCCAGCATTTCCTCTTTCTTGGGTGTGGCAAATCACTCCCTTGAATCACCTTCTGCTCTGAGATCCTGTTGCTGACAGTGCTCTTCTGCTCTAGGGTTTTCATGATCCATAAAAATGATAGGAGCATCCCTGAAACCTTTTTGCAGCAAAGCAACAATGGATGTCTTGAAGACCTGCTGGAATTTCTCTCCCACAAAGAGGTAGAGAATGGGGGTGAAGCAGAAGTTGAAACAGACGGCAGTAGACATAACTGACCAGAGAATCTGTTTGATTCCCTCAGGAAGATTCACCACCAGCAGTGATGCATAATAGAGATGGTACGGAAATTGGCAGATGAAGAAAGAGGCCACAGAGGTGACAAGGATTCTGAAAGGTTTCGCACTCTTTTTCACAAGCCTCCTTTTCTTCATTTGTCGAATCATCCAATAAGCGCAGGCCATTATGATGAAGATGGGAAACAGGAAAGCCAGCAAGAACCGAAATATGAAGAGACCCAACTGAATGCGATATGCCAGGACCTGTGCTTCATCCTCCTTCCAGCCACTGGACAAAACATAATTATTCATGCACACAATCCTGCCCTTCTCCACTTTTTGAGTCTCTCGGAAAACCAGATAAGGGGAACTTAAAGCGAGGGAAAGAAACCACATTCCTGCAATCAGTCTCTGTGCCCGACGTATTGTGCGGTTCTCTTGAGACCAAATGGGATGACAAACTATAGCATAGCGGTCCAAGCTAATAAAAGTAAGCAGAAAGACCAGGGTGAACATTGCCAGAGATCCCACGGAATTGATAAGCTTGCACATTATGGTGCCATAGGGCCAGTGAAATCCAAGAAGAGCATAGATACCAAACAAAAGAAGCAACAAACAAAAGATCAAGTAGGTGAGGATCAGATGATAGTACCAGAGGATATTCACTGTCATCTTCATCTTCACTCCCAGCACCCAGAGGAATGTCCCATTTATAGTTGTGCCAACTAGAAAGGAAGCACAGATAAAGACAGCAATAGCAATGTTTGGGGATCTAATAGCAATTGGAGAATCAGTGGCGTTCGTTTCTGGGGCTGAATTATTTCCCATGAAGCCAGTCATGTTCTCTCTGTGTGTTCGGTCCTAGAAGAAAATGAAAACTGACAAGCTGGATGCAGATGAAGGACAAATGCAGTAGTTATAGCCAGTTTTTTTAAAAACAACACCACCAAAAAGCTTATAGTTATTGAAATTAAAAAAAATGTGGCACTTTACCTAATCTTTGTACAAAACCCAGTGCCAAATCCTCTGTCTCAGATCATGTCTCCAGTCAAGATTTTCTCCATGTACACTTCAAGGCAAACTCATCTGACAAACAAAAAGTACAGAAATCAGATGGTAAAATGCTGACGAAATCAGATAAAATTCTGACAAATCATGTAATATATCATCTATAACCACATCTGGAGGAATGTACTGGTCAGATGATGACTATTCGTTCTCTGCTGCATCAAAAACAACATCTTTTTTCCTCTTTTTGTGTGTGTTGTTTGCCTTCAAGTTGCAAACCTAAAATACACTTACCAAGGAGAAACACCACAGACAGCAATGCAGCTGATGTCTGAACTGACATGAGTAGGATTGCACCATTTATCATAAAGCTTTGGGGATTCTTTAAATGACTTTGTTTTTGAAGTCAAAGCTGATCGATCAGTACAGTAAATGTTTTGGAGGTTAAATGTTCTTTTCATAACAATTTCCCTGACCGGAACATGTGTACTGGTTGTGCTTTGTGTAGAAACCACTTGTGACATCCTCAGGCATGTTATCTGATAATAACAATGGGAACTGTTTCCTTAGTGCATGCTCACTTAATCAACCTGTTAATGCCTTTACAATCACCTTGTACAGAAATATCAGGCAACTAAAAGCTAACAGTGATGTGGTCAAAAGGAGCTGTTGTTTTACAGACTCAGGCCCTGAATGCATGTATTCAGTGACTTCAGCTCAAGGAGAACAACGATAATAATCAATGTAGAGAAATTGAAAACAACAACAACAACAAAAAGAACAAAGGACCTCTTCCAAAGATCCGAGAAATCAAAGAGACATTTCATCCTGAATGTGAAGTAGTCTATCAAGTCTGGTAAATTCTCATTTAAGAACTGAACAGAAATCCCTACTGATCTCTCTGCCAGTTCTGATGTCTCACAATCTGCATCTTGGCATCTCTAGCAAATTAGAGCAGAGCTTCCTGTCTCACAAAACCTCATTCTCAGCCACGGACCTGGCGGGAAGCCTACCAAAATTAGAAGGAAGCATTTCAAAGATCTGGTCACATTTATGGTCACTTTTTCACAAACTGAAGAAAACAAGAGGCTTCTTCTTCTTCCCTACTCCCCCCTCCCCCCCAAACCAGAACATTCCTTGTGCAAATTGCTATTTTGCTGCTGCCTTGTTGCATGGACTATGACGCATTGGATGGACTTGTTTTTTCTTCTTGTTCTGTATGTGCAAATTTTTGCTTAACTAATGGCAAAAGAAGATAATTTTGCACAGGGGCTTCTTGTGCAAATGCCGGAGACCTAAGGCCTTGGGTGAATCAAACACTCTCAGCCCCAGAAAATCTCATGATAGGTTCACCATAGTGTCACCATTAGTCAGAAATGACTTGAAGGCACACAGCAGAAGCAGCAGCAGTAGATAAAGTACAAGTCCCTTACTACAGCTATTGCTTTTGCCATTAAAGGGCCAAGAGGAGAAAAAATGATCAAACAGTAGGGACTGCCTCCTGTTCCTTCTTCACTTCTTCAGAAACAAGGTTGTTCCTCTTCCCTCTGTTGAGAGAACTAAACCAGGGATGGGAGGCAGTTCATCCCCTCACTCCCATACCTTTAAAAACCACAGCACCATCTCATGGAGCTTCGTAGTAAAAGTGTGGAGCATCTTGGACAGAACATTATGATCTGGGCATGGAAATCTACAAATTCGGCTAAATTCTTCAAAACCTAAATGGTACAACATTTTTCCTATTTGCACTGGCCAAATCCAATAGGCACATTAGTGCCCATCATGGAGACGATCCTGTTATATCTAGTTGCCATGGAACTGTGAATGCTAATTTGGAGTTGCCATATTTTTTCCTCCTCAAAGGCTCCTGGATTTTGGGGAGCCTTTGAGGGGCAACAAGGGTGGCAACTCTAAATTAGTATTTCCATGATTGAATATGGAAGGACTGAAAACTAAATTTTTATGAGATAAGGGCTCAAAGATTTATTATTTAGAAAGCCATCAAGGGTGACGAAGATCAGCTATCACATTTGGTGGAGCATAAATCTCTACCTGTATACACAGGTTGTTCTATGCAACCTTTGTGTTGAATGACAGAGTTGAAGCACTGAATGCATGTCTGAAAATGCAGCACACTGCACAACCAACTGCACATCTCAAGAACATGTGCATTTGCATGGCACCACATGCCTAACTTGATTTCTGCAACGGAATGAACTGAATGCAATGGTTCTGTATAAGACAAACATGTCCGGTGATGTTTTCAAATCTTTTACTCCAAGTCTCAAGTCACTACCTTCAAGTCTCAAGTCCTTGCAAGATAATTTCAAGCCAACTCTCAAGTTGGGTCTCAGATTTGGGGGCCAACTTTTAACAGGACAAAGAAGTGTGGTGCATTTCTTAGAGGGGAGCAGCAAATTCATTAAGATGAGGATTGAGGTCTGCTTGGCAACCTGTCTCTAATGAACATCAGAAGAGTCTCCTAAAGCTTTTCAAAGGCTTTAGAAAGATTCTTCCACCTCAAGCCCATTGCCCAACACATTTACAGTTCCTTTCTGGGAAATGTGCCTTCTGGTCTGGGGCCGTATTTTGCCGGCTGCTTAAAGCGAATGATGCCAGCAAGTGGGTAGCTAAAAATATAAAAGTGTGAGTCAATTCCAGTTAATGCATCATTTATTACTGAGCTGAGTCCAAGTCATCAATGGAGCAATTTGAATCCGACTTGAGTCTGAGTCAAACAACTCAAGTCTACATCACTGAAAATGTCCAAACATTGTCCAAGATGATTTTGGTCATCATTTCCCCCCATTCAAATGTTTTTTAATCCCATGTTTTATATTGTTTTATAATCTTGGAATTTTAGTTATATGTATTTGTCACTTTGCTTTCTATTTTACTACATGAGCTTTGTTTTTGTTTTGGGGAGGGGTTATCTGTATAATTTGTTTTCCAATTCCTTTGCCTAGTTTTATATTTGTATCGCTCCCTCCTTTCCATATGGGTCCCTCTCTTTAAATATTAAATTGAAGACCTTTGTCAAAGATGGCTGTTTTGTTGTTGTTGTTCAACTTGTAAAGCACCATGTACAATGGCAGTGCTATACAAATAAATACATGGTGACGATGATGATGAATTTTCTTTCCATCCCAAATAGGAAGACATTTGCAAATTAGGATCAATGTTAATCAAAAACAAACCAATAAGATGGATTTGAAATTATCACTTATGTTCAGTAGCTACCAGCCAAATCAAATCACATATTTCACTAATCTTGGTTACAATGAACTGATGACGAATTGTGTGGCGACTACTTCTGCTTTTCACAGGCATTTCCTTTTGAGAAATCCTTATTTTCCGGCGTTAGCGTTCACATGAGAGAACAAGACTGGCGCTAAGAACCTGCTATTGTACTTTGCTATATGGTCAGCATGGCTACTCCTGGATATGTCTACTGACTCTGTTCACAAGGTAACAATATGTTTCTTTTAACTGTTTGTGATCCAGCCAAAGATAAGAAAATCAGCTGAGCAATGAAGATGAGCAATACTTGGTTGGGCTGGATCTCACTTTGTTTCTGTGCCTTATGATTCATCATTCCTTTCCTCCTCTTTCTCTGTAATTCTTTCATTTTCTTTTTCATCTGGACTATCTCAAGGTTCTAATGCAACATTGGACAGTTTTTATTTTATTTTATCTTTTAATTTTATTTATGCCCTGCCTTACTCCTGGGACGAGACACCGAACCTTCACACTTCCAAACGTTAGGCAAATAAATATAGCTCTCCAGAAATAGTCGGATTGCATTTCCCATCAACACAGTCCTAGTCAACATGAGCCATGATATGGGGTGATGTGATATACAAGTCCAGTGATATCTGGAAAGACATGTTGCGGTAAAATAACATCTGGAGAGCCCTTGCTCCTATGTTTAGTTATTTCAGAATTTCCTGAATTATGTGGCAAATGTGACAAAGCATTGTAAAAGAGGTTTGCTTGTACTGTTTTGTTTTTAAAGATGCTCCCATCTCCTTCTGGGTGGGGTGATATAACCCAACGGTCCCTAATGGGTTCTTTGAGTTAGTATAAGCAAACTTTTAAAATTATATACTGCCAAAATAAAGCTGCTTCGGGTCACTTTGGAAGTATGCTGTTTATATGATGCTTGCGTCCTAAGAGGCCAGATGCTGCACCAAAGCTGCGCTCCAGTCGTTAGGACTGGAGCATGGCTTTGGCATGGCTTCCAGACTCTTAGGACGCATGCATCATTTAAACAGCATACCTCCAAAGTGATCCGAAGCAGCTTTATTTTGGCCTGTCTGTATGGGGCCTATACGTACCAAAGAGCTACTAAGCAGCAGCATTGGGGGGATGGCTGACACTAGTGGAGGATCTGTTAAAGACAACAGCAGCGGCACCACATGGATGTGGATCTTTTAACTTGTTTCTTAGCTGCTTTGATTGTTTTATTACAGAACAGCGGGATAAAAATAAAAGTTTCATTTTATTGTATTATAGCTAGTGCTTCCCAGTGCTGCATAGAAGGAGGCACCAGTAATCTCTTTTGAATATCTTTTACCATGAAATTCCCATGATGAGACACTCCAGAAGGATTGCATGGGCCTGAATTTGCAAGACCTGAACAGGGCTGTCGATGATGAGGTGACTTGGAGGTCTCTCGCTGATGTTGACCTTAAAACAGTTAACAAGAAATAATAAGCAGACTGTGCAGAAGCCTAAATAACCTAAAGGAACATGAATTGTGATACAGTACCAGTAAGAATCGCCCTAGATCTAGAACTGAACAGGCAGATATGGTTGCTATCCATGCAAAAAGTAACATAGGTTCTACTATCTCAAATGAAGAAAAATGTTTCAGACATTGAAGTAATGTTAGGTGAGCTTCAGCAAGAAATCAGGTATCCAAAAGATGTTCACTTGGTGTTTCTGCCTCTGCAACGTCCGCGCCTCTTCACTTTTCTACCTCAGTTAATTTGATGCAGCTGTTTTTCTGTCCTTCAGCTGGATTTGATATCTTTTATGTTCTTTATGCGAAAAGATCAAATAATATGAGTGAACCTCCAAAGTGTCTGTGACAGATTTCTGTCCAGATGAGACATTGTGGATGTTTTAATGTCCAAGTTCCAAATTTGAGGAAAATCAGTCTATAGACAGAAAGAAATAATAAGGGATGGATGTGCTTTTAATATCTTTTCCAAATATGAGATGTATGAGATGGTCTTGGCTTTATAAAGGAGGCCTCATTCTTCTTGCTTCTGTGCTTCTTCCTTGTTCTTTCCATTTCATAGGATTCTATTGAGTAACAGCAGCGTTGCCACCAGAGATTACTGAAGAAAATTCAGAAAGAAGGAAGAGAAGATGGGCTATTCCCTTGAGGTCTCGGTTCTTGGACTGCTTTCAACTTGGCTGTTTTGGGAAGTAACAACTGAGCAGAAAGAGAGCATGTGGGAAACATGGTCCAAAACACACTGCAGAAATATCCAGTTTGAGACCACTTTAATTGCTTTGTCTCTCGTGCTATGGAATCTTGGGAACTGTTATTTTCTTATGGCACCAGAGCTTCTGAAAGAGAAAGATAAATTTCTCACATAACTAGTTCCGAATTCATAGCTGAGCAGGGCAGTTAAAACGGTCTCAAACTGGACTATTTCTGCAGTTGTGTTTGGACCTTGACTCTTTCTGGTTTTATCCCATCCTTTCAGTAAAGGGGTGCAGTAGGTGAAGACTTATTGTTCACTGCTTATATGGCTGAGTTTCTTCTTCTTCTTTTCCTAGGTGTGCAGTGTGTCCCATCAAAATTACAGTGAATGCCCCCAGAGCTGTGACAGTCTCAGAGGGACTTTGTGTCATCATTCCCTGCAATTCACTTATGACCCAGATGTGCCATCAGCACTTCCACATTGTATGGATACTGGTACAAGAAAGGAGAGCAATTCTAAGCTTCCAGCATGGCCACAACGATGGGACTAAACCAATAGAAGAATATGCTCGGAATCACTTTACTCTCTCAATGAAGTGGCACATGGCAACTGTTCCCTCATCATCACGATGCCCAAAAAGTGATGGAACAGAATACTATTTCAGAATGGAGAAAGAACGTAACGCAAAGTTTAGTTACAAAACTGTGCAACCATCGGAACGTAATAAGTGAGTGGTGACAAGATATCTGGCTCTCTCCCTGAAACTTCAAGTGTAATGTGCTTTTGGGAGGCTGGATATATTATAGCAACAGTGAAATACACAAATAAACCACTGCTACAGAGACAGAATCCCCTCCTACACACCCCATTCCATGAAATGTAGGTACAGTGGCCCCTTGTTTACGCTGGGATTTGGTTCCAAGATCCTCCGTGTATACAAAATCCCATTAAAGTCTCATTAAATATAATGACAAAGCAAAATGTGTGTCCCTTATAAAAAATGGAAAATCAAGGTTTGATATTTGAAATTTATACTTTTGGAACATTTTCAAACTGTGGTCTGCTATAATAATAATCATAATAATACTATAATAAAAGTTTTATTTATATACCACCCAATCACTGGGATCCGAGTGGTTTACAACAGGGGGATAATAGATGGTTCCCTGCCTCCGGCTTACAATCTAAAAGACACGACCAAAAGGAGAAGGGAATGGTGGGGGGGGGTCAGGTCCAGCATCTTCTCTCCCTCTGAGGCCTGGACCAAGGCAGATGGACCGGAGGAAGGGCTCTTCTTCTAGGCTAGCTATTCTCTCCCTCACCGCTGAAAGATGACAGTTATGGAGGGGAGCACTCTTCTTCCGGCTGGCCCTGATGGAGCTGAGCCAGCTGTTCTCTCCCTCCAGGCCGAAAGTGACAGTTATGGAGGGAGAGCACTCTATCTTCAGGCTAGCCTCTGATGACGCTGGGCCCAGCCTACTCTCCCCCTCAGAGGCTAAAAGATGCTTGAATTTGTGTATAAAAATAATCCATGTATACTGTAAGCCACGAAACTAGGCACAGACAATAGTTACAAGATGCAACAAGGAGTAGTGGATGGGACATGTCAAATGATCAATTAATGGGGTAAGGCAAGCAAAGGATGCTCTTTCTCAACTGTGCATGTGCTCCTAATGTACAGCTCACTGTTCTCAAAGCGACTCTTGGTAACGTTTTTGGTCAAGATGATCTGCTGCATACACCATTCATGGGATCTGGTGTACACTCTATGCCATAAACACAAGCACATAAGAGTGTAAGAAGGTGCAACAGGGAGCAATGGAAGTGGCATGCCATGTTTTATGGAGGGAAAGCATCTATTGATTCCAGAGCAGGAAGGATCCCTTGGCTTCTGATCTAGAGTGCCTTTGGGAATGTCATTTAGCAAAGGAATCAGAGGCGTGGAGCCTCTTCTGTGTGCATGGTGTGCTGTTTCCTTGCTATATTTATCTGATGATAAGAACCAGGGAGAACTTAGAAAACAGTACTTAGAAAATAGTTCTGTGTCTGCGGGAGTATTTTGAGGTCCTCCTCCCCTTATAAAGTTCCTCATTTACACAAAGGATGATTCTTACTCAAGGTTGCCAGGTTGCAATCCAGTGTCTACTCTATTTTCCCTTGCTGATTCCTTATCACCTGGGACATCAGAGACAGAAAATTAAATGGACCCATTATATTGTTCGAAGGTAGGAAATCCAGCCTATTCTGTCTGAGATGAATTACAGCTAATGGGAAAACTGGGTTGGTTGGCATAGCTATATGCATAGCTATATACTGATGCATAGCTATATACTGATGAATCTCTTCTCCTCCTTCCTTAGACCTGGAAAACCCAGAAATAATGTTTTGGGGAGATCTTCGGGCAGGACATCCTGTAAACATCACTTGTACAGCCCCAGGAAGCTGCTCCTTGAAGCCTCCACACATCTTCTGGAAAGAGACACCTAGGAAAGTCACACCAAGGAGCTCTGAAATGCAGTCAAATGGCTCCCAGGTTTACATCTCTATGCTTGACTTCATGCCCTCAAGGACAGACAATGAGAAGGAACTCACCTGCTCTGTCACCTATGGAGGAGGAGCAAGCCCTGTCTCCAAAGAGAGGACCGTCCTTCTGAACGTCAGATGTGAGTGACTTTTTATTCATGCCACATCTCAGCAGGAGTATTGTAAGGTCTCAGTTTTGCCCACCAATGCTATTCTAATCTGGTCCAACTGGACCTGAAATAGGTATATGAGAGGGAACATCTCAAGAAAAGTCTCAATAGGGTCTGTGTAAAATAGTTGTGAGTCGTATTATTCATGCTCTGTCATATCTCCAGTCTGAGAACCCAATGGATTCCTATGGCCAAGTGGGGATTTGAATCCTAATATCCCAGACTTGTAGTCCAACATTCAAACCATTACACCACGCTGGTTCAGCGCAGAGCGCTACTATTGTTGAAAAATGAAGTGAGACACAATTTCCTCACCAAGAAGCTTGATTCCAGTGTTATATCACTGCTTGTGGCGGTGGCGGTGGGATTATTTACTAATGTCCTATATTGGCTGTATCATTCTTAGCTTTCTAATGCTGGTTACTGCAGGAAACCAAAGGATGGACAGAACCAATTTTTGGGTTTTCTAGTCTAACAAAGCTATCATCTGGAGTAGGGTTGGAAAGTTCCTGAGATCAGATTGTCTTTTTCTGTCCCCTGAATTCTCTGCAGAGGGTTCATTCACCTAAAAATGCTTGTTCTTGTTCTACAGACCCACCCCTGATAAAGCAGATTGATGTTGAAGTAACACATGAAAATGACAGTAAGTGGTCTATGTACTAGAACAGCCACATTATTATTAAAAATTAAAATTAAATTGGGAGTTTAACTAACAAATTCTTGAGACAAGCGCAAGGAACCTGGAGATGATGACAATAATAAAAATGAAATAATAATAATAATAATAATAATAATAATAATAATAATAGATTCTCCCACAATGAGCACTGCAGCAATCCCTCCAACATTTTTGTGAGCCATTTAGCCTTCTCTGTCAAAGAGTTCTGATGACATGACAAACTACAGTTCCCAGAATTCCATAGCACTGAGCCTTGTCAATTGAAATAGTGACAGCCTCCATTTTTGATGCAGTACGGATGCAGCCTATGTCTTTCACAAGCATTATCATCTTTTCCAATGGATTCTATTGTCGTACAATGTCTCCAAAGTACAGCAAACTCTGATTTATCATCTTGGCTTTTAGGAAGGGTTCAGGACTGATTTGCTCTAGAACCCATTCATTTATCTTTTTATCAAGGCATGGTCTCTGAAGAACTCTCCTCTAGCACTGCATTTCAAATGAGTTGATTTTCTTCCTCTCAGCTTTCTTCACTATCAAACTTTCATAGTCATACATACATAGCAATCAGAAATATGAAGAGATTGATGATTCCGATTTGGTATTTAATGATACCAAAGATCCTTATTTTATAGGATCTTACCTAGTTCTTCATAGCTTCCCTGAGAAGCCCTAGCCTACTCTGAGTTTTCTTTTTGTTACAGTCTCCGTTTTGATTAATGACAGAATCAAGGTATAGAAAATCAGGCAGTTATAAGTGTAGAATATCTTGGGCCAACCTTGGTGACAGTTTCCAGAGAAGAGAGTATAACTGTGTAGGAATATCTGAGCACAGCATCCTATCCAGATTCACTCTCCCTTTGAAATCTTGCAGCTTTGATCAACTTCATAGATGCCTCCCAGATGGTAGTAGACAAAGGTGACTCTGTTACCTTGCACTGCAAAGCAGAGGGAAACCCATTCCCCAGCGTGACTTGGGTGAAGCAATCACAACCCTTGGGAACTAGTCACCTCACAAATCACAGTGAATTGGCATTGCCCAGCGTAGAGATACAGGATGTGGGCACATATAAGTGCCAGGCATGGAACAGCGATGGCTCTGCCTCCAAAACCTTGGAGCTCTCCATAAGAGGTAAGCAAGACGACACATTCTCAGACACATTCCTTGAAAACATTGCTTCTTGGTTCAGACTCCCTCCATAATCATGACCCTTTAAAAAAATAATAATGTTATAACATGAAATTAATTTTCAAATGATTCCTTTTTATCATTTCAGAAGCCTATGCATTTGTAGATTCCAACCCTGCTGTTATCATATTGATAGTTCTCTGCTTGAGCAAGTAAGGGTCTCTCCTTTTTTGTTTTACCCCAGAAACCAGTATAAAAATTGGAACGATAAGCAAGGATGGGCCCTTTCTCACTACCACTAGGCTAATTTTTTAATGTTATAATCTCTTTTCAGGGTGCTGCTTTGTTTCCTCTTCTTTTTCTTCATCATTTCATGTTCCACTCAAAGGAAAGCTCAGTTGAGAAAGAGAGTGACAACGGGCATTAAGAGGCCAGAAGCTCCCGTGGCTCCAGAAGAAGAAAAATAAAGAGTAACATCAGCACTTGGGGGATTTGTATTTTCGAGCCTCCAAACTGACCTACAGCCAGAGACAAGAGGAATTGGAAGTATAATCCAATGGCAATCTGAATGCAATCATGGGATTTAACATTATTGCGTGATAACCCACAACACTCAAATTCAGGCAATGGGAAGTCAGTCTGAACGCAATCATGTGGCTTCACATTATTGCGTGATAGACTGCCACATGCAAATTCGGGCAATGGCACGCTATTTTTGGGCAATGGGAAGCCAGTTCAAACACAATGCGCATTCATGTAATTCCACTAAACTAGGGACTTTAAGTGAATGAGTTCTGGCCCCACTTTCTTTTCATTTGAATGTAAGAGAAATTCCTCCAGTTTGATAAACTCCATTGCTGGGAAACTGATAGGGATGGACTTGATTTGGTTAATATGAATAGTATAGTTTGCTGTCTATGTTTTATTTTTTCTATAAAAGCATTAGGTAAAATTGCATTTATCAGTTCTTTTCTCTGTTAAGTACTCTGATAAGTACATTTCTCTGAGAAGGAAAGTTAATAGGCAAATGACATGCAAAAATGTGTCTGGATTTTTATGCTGTTTTATAATAATAATAAAAAAGAACTGTTGCACAACCAATGAATTTTCATTTTTAAAAAAATGAAATATTGGAGAAAGTGATAGAATTGGTCCACACCTTCTGGCCTTCAGCAAAATTGGTTAAACGTAGCAACCGTAAATATAGCAGTGGAGTAAAGGTATTTAAATGATTATAATTTTGGAAACAGAAATATGGGCATTTGTGGGAAGAAAAAAAGATCTAACCTGTGATCTCTAGATACTGAAAGATAAAATCATATTTTTTTAAAAAAAAAAAGAGAGAAAAATAAAGAAGGAAAGAAGTCATTTTGTTTGTTTTTTGTTTGTTTAGAAAGTAAGATTATTAATAAATATATCTATGGAGGAATACCTTAATGTCAGCAATAGGAAGTAATGAATGTTGATAGAATGGTGGTATGTTTGAAGTCTGAACAACTTATTTGTTTGTTATTATTGTCATTGTCATTAAATGCTATAGTTATAGTTATTTAATATGCAATGTTTGTCATATGTAGTATTTACTTCTTTATGATTGAGTATGATATATGAATGTATTTTATACTGTGTATTAAATGCTTTAATTTAAAAAACCCTGAGGTTAATTCACTGCCCTGATAAGTTGTGTGCCAAGAACTATACAATAGCTGCCTGTCACACATTGCTGTACAATCCCTATACAGAACAACATTTCACAGCAAATGTCAGTGATTGAGTGCCATTGTGCAATGCACAATACATGATGCACAACTACAGCATATAATGTATAGAATGTACAACCATAACATATAATGCACAACCTACAAAGACAAGGCACAGATGAGCATGTTGTATGCGCAATTCTACTTCTGCTGCTACTAGTAGAATGCATTTATTGCACAATGGTGACTTTCTGGTCCTGGGTGACTTATGAATATATGTGTGTGTGTGTCTTGCAGAATTCCAGCCATCATGTTTTAAATCGATCAGTAATTAATTCAATTGGTCAACTCCAATTAAGATTAACGAACAGGATTCCATCCATGCATTTGCACATTCTTGGATGGTGTATATTCACTGGGATTGTAGAAACACTCACTGTGTATTTGTTATTGTATCTTGGAACAAGGAATAGGCAGATTGGCAGACAGGCAGTTAGTTGCACATTGTTGGTATTCTGCAGAAGAGTAATGTAGTACAAGCAGAACAGAATCATAGAGTTGGAAGAGACCGCAAGGGCCATCCAGTCCAACCCCCTGCCATGCAGGAAATCTAAATCTAAAACCACTCAAGCACAGTTTAGGATCTTGGCAATTGGCTTCATACCAACATTCAAGTAAAGCTGCACAGGTTGGGGATAATGGCTGCAACTTTTCCCTTGCAGTTCTACTGTAAGCAATTGGATCATGTTATAATATACAAGCTAACTATTTTAGGAACACAAATCTTTGGCAGAGTCTGAAAAGCTTTATTTAGCAAACAGAATTGAGCACAGTACACAATCATTGTCAGGACTGAAGGGTTTTCCCACTTACATGGTACAATGGGCCCTTGTTATTCACTGGGGTTTAGTTTCAGGATCCCCCGCGGATAACAAAATCTGTGGATGCTCAAATCCCATTAAATAGAATGGCATATATTCAATGGGACATGAGTATCCATGGATTTTGTTATCCATGAGGGATTCTGGAACCAAACCCCGGTGGATAACAAAATAGTGTCCCTTATTATAAAATGGAAAATCAAGGTTTGCTATCTGGAATTTATACTTTTTTAAAAATATATTTTCAGACCATGATGCTTGAATCCATGAATAAAAAAATCCGTGGACAAGGAGAACTGACTTTAATTAATTAATTAATTAATTAATTAATATGCCGCTCCTCTCCCAGAGTGGGACACAAGGCAGCTCACAGATAAAAGTGGGTTAAAAAATTACTATTACTGTCCAAACATCTCAACCATTACAAAAAGCCTCCTTGCATTTGTCAGGAGTTCAAAACATCCTGTCTTCCCAGGCTTTGCTCATCCTTCTTTCCACCAAACCAAGCCTCAAAAACCCTTGGTAACTTGCAGCTCATAGGAGTTTATCAGACAAGGGAAATTGGAAGTATAATCCAATGGCAATCCGAATGCAATCATGGGGTTTAATGTTATTGCGTGATAGACTACCACACGCAATTTTGGGCAATGGGAAGTCCGTCCGAACGCAATCGTGGGGTTTCATGTTATTGCGTGAGAGGCGATCACACGCAATTTCGGGCAATGGCAAGCTATTTTCAGGCAATGGGAACCAGTTCGAATGCAATTCTAATTCATGTAAATTCGCTGAACTAGCAAATTCAAGTGAACGCGTTCTGGCCCCACTTTCTTTTTATTCGAAATTGAGAGAAATTCCTCCTGTGTGATAAACTCAATAATTCCTCCAATAGACATCTGTTCATTATCCCCAGCTGTGAATGATGCACCACTTTCCACCCAGAATCACCCGCTGGATAACACACTCTATCATTCCCCACATATACTTAAGCATAGCAGTTACGCACAGTAGGACCATGTCTAGACCATGTTCCCAATACATGTGAATGCAGCTCAACCTTCAAAGGAATCAGCCTCCTGGCCTAATTCTAAGTAATAACTAATAAATAATAAAACTTTTATTTATACCCCGCTTTTCTTTAACAGAACAATCAAAGCGGCTCGCATAGTTAAAAGCATATATGTAACACACGCTACTTATGTTCTTACGCAACACTGAAATTGCCCAAGCTAAAATCTTCACCAAATATTAAGGCAATGATACAATTCCAAATGGAAACTTTACTAGATTGATTTATCTTATTTACTAGTAGAAGAAAATAGAGTGAAAGACTTGCTTGTGGTGGGTCAAGCAAGGGTCACTGACAATGCTTCTTCCCATTTCTAAACTTCGGTGGCCACTGAGTAAACATCAGAAGATCACTGGTGAGCAATCAAGAATACAAAATATCATTGAGTTCTCCTTTTGTGGAGAGTTGACTTCTGCTCAACCCTTGTCTTGCCTCTGCTCTGAGTCACAGAAGTCTCTTCCTCCTATAATTAGTATTTGTTTTCTTAACAAACCACCCTTGTGTCTTAGAAACTCCAGCTGTTGGGTTAAAGTGATGCTCCACGCTTAATGGGTGAAAAAGCTACGGTACCTTCTGGCAATGACTGATGGACTGTCAGATGCTACAGTAGGCAGTAGAGCTGTGAAGCTTTCTTCTAGGGACTAAAACAACAACAAAGAAGTAAGATGAGCTATTTCTTTGAGATCTCGATGCTCGGACTGGTTTCCATCCCACTGTACTGGGCAGGTAAGGAGAGACTGAGAGAGTAGTGCTCAGTGGTTACAAAGAATCCTCACTGCCACTAATATTCTATGCAATGAGGAAAAGTGTTCTCTATTTAGGGTGTCTGAATGTCTTGTCTTATCTTTGCAGGGTTGCTGTGTAGAACAAATGAATATGTACTGAATGTTCCCCATGCGGTGTTAGTTGAGAAGGGGCAGTCTGTGTACATCCCCTGCAATTTCACCTACCGATCATTACTAAAGAGTAGAAGGGCCAAACTGTATGGATACTGGTATGCGGAAAGTAGCAACGTTGCCTGTGATCTTCCTGTGGCCACTAATGATGACAGTAAACCAACTGCACGGTTTGCTCACAAGCGCTTTCATCTACTGGAAGGACTAGACCAAGGGTCCTGTTCTTTCTCCATCAGTGATGCTCAAGACGCTGACCAAGGGACTTATTTCTTCAGGATGGAGAAAGGAAGGACAAAATTTAGTTATCTCAACTTCCAAACAACTGTGACAGTGACAGGTGAGTGAGCGACAGAGAGCTATTTGCTAAAGCTCCCTTCCGATGATCTGATCAGCTTCTTATCACTTTGTGGCTTTTATATTTGCTACCTGATTTCCTTTTGAAGGAAGGTATTGTTCAGGGAGTTTCAGGAGTGACAGCTGCCATGTTACATTTCTGATAAATGTGTTGTGCTTTTTAGTCTGAACTTCATAGAAGCCACATATTTAGAAATATTCAGGACTCCTATGGACAATACCACATCAGACCAAAGTTGTGGTCTGGAATCCTTTCGGTGACATACATGCCCATAGCTCTAGCTTGAACACACATGTGTCTTTCTTTCTTTCTTTCTTTCTTTCTTTCTTTCTTTCTTTTTTGATGTTGCAAAGGAGATATTCAGTAACTCCTTGGGCAACATTCATCACCTCTCCTGGAGTCTGAAATAACTGAAGTAGATAGTCATAGGCAACATGATGCATGCATCCTAAGAGGCTGGAAGCCGCACTAAAGCCATGCTCCTAAGGACTGGAGTGCAGCTTTGGCACAGCTTCTGGCCTCTTAGGATGCATGCATCATTTAAATAGCATAGCTCCAAAGTGACCTGAAGCAGCTTTATTTTGGCCTGTCTGTTCAGGCCCTCTGATATCCTACATTACAAGTTGGTAGATATTTTTGATAGATGTAGTCCTCTGAAGCATGCAAGAGGTGGGAACTGTGATTTCTCCATTTGTTCAATTGTAACTGTAACCTGATTGTAGGAGGGCTTCATGAATTCATGACATAGTGTTAAGAAATGAACTTTCACTGGCTGCTAAATTGTTTCTCTTATTTTCTTTCCGATCTCATCACTACAGAAGCCCAAAAGGACATCTTATTCGAGGTGTTCGGATTTTCAAGTACAGCACTTTCCTTCCTGATAGGTCTAACCCTCATCAAGTAAGTGGTTCTCTCTTGTCTTTGATGCCTACACAGTCAGCCAGTTTGTGTGAAAAGGGAGAGAAAAATGGATGGATGGATGGATGGATGGGAGGATAATGGGAAGAATTATAATTTACCTGGATTCCTCTGAGCCCTGTTCTTTGGTGATCCCACCTCCTGGCTAATCATAGAACCAAAGAATCATAGAGATGGAAGAGACCTCAATGACCATCCAGTCCAAACCCTTGCCATGCAGGAAATCACAGTCAAAGCACTCCCGCCAGCCTCTATTTAAAAGCTGCCAAAGAAGGAGATCCCACTACTATCTATCTTTATTCAAGTGTATATGCACCACGTTCCAACAAATAAAAACAAGCACATGAACAAACATTTTTTGGGGGGAGAGGAAGGAAATTATAGCATGAATAGAACTTGATAAGTTAACTCAGTTACTTAAAGGTAAACCAGCTGATATAATTTATGATGAGTGGAAACCTGTTATTAACTACTTTGAAAGGTTATGGGGTTCAATCGCAGTAATAAGCTTTCTGTCGTAAGGTATATAATTGCTTTATCACACTAAAGGCAAACAGGATTTAAACAAGAGTTAAACAGGAAATGCCTGATGTTTATCTCACAACATTTCCTGTTTAACTCTCGTTTGAATCCTGTTTGCCCCCTAGTGTGATAAAGCAGTTAGATATATTAAATGGTGTTATTAGATTAATTAAACAATTGGAAATAAAATTTCAGAACAGAAGAAGATAGAAAGAAAGTTGGGCAAGTTGAAAAAGAGAGTAGATATGAAGTCATAGCACAGCAAAGAGAATCCTAGGGAAGACAAGGAAGGAAATTGGAATATGTGTGCTAGACTAAGCTTTTTTAGGTATGGAGGAGAGAGAAGGATGAATAATTTTAGAAGAAAGAGTGGAAGGTGAAGTAGATGGATGAAGGAGTGAGTAAGTGGAAAGGTAAGAAGAAGAGAGTAAAAGAGAAAGAAAGAAGTGTGTAGAGGAGGAAAGTGTGGAGGAAAGGAAGAGAAAAAGGGAAGAAGGAATAGACAAAAGGAAGAAAGGAGGTTATGTTTAGAGGAGTAAAGAAAAGAACAGTGGGGATGGTAAGAGAGAATGGGAAGTTAATATAGGAAGGGAGAAAGGAGAATGAAGATTGAAAGATATGTAAGGCTAATAAAGATAAGTTGCCTTTATTAAGTAGGTGTGAATGTAGTAGTAATATAATAGGATGCTTTCTCTGAGGATCATGGAACAATTCTAACCTTCAGGAAGTTCTTCGCAATGTTAAAGTGAAATCTCTTTTCCTGTAGCTTTAATGGTTCTCTTCACCTGCAATCTGGTTTTAGGGTCATTCTTTGCTCCTTGTTCTTCTTTGCCGCCTTCATGTGTTCGAGATGGAAGAAGACTCAGATGGCTGCAAGTGAGTATAGACAAATCACAAGGGTGAAACCAATGGGATCTACTGAAGCTCTTCTTCCCAAGCCTTGCAAAGCTCCTGGTTCTTCTTGAGCCACGAAGTGAAAGCTTGTTGAGACACTATGATAATGGACCATATCATTATATGAGCAGCGGATGACCTTTTTCCTCGGTAACAAAGGGTTAAATGACATTGAAAGGACGAGAGAGCACTTGCCCAATGAGATGACTAGTTTGGCAGAAGCACAAACCTTGGAGATCCTTCTCAGTAGAGGTTATAACAAGCCTGAGATAGGACCATCAAGCAGACTCTAAGAGACTCTAGCAAAGGAAACATGGGGCTCCCAATGAGAAAACTATTCAAGACTGAACAAAGGAATCCAGACTCCAAACTACCCCATAAACATTGGAGACTACAAATCCCATCTGATCTGTGAATAGACTAGAATATTAGCTAGTTATGTCAGAGTCTTTTATTACTTTTCCTGGCTTGGCTGAAGTGATCTAATTCATCTAATTAGTAACTTCTCATCTTGTGCCTGAACGAAAGATGGATCCTTATACAAAGGGATACTTTTTGCTATGGAGATTTCTTCCTTCAAATAAAACCTTTCCTTTAAAAGTACTCTGTCTCTCACACTCCTCTTTCACATACCTTTGCTCAGTCTAGTCCCTTCACCAGGATTGGGAACTGTTATCTGGAACTGAAGGGACCCAACATCTGGGCAGCAGTAGGTCTGGCCTACATGGATCAGTAGCAGCTGGATTTCTGATCTGGGTCTTTCCTAGGCCTACCCTATTTTAGCCAGAGCCACACTCTAGCAAAGCAGTTTGCATACCAGAATACCATCATGAAATAATGTCCCGGTGCCAGCAATGCAAAGTCCTTTGCAAAGCTGCTGTGGATCCACAAGTCAATTGCAATTTCAACTAAAAGCAGCTTCAAACAGGTAGATCTTTCCTATTTGCTTGCAGCAGGAGAGGAGTTTCAAATTGTCATAATTTTACACTTTATAATTGGCATCACTCTGGCAAAAAGTGCTAGGAACAGCACAGAACCTTTTCTTCAGCCCACCTCCACAAGCCACAAATGTGGTCTGAAGTGTTAGTTAAAGGCTCCTGAATCACTCATCCAATTCCCTCACCCCACAAATGTGTTTTCCCTGGTGAGAAAACAACATTCTGTGGCTGAAAGTAACAGCGGCTATTACCATTAGAGTTAATGCTGTCCTCTTCCTTTCAGCTTCATGGGTTTGTATCCTTGTTTTTAAGGTAAGGTGTTGACAAGTTTGGTAGTAGTGGCTTGAGTATTGGTCTAGGATTACAGAGGATAAGGTGGAATGCAAGGGGTTGATTCCTAGCCCCTTGTGCCATCCATACTCATAACCTTTCCTCACTCCCTGGCAGCTCTCAAATTTGGTTAGTCGAAACCAAGGCAAAACACATGGAGAGATCATATGGAGGATATGGAGAGTCATATCCTCCAGTGTCTCAGGGATGAAAACTGAGACATATGAGGTCAAGCACCATCAGAGTATGGGCAAGATGGCAAAAGTTATTGAAAAAACACAAGGTAGGGCTGGTACATGATTCCACCTCCTCCTCTCCTCTCTCCCATGCTTTGTGAATGCAGTGCAAACTTCTTTTGCACTTTGAACCCAGGCCCAGTACAAATGGGTAGGATAGGGCAGTAAGACACTGCTCCTTTCTGTCCCAGATCGGTGCTGTGGCAAACGCATGCAGTGGCACCAATCCGGCCTCCACAGATCACAAAAAGGAGCTGTTTTTCCCAGTTCCTTTTTGTGTCTCTGAAGAGGCACCATAGCCGCTGCTGGGCGGCTTGATCATACCCTTTCGGCACAGCCCTGTTTGGGCGCTGCATCAAAGGGACGTCATCAACGCGTGCGCTGCCTGAACACACAGATGGTACATTGCATTGCAGCTGTACTGTGAAAGTAAACACTCACATACAGGGCTGTGTAGTAGCCATACTTTTTGACTCCAATTCAAACCCCTTCATAAATGGCAAATGTATATTAATTAGTAATATACTGTAGCAAAATATTAGTAATTTACTTTAGTACAACAAGGCACATGAACTGATAGAACATAAAATATATTTATTTGATTAAAATGTCTGAACAAGAAAACTTTCCCATATCTATGAAATAAATATGCAACAATTTAGGCATTTAATACAATCAGGTTTTTTTTATTATTTTGAAGCCAGAGTTGGAATCAGTATGGTTTTACTTGCTTCTCAACCCCAGCCGTGACTCTACAGCTCTGTTCATGTAGTTATACAATGGTTACACTACACCACTCTTCTGTTGAAAGCTGACATTGTGCAACCTGTTGTATATCTGCAAGTATGCATGCTTACCGTCCTATTGTGCAATGGAGAATGCACTGTGGATGAATCTGCAGTCCCAGTGAATAAAGTTGGGCAGAGAAGGCACTGAGTAACAGTGATGCACCATGCAAAAATGTGCAGCTGCATGGAGTCCCAGCTAGAATAGACCCATTGAATCAATTGTGGAATGGTGAGTCATTCCAATTGATTCAATAGCTCAGCTCTAGATGGTACTAACAAAAGGATTTAGGCCTGTGTGAAATGGTTACACATGTGGCACTCATTACCATAACATGTGTAGGACTTTTGAGGAAGAGCAACAAAAAAAAGTACAATTGTATGTGTAAGTGAACTTATACTATGTGTGTAGCATAGTGGTTTGTGCATTGAACCATGGCTCTGGAGAACAGGGTTGAAATTCCCACTTGGCCATGAAATCCACTGGGTGACCCCAGGCAAGTCATATGTTCCCATTGGATGGCAATGACAAATCCCCTGAAGAAAACCCCATGATAGGTTCACTTTAGGGTTGCCATACATTGGAAACAACTTGGATGTACACGAAACCAAAAACAGCAATGACACCGAAACAATTCTGGCCTATATCTGTTTCACAGTGGCAGCCAGTGGCTTGCATTGCCAGGGTAAATGCACTCTGTGCTTTATTCTGAATTTTAAAGTAACCATCTAAGGTGCTGAATTTATTGGTGGGGTATAATTCAGCCCCTTAGAAAGCTTCTTTAAAATCTGAACTATCTCAATCTCACTTCAAATAAACACTGGGATGTCATGCAGATCACACATTCTTGTGAGCTTCTTCAGTGGCGATTCTTTTGTGACTGGATGTATTTGCAATGTATTAACTTTGTGTAAAAAAACCCAAAAACCCACAAAATGATTTTATGGTCCCCTCCTTCTTCCTGTTTCCTTCCTGAGATACATACATAACTAAGTAGCCAATGTAGAATACTGGCACTTTTTAAAAACAAACCAAACAAACCTGGAACGCTGAAGTCCATCCAACAGAGCCACTTGTAAACTAGTGGCTCGGGAAGGTGGGGATAACATTGTGAAATTAGTTGGTTCCAATCATATGTTCAGCCTAGGAATTTCTTTTCACTAAATTCTTGTCCTTTCACCCCAAAGTCACTCCACCCCATATATTAGGCATTGTAAGCTTGGTAAAAAGAAGCATAGAAATAGACCTTTTGAAGCAGTCTGAAAGAAAGATAGATTTCGGTACAATATGGAAAAGGGTGTCTATTTCTATATATGGTGAGCCAATTTAGGGGAAAAAACTGGAATTTAAAAAAAACATGTTTATAAGAAAGATTAGCAAAAATTATGCTGGTGCTAGTGATTATCCTATGGACTATTCATGCATCTTCATTCATCTTCATGAGACAGTGCGAAGTGAACATATAACTACATAAGGAATTTGTTACACTAGGGGGGCCCTTTCATGCCATAGAATCATAGGCGAGATACAAACCACCCAAAAGGGCAGTCTGCCACCTCCCTTGTTTGCTGCGCGAGGGAGCTGCAGCGGACAAGCCGCGTGGCTCCCCTGCGCAGCGAAAAGAAGCCGCAAAAAGCGGCTTCTTTTTCCGGCACCATTGTGAAGCTGCAAGGCGCAAATGGTACACTTGCAGCGTCATCAAGGCACTGCGACATGAGGACACTAGGTGTCCGTCACGTCAAAATTGTGACGTCCATGTATATAGGGTGCCGCCATTTTTACGCCCACATTACATGTGAGGGGCAAGGCGCGTCAGGAAGCACCACCCCTCACGTGCAACAACGGCGCCCGATTGGGCCCGTCAATACAGCTCCATAGAATTAGAAGCTACAACAAATGGCAGTGATCTTCTTTTTCAAAAATGAAAAATAAAAGAGCAATATGGAGAATCTGGAAGGACCAAGAGCTTTAAAAAAACATCCTCGGAAGTCTATATGTACCTACACATTGACCACCTGTGGACTAGACACTAGAAGATGCCCTTAATACTACCAAAATAGAAGAGTTTACTTTCAATATGACAATGATACTGGTAAATATGCAGGAGTACCTAATTCACAATTGTGAGTCTTTTCGCAGTAGACAGTTATAGCACTGTGATTCCATTTTAACTGCCACAGAAGGAATTCTGGGTTATGTAGTTTGGTATGATACCTTAGAATTCTAAAGACCCTTCTCTAAACTGCAAATCCCAGGATTCCACAGGATGCAACCAATTAAAGTGGAATCATAGTGGTGTAACTGTGTGGTGTGAAATGACTGAAGAGTGCAGCTTTACTCAAAATGAGTTCAGTTGTATTTCTTGCATAGCAAACTATCTTCTGATAACTAAGAAAAGGATGTAAATAGCTGGATTCTTTTCAAAACTGCTGGATTTTTCTCTCTGCATAAAGCCAAATAACATCTTCAAGAAGGTGGTAGATCATCCCTTTGAGTTTTTGCCAGCTCCAAGTTGCTGCTGCTGCTAGTCTGGATAGTTTCTGCTCTGAGACTCATGTTCTCCATTGACATGATGGAGTGTTCTGTGAAACCTTTCTTAACAAGAACTACAATGGATGTCTTGAAGACCTGTTTGAAGTTCTCTCCAACAAAGAGATAGAGAATCGGAGTGAAACAGATATTCAAACAGATGCCAATGCTAAAGGTTATCCGCAGAAACTCTTGTATCTTTCCTGGTGGATTTGGCTTGTTAGCCAGACTGGAAATCATGTACAGGTAGAAGGGAAACCTGAAGATGAAGAAAGATGCTACAGCAATCACCAGGATCTTGAAGGGCTTCCCAGTCCTCAGCAACCTTTTCTTCTTCATTTCCTGTCTCATTGAACAATAGCAGAACACAATGATGAAGAAGGGAAGCAGGAAGGTCAACAAGAACCGAGTCATAAAGATGGCCAATTCCATTTGGTCTCCATTCCATTTGTCCGATGTATAATTTAATTTGCAGACGCTTTTGTCTTTCCCCACCTCTTGAGTCACAGAGAAAGCCAAATAAGGAGCAGTTACGACTAGAGAAACAAGCCATACTCCTATGATCAGTCTACATGCCAAAGGTATTGAACGGTTGTGTTGGGCCCAGATGGGACGGCAGGTAAGGAGGTAGCGGTCCAGGCTGATGATGGTGAGCAGGAAGACTGTGGAGACCATCCCCAGAGTGAGGAAGAAGTATGTGATCTTGCACATGAATACATCAAAGACCCAGTGAAAGTTGAGGAGGTTGTAGACACCAAAGAAAGGCAGGGAGCAACAGGAAATCAAGAAGGAGAGAGTCAGGTGGAGGAACCAGAGAGTGTTCACCGTTCTTCCCATCTTCTTCCACAGCAACCAGAGAAGAAGCCCATTCATCGCCATCCCCACCAGGAAAGACACTAAGATGAAAGAGCCAAGTGCTAGATTGGTGGAATCTAGGTTATAGCTGGTATTCATTGCCTTGGCTGAGGTATATCCCATGGGGTTAATCGTGCTCCTTTCTTCACAAGGTCCTGGAAGAGGGCCAGAATCTGGTGAAGGGAAGAAAGATGTGAGAGTAGGAAGAGATAAGACGTAGTTACAGAACAAATAAGCTGAGAACGACTGCGTAGAAATGATAACAGGGAGGGAACAGATGACTCCACTGCAATCTGCTGACCTAATTGAGAAGCAAAGCATCCCTAAGTTTTTGTGGGGGTTTTGGGGGCTATGTGGCCATGTTCTAGAAGAGTTTATTCCTGACGTTTCGCCAGCATCTGTGGCTGCCAGCCACAGATGCTGGTGAAACATCAGGAATAAACTCTTCTAGAACATGGCCACATAGCCCCCAAAACCCACAAAAAACTAGGAATGCCAGCCATGAAAGCCTTTGACTTCACAAAGCATCCCTAGTCCAGAAGAAGACCATGCCGTATAAACTCTTTGAAAACAAGAATGAGGAATGATGGCAATTATAGAATACTTCTGAACATTCAGGTTTCATTTAACTCCAGAAGTTGGACTCCCCCCCCCCCTTTTACTACAATTCCCAGAATTTGTCGAGACGGATGGCTATGCCGGCTGGTGGATTTGATTTCATCCATTTTATCCTCATGTTCTCTAACAGTAATTAAGAAATCTCTCTCTCTCAGAAATTTCTCTATTTCTTCTCAACTCTGGAGCCACAACAAACTAGACTTCCATAACATTCAGCCAGGGCAGTTAAAGCAGAGTCAAACTGCATTATTTCTGCAATGTGGATGCAGCCAATGATTTAAATCCTGTTGTTAATTTAGACTAGAGTACATCCATTGAATGGATGGGATTTACCTACACACTGATTTACCATTCAACAATTGATTGAATGACTTTATTCTAGTTATCAAGGGGATGCCAGCATTGCCAGGTAATAACATGTTTCCAGAAGTATTACTAAAGGAACTCCTTTTTCATTAACCATGGGATATTGTTATATATCTTGTTGCTTTTTACTATTTTTTTATCTTTTTAAAAAAATTCATCTCATATATATATATATATATATATATATATATATATATATATATATATATATATATGAAAACAACTTGAATATATTTTCAGGGAGGGATTGTTCAAATTCCTCCAAATGAGCAAAATATTTCGGCTTCTCCAAATAAAGTGAAAAAAGGAATGAGCAGATGCTATTCATTTTATGAAAATGTAAACATTATACCAGTCACTCTTTTTATTCTGCAAGAATTTCTTTATCATCTCATCATCTAACAAACCGGAACCTAAAGCTCTGATTTTTCCTTCCTATGAACATATTTCCTAATACGATTCTGATGCCCAAGTCCCATTTTTTACATTTCAGATTCTCACCTTCTAGGGTTGGGACCAGAAATGAAGGGTGCATCTATACTACAGAATTAATGCACTTTGACACCACTTTAACTGCTATGGCTCAATCCTATGGAATTCTGGAGATGTTTTGTGAGATATTTAGCCCTCTCAAACTAGAAAAACCAGAATTCCCTAGGACTGAGCCTTCATTCTTAATTCATTAATTCTGCAGTATGGCAGCAGCCTAAGAGAATTGCCTCCCAGTTTATCCCTTCTCCTACTGGCTAACCAGAAACAGACCTCCTTACTTGACAAATTGGGTCCTCTTGTCTTCAAATGGTTGTCAGCAGAACTTTCAGGGACGAAGTGACAAAGAACCTCAGAGCACTGAGGATATCAGCAGGAAATGGATGAATAATTTCTGCCTCATAGCCCTCTTTCTTCCGAACTGCATATCTAAGAACATCAGTTTCTTAAATGTATTTCCAAAAGGCAGTGTTTCCGAGAGTGGTTATGTAATACATATTTCCTGAGAATTTGCAGAGTTTAGGTCCCTTGAGAGATTTGAACACTGGTGGAGATTTATGGTGCCTTTTGAACATTTGTGTTCAGGGTCAGTCCAAGACTTTTTCTTGCCGAAGGTCCCACCTATCCAAGCCAAGTAGCACAATACCCAACGCCAACTGTACTATTGTATTATATATGCCAGAAAATATGCCACAACTACCTCTCCAAATCCCCGGTGCTATGTATGCCACAAGCACCTCCCTCGCGTAAAGGGAATTCCACCTATGCACGAGCCCCATTGAAATGAATGGAGTTTGTGCACTCAGGTGCTCACCCCTTTATCCCTTATGGGATGTGCCGCCCCTTCTCCCAGTGCGGCTTTCAGCGTATATTGAAAGCCACGTAAACTGCACCCGCGTATGATGTAGGCGCACTGTACTAGGTGAAACATGTTTTAAAGCATATACAGTGTGCTCGCTCCATACACGGGTGCACCATACACAGCTTCTGGTTTACACAAAAAGCAGTATAGCAATTAAATTAATGACACGTGTGCGGCACCCCGCCATGAGCACGAGCCCCATTATACTGAATGGGGCTCAAGCATACACATTATTTGCCTTACTGGGGGGGGGGAGTCCAGAATGGATCCTCCGCATAAGACAAGGCTCCACTGTACATTATTCTGAGTATTGCTCCCCTTTTGCAACTCAAAAGAAACGTGGCTAGTTTGTGCACTGAAAAATCACACCTTGTCACATGTTCAGTGATGCCACATTAAACTTATTCTCAGTGTGGTTTCAGTTGTTTCAGAATAACGGACCACATCCTCCAAATGTCTCCTTGGAAGCTTTTGTTTTCTGAACCTTGAACAGACTTCCTCTGCAAGCTGAACACTAGATCTTCCTAGGTGACTGTTTTGCATTTGAGTAGAATTTGAAGTGATAACTTTTAATAACTGGACATGCCCGACGCAAGCTTTTTGGCCTGCTCAAAACTCAATCTCATTATAGATATGCACATATTTTCCAGAGGTTGCTTTCTGCCATTTTTGCTTTGCTTTTTCCAATATTTCTGTATCTCTATTTGTTGTTTGACCAGACTCATAACAGATGCAAAAGCTGCCACTTGCCAGCAGGAGCCAGAAACATTGTGTGCCTCTATTTTCTAACAGGTAAGAATGCTTAGGATGGAAGCAACAGAATAGTGGAAGATGATAGCAGGGAAGCACAGCTCCAGTACAGTACTAGTTCCCAGATTGCCAGGGTCTTGCTTCAACTTGCCATGCTGTGTGCCTTCAATATGTGTATGTGTGTCTATATATACAAATCCCATAAACCCTTGATGTTTTGAACTATGCAATGGCTGGCACTCTATTGGTGAATTAGGATAGTGTTTATCCAATTCAAGCTGTCATAAAACACTTTTGAGGTTCCTTGCAGAGACCAGGATTTTCTACCAACCGCTCAAGAACCTATGAAAAGTGTTGCCAGGCCCAGCTTTTAGTGGAGCCTTAGGCAGAAGGACTATACCTTACCATTATTGCCACTTCCATGTCACTTCATCTCCCTCTGAGCCCAATGTGTGCCACTGACTAAATAAGGAATGGGGTGCATGTGCGCCTGAGCTATTGTTGGAATGCAATCCTTGCAGTGTTACCAGTGTTGAGGTATCTTGGGAGCTGAAGTCCATCAACATCTACTTGGCTATGTGTCCAGTATTCATGACCTAAAAGAATATATTAAATGAATGAAATTTCTTTCTTTCATTGCTTGATTGTCTGGAAAAGATAAGGAAGCAACCAGAGGCAAGGAACAGGACGATAAGGCCTGAATGTTTTAGATGTTGACAGTGGCCTCTGCATTGGATTGTATGCAGGTGCCCACAGAATGGCAAAATTGGCCCTCATCCATTCAGGTCTTTTTTAAAACCCCATTTATTTTGAAGCATAGCTTTACCCTCAATGAAAATTCCAATGTAATCTTGGAGGTACAAATACCTAGTGACCACAAGTATGATGGTGAATTGCAAAATCAAGGATATTCCTTAAAACCCAAACACCTAGAGTCAGAAAATGTATGTCCATTTTCTTTCTTTCCCCATTTTTGTGCAAAATGAGGTTGACGAAGCAAGAAATACTCCACAACAGTGTTGGGGGGGGGGGGGAGAGATAACCCACACAACAGTGTGTTTCTTGGGATGATTTTTGAACCTAATTGTTTTCGTCCGTTAAAAAAAGATAGACGCCAAGTGATACAATTCAGTAATGCCACTGACAACTCTCCAAGTGAAAATGTTGTAAAATGGCTCTAATTCTGGGTGAATTCTAGGGATGTAACTCTTCATCAGTTTTCTCCTTGAAGGGAACAATGAGTACTTTTTGCAATTTTCTTTCCACTGCAAGAAAGTGTTCAAAACCTGCAGAGTTTTCAAAGCCTATTCACAATTCAGGCCTTATTCGGTTCAAAATTTGGGTGTGTGGGTGGGGATCATCTATCAACGTTCATGTTGCATAACTTTAGGCATACTTAGTGCTTTTATCTTTTTGATGGCATTTTATTCTTTTAACGAGTGATGTTTTAATATTGCGCTACTCTAATTCTATTTTAATGTTTACTTTTGCATTGTTTTGGATCCTGTTCTTTTAATTTTAAGCCGTTTTGTGTCCCCAAAAAAGCATGATGATGATGATGATGATGATGATGATGATGATGATGATGATGATGATGATGATGATG
>NC_056530.1:18937368-19067318 GCF_019175285.1 Sceloporus undulatus
CAGAAGTACTAAGAAACCCTGTCAGTGAATTTCAATGATGCATAGTGGACACTGCCAAGAGTGTCCCGATGTGCATCAGGCAGTACCAATGCACATTAGAAGTCCCTATCTAGTGTCATGATGCAGAACAACACCGATGCAATTGGGGTTGATGTGCATCGGTTATGTTTGCATCGATCCTCCTGTTTTGCTTCAGTCACTTTGCTGGCTTCCCTACATGTTATCATAGCTACAACCCTTTACTGGATCTAGACATTATGGAACTGTTCAAACCTGCTTTCTGCAGATGTAAGTCTAGTTACAAAGGCTGCCACCACACTGCAGAATGAATGTAGTTTGATACTGCTTTAACTGTCATAGCTCCATGCTATGGAATCCTGGGATTTATAATTTCTTGTGGCACCAGAGTTCTCTGACTTTGTAAAAAAAAATGTTATTCAAGTTCATTATTTGGCAGTTGTACAAGGTTCTTGTGGGGAGCTGAGTGTTTTTCATATGTTGGAAGGCATCTAGGAGCACGATCGTTACCATTTATAGAGCTGAAGTCATTTTTGGAGGCGTTGGAGGTTGGGGGGAATTTAAGGGGCTGCACTGGTTATGCTGTGGAGTGACATGCAGTCTTTGGCCAACACTTTGCTCACCTTTTAGAATATTGCTGTAGAGTTTCTTTGTGATGGAAGAGAATATTCCAAAGGGTTAGAACCAGTTTAGAACATGTGAGAGACAGTGAGGTGAGTAAAGGCCTTGGATAGAAAAGGAGGCGATAGAAAATGAAACTGCTCTGCACTTTGTAGCCTCTCCTCTTAAAGTCTCTTATCAGTCGTTTAAAATTATGACTAAAACTCAGAACAGTGTTATAAATGTGTAAGCCCTTCCTTTTGTGTTAGGAAGCAAAGGCTTCCTATAGACTGATGGCAAACTCATTCTCCCAATGTTGATTGTTAGGTAGCCAAATGGCACAATCCACACACATCTCCTAAGATAAAGATTTGGGGGAACCTCACGATTTCCAGATTTTTTTTTAAATGTTAGTAGAAAACGCTTTGGCGAATACCTCTGGCCAAGAAAGACTGAGCAGGCTCAGAAACTGCAAAAACACAGAGAAATGGAATGGAGTCTTCTGAAAGATAATGGCTGGTACCGCCCCAAAAAGGTGGGCTGGAGGCGTCCAGTTTTCTTCTGGAGGGACGCCACAGCAGCCAAACTGTGCGGTGTCCCTCCGCAGTAAAAAGAACCCAGAAAAACTGGGTTCTTTTTAAGGTGCCTAGAGTATGTCACAAGCACGCCATTGGTGCACCGGTAGTGTAAGCGACATGCAGCGATATCTATATGCTGCACATCGCTTACGTCAAGATGACGGCCGTGACATACTATGGCTATGGACCGTGCAGTTGGTGCGCACTCCCTAACCCTAGACTGGACCCCGCTTCTTGGCCATAATACGTCTTTTTGGAGTGGGTCGTGGCAGATAGAGAAATCCAGTACCTCTGTTCTTCACTAAATGTTCTTCATCTGGGTTGTGCCAATACAGTCCTTTACTGAGTGGAGAGGACAGGGGACACACGTAGCCTCTGTGTTCCTGTGTCTGGTCACAAAGAGATTATGGCTTCCTTCTAGATCTCCCTGGGGGCCTTAGAGGATCCCCAGTAGATCAAAGAGGAAGACATCATCCTTGTGCATCTAGTTGCTGTTTGGCTGCCCACCATCCATTAATGGCAATGTAGTGAGCTAAAGAACAGAAGATAAAAAGCAAAGGAAGGGAGAGGAAGCAAAGTTACACCCGAGAAAGCTTCACGTTCCACCCACACAATGTAGGATCCTGACCATTCTTGTGGCTGACTGGATAACAGGCATTCTTAAACAAGTATTCTACTCTGTGAGGGCCAACATGGTTTAATGGTCTGAGTGTTGGGCTAAGACACTGAGAGGACAGGGTTCAAATCCCTGCTACGCCATGTTAATCCAGTGGTTGATCTTGGACAAGCCACACTCTCTCAGCCTCAGAGAATGGCAATGACAAACTTCCTCTGAAGAAGCTTGCCAAGAAAAACCTATGATAGTTTCATCTTAGGTTCACCATAAATTGGATACAACTTGAAGGCACACGACAACAAACAACAGTTCTAGTCTGTAACATTTTATTGCAGCTGAAATTCTCATGTCTTTCTCTTATAGTTCTCCTTCCATGGAATTATCTTTGCAGCTAAAAGAGGATGCAGAGACAAAAGAGCTCTCAGCCTGCAAATCTTTCCTCAAAGACAATAGTTTTCATGTCCTCTCTAAGAAGAGTTTTGGCCCTGATCCTTCTGCTTTGCATACGTAAGAGGGATATAAATGTCTTCACCTCATTTTCCAGTTTATCTGTGTCATCATGATCCTTTCTTCCCAGTGGCCAGGCTGGCTGTGGATTCTGGGAGTTGTGGCCCAAAAAGAGTGAATTTCCCAAACTCTGGCTCTTTTTAGGAATATTAAAAAGAATATCATGATAAGAAACATAAATCTCAGACGGTGAGGGGGTAAAAACAATGTTTTGCAGGCAGAAGTCCCAGATTAAATCCTCCACATTACCATTTTAAAAGGATGGCATAGCAGATAACAGATTCACCAACTGTCCTAATTTGGCAGGGATAGTCTTGATGAATCCTCTGTCTTCCCACTCTTTCTGATGCTTTTAAAATGTCCCAATTTTTTCTTTCCTTACCCCAGTACCACTCTTTGTTTTCAGCTTACTTCAACTTTTGCAAACTGAGTTCAAAGTGAAAAAATAGTTTGCACTCAATTGGCTCAACAAGGAGGAGAAGACAGAAGGAGGCAGAAGCTTGGCTTTCTCTGTAAATCCAGGCAGCAGCAAACTGCTATAACCTCTCCTGAGTTGTGTGTTCTTCCTCATTACTAACTTTTGTCACCTTGACCACAAACTGCTGTTGCTTGACCACCCATGTCCCAGTTTTCAACTGTGAAATGTTGGCGGGTATGAGTCTAAGAGGAAGGTTCTATAGATAGTTTTCAGGCATGGGTTGAAGCCATGTCAAAAGCATGGACATGGGCTGGCAGCCTAAACAAAGAAATTTGTCATGTACAATGTGTGGAAACTGGAGAACGCCTAAAGTTAGGCAGAGGACAAACGCTCCCACCTTGGCCTGTGTTTCTCAGATGAACGCTCATTTTCTCATCTGCTTAAATGCTCTGTCAAGATTAATGATGAGGCCTCTTTCTAGGAATTGCAAAATAACCCCCTCCATGACATAAGATAACTGTATATGTGATGGTGTCCATGAACCACAAAACCCATTTCCATAGCAGAAGTGGCGTACACACTACAGGGGGTAAATATTAAAATGGATTAAGTTAGACATCAGTGAAAGCCAGTTAAGTCTATCTCTTTTTTTCTCTCCAACTAGCAAGTTCGCCAAGACGATCACGTTATACAATCACAGTGCCTGACAACATCTCCGTACCACTTGGCCTCTGCGTTCATGTTCCCTGCCGATTTACCACTCCTGATAGATACAAGCGCAATGCTGCACCTATGTATGGCTATTGGTTTAGGATTGTCAGGAACCGATACTATTTGATGTGGATCAACATCTGGGCCATGGGTGAACTTATGGCCACCAATGATATACGGCAGAAGGCATCAGAGACCCACATGAAGTTAACTGGGAATCCAGCACAAGGCGACTGCTCCTTCAGCATCATTAATGCCGGGTCCCAAGACGGAGGGTGGTACTACTTTCTAATTGACAAAGGAGGAGGAGGGAAGTACAGGCACACATTCATATCTACTGGTAAAATAAAATATACTAAGCCTCAGGTTATCCTGACAGGTTGGTATATTCCTTTACCCCCACCCAATTATTTGGCTACTTTTTTCAAAGTTCTACATTAGAACTGGGGCCATGTATGGAAGGCACAACCCACGAGTTTATAGCATCTGCAAGTTATGGTACCACAACACACAACACACACACACACACACATTCAATTTAGAAGGGAATGCCCCAGCATTTTAAGTGAGGCCTGACCCTGCCAGCTTCGAGTGTGAGCTGCTCATGTTCGCTGTAGGAAATATTGGGATGCTATCCCCTAAAAAAGTACTTAGCCTCACTTCACTTCTCTTGCCATTGGATCATGTTGATTGGGAAAACTGAGCTTGGCTGCCCTCTACTAGTCAGTCTCAGCATTTCCTTCTGGTTATCAGAAATAAGTGTGCTATGTTTGAACTGCTAATTTAGGAGATTGTCGCACAGTTTAAAAAAACGACTTGCCACTGCCGAATTCAATTGGAATTTAGGATAGATCCGGATTTTATCACCTGCATTTTTGCCACTGATGCCACTGGGCGGGTGCATCCCGGGTAGCATCTGGCTAGAATCTGAGTTCAGCCAGCCTCTTTTCAAAGCCAGGAGCCAGCTGAACTCGGATTCTAACCGGATGTTACCCTGGCAGAGTCGGCAGCAAAAATGCATGCAATAAAATCTAGATGTATCCCAAATTGGAATTGAATTTGCCAGTGGTAAATCAGGTTTTTAAACTGAGCGATAAAGTCCTTAGAAAATTGGGCTCTGTACTTGACCTGTTCATTGGGAGTATATATTTCTTAACTCCAGGGGTGAATGGAAATGCTTCCCCTGTTTTCCCAAGAGCTCCCTATGCACCACTGTTATGCATTTGTAGGATTTCTGGATTGTTATCTGGATGCAGTGAAGGACTGGATGCAAGTGAATTCACTGAGGCTCCATCCAAAAAATATAGGAGTTCTGTTGATCCGTGAGAATAACAGTTTGGGGGTGGGAATCATAGCCTTTTCTGGATAGGGTTGTACTCTCTGAAAGATGAGGTTCATAGCTTTGGGTGCCCTTATTCTCCACAGTGCTCTTGTAAGGCCACGTGGCTTTAGTGACCAGCATTGCTTTTGGCCACCTTTGGCTGATGTACTAGCTGAGTCCTTTCTTCAGGAAGGCAGCTTGACCACAGTGGTTCATGTCTTAGTGACCTCTCACTGTAAGCCATTCTATGTGTGGCTGCCCTAGAAGTGTTCATAAGCTATAGCTAGTGAAAAATGCAGGAGCCAGACTGCTTCCTCTCTTCTGAGCCTGCCCCAAATTAAAGATCTTCCAAGGAGGCCTTGTTGCATGTGTCAACAACTCATGAGATTAGGTTGGGCTTTCTCTGTAGCAGCACCCTGATAATACAACTCACTCTTGAAGGACATTAGGCTTTGAGTGTCTGGAGACCAGCTAAAACTGCTGCTCCACATGGCCTTTAATGTTTGGAACTACTCTCTTTTAATTGTTTCCGAGATTACATTTTAGGATTGTTTTTAAACATGGCATTGTTTTTAAAGACCTTAAAGAGTATTTTAATGCTATTTTAATCTTTGTACTGTTTTAATTAGGTCTTTCATTAGTTTATTTTTGTACAACAGCTGGGAGAACTTGTGGGCTGAAAACCAATATAAAAATGCCATAGATAGATAGATAGATAGATGCTAAAAATGTCTACATGGATATTGCACCATCTCCACATACCCCCACAGCCGATTTGAAAGGCCTTTGGTAAGCTGGGAAGTAAACTGGACATTTAATGTATCATAAATATGTTTTCTTTTTAAATGGAGGGAGTAGGAGACCAATGCTGCTCCGCATCCAATGGCATTTGCCCTGCGGCATATATTTTGATTGATTTTTGGTTGTTTTGCATGCATCTTTATGCTTTGTAGTATTTCTTTTGCATACATTTGATGGCACTTATGACTTTGAGTTTCCGGTTTTGGTTTTTAGGTCCTTGCTATTTGCTTTGGTGCTGTTCCCTTCTAGGGTTTTTATTTGCGTAGTCAAGGTTTTTCTACTGGGCCTTAAATGTCTAAAGTCCTTCTAATGAGTTTTATTTCAAGGTCTTTCTGGTGGGTCTTCACTGTCCATTAAAAGTCCTTCCGGTTGGTTTTAACCATCAGTTCAAGGTCCTTCTAGTGGGTTTTAACTGTCCATCCAAAACCAAACCATCCAAAAATATTTTACACTATAACAAAGATAGCTCCGAACAATGTGTTATTGTTTGGTTGCCCAGCCCAAGCTACTGTGAGGGACAAAAGAACAAGACCTTATCACCCCTTCTGACACAATATCCTGAAATCCCCCTCCCCCAAAAAATGATGGCAGTAAAGAAAAAGTACCTTTTCTGTGCCTGATATCTGAATCCCCTGCTAGCCAAAGCCAGATGGGAATCTGGCGAGACTGGAAAAGACCAAGGGACAACAGGATTCGACCCAGATTTCATGTGACCTACTCAACAGTCTATGGGTTTTATTTTAATTCCTTTCCTGGGGTTCTCCTCTGGTTCAGATTTGCCGAAACCCAAGATCCAGCTCCCATCGGAGATAGTTTGGGGGAATCCAGCCACCTTCAGTTGTGTGACAACAAACATCTGCTCAAGGGACCATCCCCAATTTTTCTGGCCTGCTGACACAAGTAACGGCAGCATGACTCCGTGGACCAAAGCAGAGAGCAGCTGGGCCTGGACTGCTGGCATTGATACCACCTTCATACCCTCCCTAGATGATGAAGGGAGACTCCTTACCTGCCGCATCACATACCCTGAAATAGGAAAAACAGTTGAGAATACCATCTACCTCCAAATGGGCTGTGAGTAGCACTTTGAGCCTTATATATAGAGAGACTTTCTGTCCCTACTCTCTGAACTGTCTCCACTTTTGCTGGTGGTTACCCACTTCCTCTTCCAGGCAGGACACTTATTGCATGGCTGCGTTTCCATCCCAAATGTAAATGAACATGGGAATTTGGTTGTGCCTTTGGTTGCATGTTTGGCTACAGAGTCAGTTGTGTAGTGTTTGCATTCAACACAAGAGCGGTGTTGCGCAAACAGTGATGCAGAAGTGTATGCTAAATCAGAACATGAAGTTTTGTTTAAGCAGTTGGGTCAGTATGCTTCAGAAGGAGGAAAGGGACAAAAGATACCCTGATCTGGGATCTGAATTCATGTATAGTAAAGCTACATGGTCGCTGGTTGCATTTTTCCCCAAATTCTGGATCTGACTGTTCAGACTTGTTAGTAAATCATTTGTTAACCAATGTGATTAGTCAGACGTGTTACCAAATGGTTTCTATGGTCGTAAAGATGGTGACCACACTACAGGTAACGTCAGTGATTTCCAGACTAACAGCATTTCTTAGCCCCTCTACTATGTGACTAAGTATATGTAAGTATATATAAACTAAGTAAAGTTATGTAATGTAGAGCTTGTGGAATGGCAAGACAGGTTAATATCCTTGGATTGAGCACATTCACCTTGGCTTTTATCCTTTTCCAGACAAACCTCAGCCTATCAGCACCAGACCAGGTATGGACTGCTGGTATGTGGACCAAACCCTCTTTTGTCTCTGTTCCTTCTATTCCTGGCCCCCACCCAAGATCCAGTGGAACGTGGATGGAAAGAACTTGACCGAGGACAGCAGAGTGGAACACCTGAAGGTTTTTTCTTGGGGCAAGGGAAATGAGGCCATCAGTTCACTAAACTTGTCTCAAAACCTGGACAAAGTCAAGTGTTACCACATAACCTGCATTGCGACCAATCCCTTTGGACAGTGCAGCTTGGATATAATACCCCGGTCTATCAGAAAAGGTGAGAATCATCCAGGCCTCATCCTAAGCTCTTGCATATGCTCTATTGACATTTAAAAATCCCAATACAGACCTTAAAATCTAGGCCCTTAAAAAAAGTATAGCAGTTGTCTTTTTAAGTCAATAGTACCTAGACCAGGAGTAGACGAAGTTCAGCCAACAGGACACATGTGACCTCCCAGATACATCCAAAAACTCTCTGGGGGCAACTTTAACACATTCAGCCCCCAACCCCAAGCCATTTTACACCTAGGACATCCTTTAAAAATAAAAAAAGGATGTGAACAGAAAGTAACTTTTACATATTGCTTCCTGTTATTAAAAAAGGGGGGAGGCCTGTCCTGGCTGTCGCCAAAAACATGATCAAAAATGCATTCCATATCCTCTAGAGTGTATTCAGAGCTGGGATGTAAGGATACAGTGGGGGATGCAGCTCTCCAAGGAGTCCTAGGGGGCACCCCCTTGCCTCAAACAGTTGCCCAGCCCTGAATTAGACTTTTGCAAAGTGATCTTGACTACTAGAAATTGGCATGTGAGTGATTTCTCATCCACCACCACCACCCTTTCCCCTGCTGAGAATGACATATTCAATATTTGTATGTGAACAGAAAGTATAAAAATTGTCCTTTTGGGCCAGATTTGGAGAGGTACAGGATGAGACCAATCAGTGATGAGATATGTAAACCCTGGAAAATGCTTTTGTGTGTTAGGTAGATAGGGCATCCCTCTCTCTGGAGATCTAACATGAGATAGTTCTGTTGGCTGTTGGTGTACTTAGGTTGTGCACCCCCACCTCTGCTCAACCTGTACCTATGTTGCATTTGTATCCCACTTTCTCCTGTTGCATCTGTATCCCATTTTTCCTCTCATCAGCTGAAGGAAGCTCACATGCCCATCGCCCCTTGCCACCAGATTATCCTCAAAATAATTACCTTTTCAAGTAGGTTGAGACAGTGTGACTTGCCCAAGGTCAACCACTGAGCTTCATACTCCAATGGAGGAGCCTGAACTTGGATCTCCAATGCCCAGTCCAACACCAGACTTGCAGAATTTCTCCACAGGATGGTCCTGATGCACACCAATCACACAAATAACAGGGGCATGGTCTTTGGATATATTACCAGATGGGTGAAGCTAGTCCACATTGATCACAATTCCCTTTGGTGCACACTTTCGAAATATAGGAGCATATTCCCATCTTATTCTTTGACTTTAAATATGTTTTCAGTGTCTCAGTCCCGTTTGTCTGTCATGGAGATTATTGGGATTTCACTTGGGGTCATCATTATACTGCTAGGAGCTCTGGCCGTACTTCATTTCTTCTTTGGTGAGTAATTTGCTGTAGACTGGGATTCTGTTTTTTGTCTGGCTATAGGAGGGATGTATTGGGCGAGCCTCTGATTTCAGTTCACTTTTGGTAAGAATTTACCAATATTCACACGTTTCTTCAAATTTGAAATGAACTGGAACTTTAAAAAAAAAGTGAATAAATGAAGTGATGGATTCACCCAAGCCAGGGCCAGGAATCCATGCTCTTCATTTTTGAAAGTCTTATTATGAATCCATATATGCAAGGGATCATGTATCACTTTTGAGACTAACGGGCTGTATATACAGCCCCAAAGGGGCGGCCTTCAGCAGCCCCTTTCCTAGCCACATTGCCGAGGCCCTGATCCAGCCTTTCCACGGCAGGAAAAGGAGCTGCAAAAGTTGGAAAGGGTGTGATGGCCATGGCGATAGCTGGAAAGGAGCTGGAAAGGGTGCAATAGCTGCAGCCGCATGGCTATGCGTCACTCCTTCGGTGCTGCATTGTATGGATGGAGCACTGGAACAGCAGTGACACTGCATGCTGTGTGGAGCAGTGTGTGGCATCATAGCATCCTGGGGGGAAAGTCAGAGTGTGCGCCATGAGGACGTTACACCCCGACTCTGTCCCCATGCCGGCCCAAAGTGCCAGTCTGTATAGGGCCTGAGAGAAAGCCAGAATTTAGCAGCATTAACTTTTATAGACTTGAGTCTAATTCCTCAGATGCATGAAGAGAGTGAAGTGCTTAGAAGAGACCTTTATAACCAGGCTATGTGTGTGAACAGCAATAGAAATGCAAAACCTGTGGTTATGGTGAACTGGCCAAGAAAGCCCTCATGAGGCTGGGATGTTAACTAGTTTTATAATGTGTATAGTATGCCAGGAAACCATTGTTCCTGTATCTGGAGATTCGAATCTAAGATATCCTCTATTATGGGTGCTGGTGGCTTCCATTTCAGTGGGATAGTGAATCTGTTCCGGATTTCAGTCTGAATTTTAAACAAGCTATCTCTTATCTCTAAAATAGGGGACAGTATTGTTTCCATGATGTCACAGTGGTGGTAAGACAAGGCCATCTCCAAACAGTCTATGGTCTCAAAGTGTCCCTCCTTCCCTGCTGTTTTTGACCCCTCCAAAAATTGAATATTTTCAAATATTCTTTCCAATTCTACAGTTGTGTTGGCTTTTGTACATAGATTGGAAAAGGACACTATCTTGTTTTTCACTGAGGGCAGAAAAATGGACCGATAAGCAACCATTCCTTAAACTTAAGGATAAGTGACCAGCCTTTAATACTGTCCTCAGTGCCCCCAAGTTCATAAGACAGGACAAGATGCGAAAATAAAATGAAAGGATGGTGGTCATAGTAAGGAGAGTGCCTGAGCTCCATAATGCATGATTTCACTTTATTTCACATGCCTTGTTCTCTTTCCTCTAGTTACTCGCCGTCGAATTTATGTAGATGTTGCAGATTTCATGACAGATTCTACAGATATTTCCCCATCAGCACAAGAGCATAGTCCCCATTCAGCAAAAGTGAGTTGTTGACTGTGTGACACAAGTCTGATCTACAACGATGTGCTACTATTTATTTCATGTTAGCGTGAATTCTTTGCTCTTGTCATAATCAGAAGGAGATTATACATTATACAGAAGTTGAGCGTACATTTATTTATGTGTTTATTTTAAAAAATAATTAAAAACTATACAATTGTGCGTTTCTAATAAATGGGGTAAAAAGTCTTTCTCTCTCAAAGACAGAATTATGACACACTTTGTGGGCTTTAGCTTGTATGGTAGCATGACACATTTAACTACTAGAATCTGGGGAGGTAGATCCTAAAGTGTAAAGATACACAACTGAGCACTAAAGTTAGAATCATTCAAGCCATTGTATTCCTCATCACCGTGTGTAGATGTGAGAGTTGGACAGTGAAGAAAGCAAATAGGAAGAAAATAAATGCATATGAGGTGTGGAGATGTGAAGAAAGGTGCTAAGGATACTATGAATAGCCAAAAAGACCCCCCCAAAAAAAGTCCTTGAACATATCAGGCCTGATCTTTCCCTAGAGACCAAGATGATCAAATTGAGGATCTCATATGTGAAGTCGAAGGCTTTCATGACTGGCATCCATAGTTTTTTGTGCGTTTTTCGGGCTATGTGGCTATCTTCTAGAAGAGTTCATTCCTGATATATATATATATATATATATATATATATATATATACGTATATTCAACTCTCTTCCATGCCAGTACTCTCTGAAGATGCCAGCCACAAATGCTGGCACAATGTCAGGAATGAACTGAGGATCTCATACTTTGGCGACATCATGAGAAGGCATGACTCATAAGAGAAGACAACAATACAACAATGCTAGGAAAGGTAGAAGGCAGTAGAAAGAGAGATGGATAGACACAATCAAGGAGGTCATGGTCCTGAATTTGTAGGACCTCAACAGTACAGTGAAGGATAGAGGGTCTTGGAGATGTATCATTCATAGGGATGCCATGAATTGAGGCTGTTAACAACAAACTCATGACTGCAGCACTGTTGTTATGGCTGCCCCTGCAACCCACCTTAAACTCAAGGGAGTCACTCCATGAGAAGAAGGTCTGCAGAGTCAGTGAATAGGGCACTTCAGGATGGTGCCGCTAGTCCCTCTCCTGTCCTTGAACTGTGGTGGGATGAGCATAAGTTTCGCTTCATCACACCATGGCTTCTGGGCAGGAGTGGGGTTGCAGTTACATACTGTAGTTACAAGTGTGATGTTGGATCTCACCCTATTATTTTAATATCTTGCATTTGAGACTTATTCCAGATATAATTCTCAATTCTCTCTCTCTTCCCCCGACCCAGGATTCTCAACAGCAAAACCTTGAGTAGTTGAACCACCCAACATTGCTACAGAGTCCACATTCCCTAGTGACTGAGCTCACACCTTGGCCCTGATTCTCCTATTTCAGGATGGGAAGGAAGGAAGGAAGGAAGGAAGGAAGGAAGGAAGGAAGGAAGGAAGGTCCCTTCCCATTTGTCTCTGTAATGAAACCAGAAACTAGGATCCTTGCCCAAACAACTGCATCTATAAACTATACTACTTCCTTTAAAAGATAATTATATTTCTTATTTATATCTACCCAATAAAAATAATTACAATTATTATTTATATAGACCCAATTGATCGTGCTTGAGTGCTTATTTATTTATTAAATATCATACCTTTCTCCATATGTGGGGTCCATAGTGATTATCTGGAATCCTGTGTCCAGTTCTGGGCACTGCAATTCAAAAAGGATGTTGAGAAGCTGGAGCCCGTTCAGAGGAAAGCAACCAAAATGGTGAAGGGTCTGGAAACCATGCCTTACAAGGAGAGACTTAGGGAACTAGTTATGTTTAGCCTGGAGACAAGAAGGTTATGAGGTGATATGATAGCCCTTTTTATGTATTTGAAGAGGTGTCATATTGAGGAGGGAGCAAGCTTGTTTTCTGCTCCTCCAGAGAACAGGACCTGGAACAATGGATGTAAGCTCCAGGGAAAGAGATTCCACCTCAACATTAGGAGGAACTTCCTGAGAGTAAGGGCTGTTTGACAGTTGAACACACTCGCTCAGAGAGTAGTGGAGTCTCCTTCTTTGGAGGTCTTTAAGCAGAAGCTGGATGGCCATCTGTTGGGTATGCTTTAATTGAGATTTCCTGCATGGTAGAGAATTGGACCAGATGGTCCTTGTAGTCTCTTCCAACTCTTCTATGATTCTATGATCCTTCCCCGTCCCCACTGCAACACCCCTGCTACCACAAGCACCAACTTTCTTTCCAGTATTTGGAAGTCACTGAAGAAGGATGGTCTTTGATCCAAACACAGTTGTGCACTTCCTTTGTCAAAGGGAAGTGAGCAACAAGCTGTTGTAACCACAAATTACCACATGCCATTTGTTGCAGCATTGTGATTTTGCAAAATGAGCATGGGGCCGGGATTATGTGACACCTTTTTATTGAAATCAGGTTCCTTTGCTTTCCTCTTGCACACATTTTTACAACTCATTGGAAGAACAACTGTTCAAGACACCCGTAACTCGGAACCAGCCTACAGCATTACAGTGTGATACAGAAGGCATTCTGAAGCAGTGTGTGGTGAGCAACCTTATGTTCCAGGGATGCCACAGAGAGTCTGGAAGGGAGATTTGGGATTTGTCTGTATCTCTTCTCTGTGTTGCTTGGGTTCTATAATCGCAGCAGGTAACTGGGGAGGGACAAGGGACAATTGGTGCTGCAGAACTCCCTGCAAGCGCATACACAGTGCATACACAGTGCTTTATCACACTGTGGTGCATCACAATGCCACTTTTGCCTAGAAAGTGGTCAGGAAAATGTTTGAGGATGAAGGCAAATGGGTGCTGTTTTGATGTTTATTTTTTGGGGAGCATTGGGGGCTTTAGGGGGACTGCCATGAAGGGTGCAATATTCAGAAGAAGGCAATGGCAAACCACCTCTTGAGTATTACTTGTGAAAGAATATGAAATTCATGGGGACATCATAAGTCAAAAAGCAACTTGAATGTGCAGTCTTTCATTTCAGTCCAGCGCATAGCAATAGCAAAGATATCTTCAAGACTGTGCTTTCAGCAGAGCTAATTCTCCTGAAAGTTGAAGGTGTCACTTGAACACTTTAAAGACAATTAAGACAACATCTAGCAAACCTATTTACTAGCTTCTAGATGTCAAAATATTGATGCTAAACCACCTCTTCGAAGGTTTATGACCAGTCTTTTTCTGTAGTCCATTTTCCTAACCTAGCAGCTATTTAACTCTGCATATATGCCTGAAGCTGCAGTATTGTATTCCATCAGTGGAACTGTGGAAATGAGTTGCAAGTAAGTTATCTACAATCATACACAATGATAGCTTTATCATGCACCATCACACCTATTTGGTACAACTTTAGCTAGTATGGAAGCCTTAGTTTTGTAGGTTTGCGAGGTATTCTCTGCCAGACAGCTTTAATGCACTGGCTTTCTAGCAGAGAAATCTAAGTACCCCCACATTAACCTCCATCTCCCAGGATCCCATACTATGAAGCCATGACAGTTAAAGTGGTAAAAGTGTGATAATTCTGTACTGTGGATACACAGAGAGACTCCTTTCTCGCCTCTCTCCTCTTTTTTAAAATAGTACATTATAATATAGTCCTATCTGTACAGAAAGCAGGTATTTAAATTACTAAACATTGTGTGGCAGAAGTACTGTTGCTCATAGTACAGAACCTATTTGCTTCTGTACCATAATTTACCATTCTGGAGTCTGATCAAGTAGGTTTTCCAGGTTTTTGCATTGCTTTGAAATTCCACACAATGTGTTTGAAGTCACAGTGGGACAGTGAGGCAGGGAAGGGAAGATCATTTGTGTGTGTACAATCCGCAATGAAAGCATTATTTTATCCTAGTAACTCAGCTTTCCTTATCTTACATGATCAGGTAGGACTAGGGCAGTGATGGCGAACCTATGGCACGCGTGCCAGAGGTGGCACTCAGAGCCCTCTCTGTGGACACACATGCTATTGCCCTAGGACAGAGTTTTCCAGAGTTTCTTACTAGAAAGCCAGAGGGATGTGGCACTTTGCAATAAATAAGTGGGGTCCAGGTTGCAGTTTGGGCACTCGGTCTGTAAAAGGTTCTCCATCACTGGACTAGGGACTTCAAGACAGATCAGAGAATCAACTTCTTTGGGTTCTACTCAAGCTTTGGATGGAAAAAATGGAAGGCTGTACTCATATTTAGAGAAACATCAAGGTGTATCTTTCAAGGACCTTGCTGGCAGAAGCAGCTTTGGGAGATCAGATTTAAAGCCCTAGCCATATATATTAAAGTAGAAGAGTAGAGTCCATGAGAAACAGTAGGCCATGTTTGAGATGTTATTACGGGTGGCAGACAGGACACTAGAGATACCAATGGCTTGGTGCCATATTCCACAAAGCCCCTGGGAAGCCCACAATAGCTCCTGACTCAGCTTTGCTGATATGGTCCTTTTGAAGATTATGTGGAAGAATCAGTCCATTTAACACAGGGATGGGGAAAATACTGTTGGACTACAGCCCTAGTCAGCATTATTAATGGGATGTTATTAATGGATTAGTGGGTGATGGGAGATGAATCTCAACAGCAACTAGTGGCTCTACAGCCTGCATTCCTGTTTTTGTGGATGTGCTCCTTCCACTTTATCTTCAAAAGGAACATTTCAGCCAATGGACAATTTCTAGTGGCTTCATTGCGGAAGGCATGAGCTTGCGTCACTCTCTTTCCCTCCCTGCCATGCATAGAGGCATGTGGGGAGAACACTGTTCCACCACACAAGCATGGCCACTCAAGAGCCTATTTGAACCAGGTGCTCTGTGTTTGTGGAAGAGAGACTACCCTCTCAGCCACAACAAGGAAGTTGTGGTCTTTTCTGAGCTCATAGTTGCGGATGGTTTCTCAACCGCCTTCTCAGGACATCGGCTGCTCTAGGCATGGAAGCACTCATAGAGGAAAGGGCAGTCAAATCAGATGCCTAAAGAGAAATTCTGGTAAGATTATTTAAACATGAACTATGGGCCCGTACAGACAGGCCAAAATAAATCTGCTTCGGGTCACTTTGGGGGTATGCTGTTTAAATGACACATGCATCTTAAGAGGCCAGAAGCTGTGCCAAAGCTGTGCTCTAGTCCTTAAGACTGGAGCATGGCTTTGGCGTGGCTTTTGGCCTCTTAGGATGCATGCATCATTTAAACAGCAAACCTCCAAAGTGACCCAAAGCAGATTTATTTTGGCCTGTTTGTACAGGCCCAAAGACTTGGGAAACATCTCAAGATATCTGATGGTGTCAGATCCTGTTAAATGGGGAGGCCTATCTTCTACATAGTCTACTTAGTTAGTATAACTTAGTATATATGTCTATCCTCAAGTAAGTAGTGTTTCCTGATCTGACCCCACCTCCAACCTATTTTACTGTGCAGCAGACATACAGAGATACAAGTCTCCATTCTGTTGGCAACTGGGGCATGGTTAGATTATTTTTCCGTCCCCCTTCTGCCCGTCAATAAAAGTACAATAAAGAACTGTGAAGGGCCCATACTTTTGGTGGTCACAGCCTCACTGGCTGGCAGGAGGAGCTGGAAATGCCATCCACCTGTGCCCCAGTCACCAGCAGGATGGATCCTCCTGTCTCCATGCTGCTGTTGCCTAGTAAAGTAAATTTTGGAGGAAAGTTACAATTGTGGCAATAATGCCATGATCATGAATAAATAGGAGCCATATATATCCACTTTGGATGTGTCTATAAGTCTGATTCTGAATTCTGGCCTGAGTTTTTAGAGATAGGGACCATATCCTCTAAACTTCCGTTTAGAACTGAGTTCTTTGACTTTGAGACTGGAGCAGAAGTGGCATAACCCACAATGAGGAATGTTGGAAGTTGCCAGTTGAAATCCTACATTGCCCAACATAGTCTAACAGTTCCACAGGTAGAACTCTGCTATGGCTCCCCATTCACCATCCCCAGGACCCACTGTGATATCTCCCCTGAATGGCAATTCTGTGGCTCACATGGAGACCAGGGATTAGAGTAGAATCTGGCTCTGCCTCATAGTCAGATACAGACCAATGGCATTGTCCACTAAAGTCGTGAGAAAAATGAATACTAAACTTATCTGGGTTCCTCTTTGCAGATACAATGAATGCCTCATGCAGTCACCTCAATACTACTGCTGTGGAAGATGCTATGCGTCACATTGCCATAGTAACCAACGTGATCATCCTAGTTCTGGGTGTCTCTGGCAATGGGCTGGTGATGTGGGTCATCACCATGCGGGAGAAGCGGAAAACCTTCACCTCCATCTGCTATTTCAACCTAGCTGTAGCTGACTTCCTCTTCTCTTTTGGCCGTATCCCTGCCCTGGTACAAGAAATCATGTACTCCTGCTGGCCCTTTGGCCTTGTCTTGTGCAAGCTTCATGCTTTCACCCGTTACCTCACTGTCTTTGCCAGCGTCTTCATCCTCACTGTCATCAGCGTCAACCGGTGCTTGTTGATAGCACGACCTGTATGGGCCAGAAACCACCGAGGGCCTCACTGTCAAGCCCTGATGTGCATTGGAGCATGGGTCCTAGCTTTGGCCTTCAGCATTCCCTATCTGGTAGTCCGCCATACTGAAGTAATAAATGGAGGCACCTACTGTGTCTATCAGAAAATGTTGAAGAAATCCACAGACCTGCCCCTGAGACTGAGCAGATTTTTTGGTGGCTTCCTTGTACCTTTCATTGTCATTTGTTCAGCCTACCTGGTTCTGGTTTTCAAGCTTCGTGGGCGGCACTGGGAGGGCTCCCACCGAACCTTTGCTCTGGTGGCCATCATAGTGGTGCTCTTCTTCATCTCTTGGCTGCCTCACCACATCTTTGTCTTCCTCAGCACCATATCAAGCACAAAAGAGGAATGGGGGATCTGGCTCAAGCTGGCAAATGCTCTGGCATACCTCCACAGCTGTGTCAACCCTGTGCTATACTGTTTTGTGGGTTATATCCGGATCAGGGGTCTTCGTCGCCAGACCTCCTTCTTGGGGCTCTTCCGGAAGGCACTAACTGAAGAGGATGAAGGGTCTGTTGGGGCAGAAGTATCACGGAGTCTTAATCAAAAGACCTAAGGCCCAAGGGAAGGTGGACTTACAATTTCACAGGAAAAGCCTAGTCCTGGCTACTCTCTACATGTTCAGTAAACATAGAAGCTGCGAGGCTTGTAGAAAGAAAATTGTTTTCTGAATTCAACCAGATTGCTATGGTTTTCACTGGCAGAGTTGCAGGTGTGGGGCAGATTCACACCTGCTATTTGCTGGATCAGGAATCTTTTGGGTTAACAAAATGCACATTGAACTGAGAAATTTATCACACAAGGCTAGTACAGTTACAGTAGGATAACAACAACTTTGGAAGGTACTTATCACCCAATGTAGTGTCTCTCTTGTTTCTCTTCTTTACATTTCAATCATTGCTGGAGAGCACTTTTTCATTAACAGGGGAATGCAAAGTGGCAACAGGAAAGAGACAAAGCCATGTGATAACTACCTGCCAAAGATACTATTACTGTATCTTGCTGCACTTGTGCTTTACTAGCCTTGTGTGATAAACTCCTGTGAATTCCCATTGATACAGTCTCAGGCTTCATTCTTGTATGTGTTTACTCCAGACTAAGTCCTCTTGAATTCTTATTTGTAGCAGATACATATAGAGGTATGTGATGTTCATTGTTTCTGATGAGGTGCATATGTGAATTCCTATCCCAACACTTTCCCTGTGTAGCTGTACTTTTTAAAAAGCCAACTGGTGTTGGGAAGGTGTGTAAGTCTCCTGTTTTTAAGAGTTCATGTCCTACAAGAGATCCTTACTGACTCTTATAGAGTGTATTTCTGCACCTAAAATGAGCCATGGGTGACCAAACACATAATGAAAATACCTCCTGATACCATAGATGTTGTTTGGGAGCATTGGAGGGATTCCAAAAATAGGACCACTCCACTGGCCCTGGGGCTGCTTTTGCCTACCCTTGGTATCGGGGAAGAAAGAATTCTGGCATAACCCTGAATCGTTGTATCCACAGGGGATCCATTCTGGATATCAACAACTGTGGATACCTGCAGATACTAAAAACTGTTGGACCTCAAGTCCCATTGTCCCAAATAGCTGCATTTCCATTAGGGACAACAGGGATTCAGATAAGCCCTGTTGTCCCCAATAGTGGCATGTGCATGTGGACATGCCACCATTAGGAACAATGGGACTTCAGGTAATTCCCTGTTGTACCCCAACAATGGAGGCTTAACTGAATTCCATTATCCTCAATGATGGTGCAGCTGGATGCACGCACCACCCCTGGAGACAACAGGGACTGTCCCTAATGGCAGCATGGCCATGTGCATGCACCACCATTGGGAACAACTGGGGCTTGCCATCTGCAGATGCTAAGTCTACAGATAAGGAGGCCCCACTATAAATCATCTCAGGCGTGGGCCTTCTTAGTCCCTTAATTTCAACCCTTCCTTCTGATCCAGCTCACCTGGGATGAAGTCCTTTCAGTGCCCTATAATGGTATACTTTTGCCAGGGGTGGTGGCAAGAGGGAAAAGGCTGTGAGCCCTGAGGTTGTAAAGGACTTAAGGCCTTGAGGAACTAGGCTACCTGGAGCCAGTAGATTTTGTCCATCTTCTTTGACTCTCGCCATTGCTGCAAGACCCTGGAAGAAGTATAATTGCTGGCGTAGGACACCAACAAAATTCCAGTTATTGTGGGGTTAATTCATATCAGACTGTGGGATTCACAGGTTGTTGCTATGGGCAGATGGAGCTCATTGTTTGGTTTCATTTTCTCTTAGCCATCTGTATTCAGGGAGGTTTGGATTACAGAGTCCCACATTCTAAAGGTCACTATCTTATCTTCTCGAGATAAACAATACACAGTCTAGACAGTCTTTTTCTAATAAACACATATATTCCTTGCCCGCTTCATTTGTCCTTCCTTTTCTCTTATCTTTCTTGGGAAGCACAGTTACTACAACCACCATCACCCTGTCCAGGTGTGTTGTGATTAGGAGTGAAAAGAGTATTTGAAAATATTTGGGAAATGTTCCAAAAATATTTCTTGTGTGAAGATGGCCATCTGTCAGGGATGCTTTGATTGAGAGTTCCTGCATGGCAAGGGGTTGGACTGGATGGCCCTTGTGGTCTCTTCCAACTCTATGATTCTATGATTCTATGACTCTATGAATCCTGGTCTGATGAGAATCTTGGCAGTGGACTGTGCAAAACTTTCTGGACCTCAGTCCCCAAATCCCCTGTCCGACTCAGTGGTCACAACCCAATATCCCCTTAGTGCAACATAAAGATCTGCCAGGGACGTAGCCAAGGGGGGGTTCTTGGGGTCCGGACCCCCCCTTCCATTAGAAAAATGAATGGTGTGTGCTGCTGCGCGCTGCGCCCAAGCCCCATTATAATGGTGGCACTTAGTCTGGACCCCCCCCCCCTTCCTAAAATCCTGACTATGTCCCTGGATCCGCCGGCTGAGAGACACTACATCAGCTGTTTGCCACCACACACAGAACAACAGCATTGTGCAGGGCATGCCAGTGACTAGGTGAATCCACATGCACTAAATTGTTGTATGGGCAAATCCAACTCCACTGCTGTTATCAGAATACAGTATGTCACTTGTGCAATGGCATGTGTAGCATGATTTACACAAGTGTATGTCACTAACCGGATACTATCCTATATGGTTATCAGAAAGGAAAACCCTATAGAAAATTGCATATATCATCATCATTGTCATCATCATCATCGTTGTCATCATCATCGTAAGGTGTGGAACCAACCCTGCTAGGTGACTTTGGGGGTTGAGGTCTGAGATTTTGTTGTTGTGTGCCTTCAAGATGTTTCTGACTTATGATGAACCTATCATGGGGTTTTCTTGGAAAGACCTTTTCAGAGAAGGTTTTCCATTGCCTTCCCCTGTGGCTGAGAGCATGTGACATGCACCAGGATACCCAGTGGGTTTTGTAACCAAGCTGGGAATCGAACCCTGGTCTCCAGAGCCATAGTGCAACACTGAAACCACTGTTCCCCATTCTAAATGTGACACCTCCACATGTGATGCATGCAGAAAGGCAATTAGCACAAGGCAGTCTGGCACATTCATCTTCTCATATTTCAGCTATTCAATTCCTCCTTAGTTCAATCTCCCATGTATTGTTTTTGCATGTGTGAGAGTGTGTGTGTGTGCATGAACACACACAGGTTGTCCTTTTAACTAATGCAGCCTTCAATCCACCAGCCCTCTTTGTAAAGGTCAGAGTCATCCTTACACTTTCCTCTGAAAATGCCAGCTCAGCAAAGAAGCTAATCCAGACATATTAGCTCTTGTACAATCTCACAATGTAGGCTGAGACTGTGGCTCTTTCTAGAACTGATGTTTTAGTGCCACCTAGTGCCTGGAAGCATTTGGATAAATCATATTGTTTGCATTTTCCTCCACTGTACTTTGCTTGAAAGATTTCTCAGCTGTTCTGTCCAAAAGAACAATTCAGTTTTGCTCACACTTGCTTAAGATTCTTGCCGCTTTGATCAAATTTTGGAAAAGCGGATTACAAATAAACCATATTATTATTGTTATTATTATTATTAATTTTTCTTAATCTCATTGGTTTAACATCTCTTTCCCCTCCATTTGAAGAACGGCAAACGCAAACATCTGCAGCTTATTATAGCTTATGTGTTCTTCCTTGTTAATAACTTTTCCCCTCTAGACCTCATTCTCATGTTGCTTGGCCACACATGTCCAAGTTTTCACTTGCGAAATGTCAGAAAGTGTGTTTGTTTTATCCTGCTTCTATACCAGGTGGTGACTGCTGCTTTTGCTTTTGACATCCAACCAAACTTTCTATGCTTTTCCATCCACATTTTTGTTGTCTTGGTATTTTTAGTATCAGATTTCCAAAAATAAGCATTTCTTGTGAGCACTTTCTCCTAAAAATATGCTTCTTTTGGAGAATGAATTGCTGGACAGCCAGTTTCTCTCAAAAGAGGGCTTTCAATCATAGGTCTCAGAGTATTTGCAAAACTATACAGACTATCAAAATGCTCCGCCACAACGTCCACTCCACCAACCATCGACAATCACAACAACAACCACATGGAGAATTCATCCCTCTCTCTTATATAGGTTTTCCTTCTTGGGGTCTTGAGCCCTTGAATAGAGTGGTACTATTACTTCCTACAAACTGCAACCCAAAACCTACTTATTTATTGCAAAGTGCCATGTCCCTCTGGCTTTCTAGTAACAAACTCTGGCAAACTCTATGCTGGGGCAATGACACATGTGCCCACAGAGAGGGCTCTGAGTGCCACCTCTGAGGTTTGCCATCACTGGTCTAGACACTATACTCCTATTGATGCCGCCTAGAACTGAATTGGTTTTCTCAGCTGCATCACATTTCTGACTCATGTTCAGCCTGTGGTCCATTAAGACTCATACAGCTTTTTCACATGTACTGCATTAAAGCCAGGTGTCCATACCTATCTATCTATGTATTTCGTTTTTACTGCCAAAGTGTAGCATCCAACATTCGCTCTGCTGAAATTCATTTTGCTAGTTTTGGCCCAGCTTTCTAATCTGTCACAGTCATTTTGAATTCTGATCCTGTCCTTTGAGCTATTAGATGCCCTCCTAATTTAGTATCACCTGCAGATTTGATAAGCCTGCCCTCTATTCCACCATCCAACTCATTGATAAAGATGTTGAATCTGGGCCCAAGACAGAACCCTGTGGCACTCCACGTTAAATTTAGTTTAGTTAAATCATCGAAACATCATATTTATCTTATAACTTTTCTGGTACCTTGGGACCTTTATGGTGCCAACACCACCCATTTCAAGTTAGTAAATGAATAATACATAAGGCAGAACTTCATTACTTTGATCATTCCCTCTGCTCCCAATGCCATATGTTGCCCTCTTTCCTTTGCCAAAATATGTCCAGTCCTTAGATCTCATTTCTAGTCATCTTCATACTTCCTCATTATCAACTCTCTCTAGGTTCCAAAGTTGGCCCTGGCAACTCGAAAGAAAAATGGAGAGCTTCCTTTATGAAAGACAAACCCCAGGAGCAGAGAGCAGACAGGAGAGGCAGCCACATGTCTTGTGTAACTACCTACACGTGGCCTGGAAAAGCAGCACTGAACATTATTACAAGTGGTGCCAACAAGAATGCTTTCCTCACTAAAATGCATCGCTTGGGAACGATGTTAATGTAGGATGAGAGCACTGGAAGCACAAGAGAGTTAGTCTGAAATCCAATCGACATTTTAGCCCAATGGAGGTTAACGTCTGCATTTGCTTTACAAACACAACTAATGCAAATCCTGCTTTAAGTGTCTCCCATACAGATGACCATAGGGATTTGCTCGTGGTTCTATACCTTCCCATTTAACTACTTTTAATCTTGGGAGATAGGTTGGAAATTAATTCATTTGTACCATTAATTAGCCACCTGTCAAGACCATGCTCTCCAAGGCAGATGAGAGCATAAAACAATACCAATAAAATCTTATTAAACTCTTTAATATATGCCATGATTCGACACCGCTGCCGACACTTCATAACTTTATGAATCTGTAGCTATGTCACAGAAACACAACAAAGATGCACATTCGGGCAAGAATGCACCAACACAGAGACACTTCTGAAGTGAATGGACACTCCTATGTCCAGCACATACTAGCCAGTGTCCTGATGAACATCAGAGAGTGCATTAGGACACTAGGCATTCTCAGGCACTGCACACCCCCCAATGCACATTGGTAGCCATTCTCATCGGACCATGCCACATTAGTCACTCCACTGGCTACCACTGGACAACAGACAACTGTAGGTTGTAATGTCACAGTAGCTTCTAGGGGAATACAAATGTTGGTAGCCTACTGAATTCAATTTTGCACACATGTAGGGCCATTATGGGCGACAGAAATCCCAAGCAGAATACCAATCAATATCTTTTTAAAGGATGAGGACGATGACGATGACTATAATAATCATTCTTATTTGTCGTTTGGTTAATATCTCATGTTTTCCCCAACCCTAGCAGTTTACCAAAATTAAAACAGATGCAGACAAAAGCTCCCGTCAAGTAAAAACACACAAAACCTAAGATGTACTGATACAGTTAAAAGCAATTTAAAACATATCTGTCAAAAAGCAGCAAAAACAGACAATAATTGCAGGAATTATTTAAAGTCCTTTACCCATAAGCAGTTGTTTCCCAGTGGCCTGTATATCTCTATATAACCAATTTTAAATAAAACCCTGGACTACTCTTGGAATATTCTGGCCCCCAAATTCATCCTTTTGCTTACTTTCTTCCCCCAGCGATAACAAAAGGCTGCCTTCCCATGCAGTCTCCTCTAGTTAGGCCTCTGTTCTATAGGATGGAGCCATGGCAGCTAAAGTAGTGTCAAACCGCACTACTCCTACAGTGTAAATTCAACCCTAGAGTCAAGCAATGGCTGCTGCTAAAAAGGTGGAATATAGGCCTTGGAAAAATGAAGGTAGACATACTGGCTAGGGTTGCCAGGGTGAAAACCGGGAATTATTCTGTACCTTTCATGGCTGTGTAACAGTGGAAATTTTAAAAGATGCTGCTTGTTGTTGTGTAATAAGTAACACTTGCTGAAATTCCCATTTTTGCCATTAAGGATACAAGAGCTATCTCCAGTTTTTACTCCAGCAACTCTCATACTGTCCATTAAAAAAACTAGTATAAAAGCAGTTATGCTAACATGGAGTGCATATCTTCATGGTTGAGAAGAAATAGTATGTGGTTCAAGTACCAGTTCACGCTGTGCCGCATGCTGCTGCATTCAGATGTTTGTTTTCTTAAATGGCATGTATTATTATTATTATTTATTGCCTCTCAGCATTCCCAAGATGATACAAATGGAGAAAAACATTCTTTAAAAAACAGATTAAAACCATGTCTTTAAAAAGCAGATTTTAAAAGGCTGAGCTCCTGTATCAGTGGCTATGATTCACAAATTCATGGTGCAAAGGTTATATCCATCACAGGGCACGCAACATTTCTATTTTGATAATACTTATCCTGTGTGGTAGCCATGTGCACAATGGGAGTTCCTATTGTGCAACATGTTTCATAGCATTCTGGTGCCCACTGAGCAAAGGATCCCATAGCAGTCTGGTGTCCATTGTTCTATGGGACCCATGACACAATAATTGGTTGCATTTGAGCAATGGTCCTGGAGGCATAGCTACAGTTGGCCCTCTGTAGTCATTGGGGATTGGTTCCAGGACCCCCTACTGATACCAAAATATATGGATCTCAAGTCCCTTATATATAAAACTATCAAGCAGGGAGAGGAAGAGATGAGACATTCCATGCTACTTTTATTGAGTAGTGTGTGCATATAAAGAAAAAGACAATGGGGAAGAAATGAGAAGGAAAAGTGGTTGGGGAAGGTGTGGAATAAAGAGGAGAAACCATAATAGAGATATTAAAAGCAAATAAGCAACACAGAGAATAAGAAAGTAAGAGCATAGGTGGTAAGGTTAGACAGGTAGCATAACCAACTGGGAAGACTAGAAATTTTCTGAAGATTTAAGCAATGAGACTATGGGCCCGAACAGACAGGCCAAAATAAAGCTGCTTCGGGTAACTTTGGAGGTATGTTGTTTAAATGACACATGCATCTTAAGAGGCCAGAAGTTGCACCAAAGCTGCGCTCCAGTCCTTTGGCGAGGCTTCTGGCCTCTTACGATGCATGCATCATTTAGACAGCATAGCTCCAAAGTGATCCGAAACAGGTTTATTTTGGCCTGTCTGTTCGGGTCCTAAATTAACAAATGTATTTTTTATAAATAAGACTACAATAAGATTATAGAACATGTCTACTTTGGTTCTGACTAGCTTGGGACCCTCAACATTTTCTACTGCGTGCATGATGGCTACAGACGTGGCAGGTGCCTGTTGTAATACATTCTGCTACATGAAAATTACTGGACACATCCCGGCGCATGCCTCTGCCTATCCAACAAAGTGAAAATGGCTCACTACTTATAAGGTGTGTTTTGAGGATGGTAGGATCAGAAGATGTAGCTACTCGATACATGGATGTCTCCAGACGTAGGATTCCAGCCAATGTTTGTTTTATTACGTTTTCTAACTTTTGTATGTTTCCTGTAATTTTATACTGTTTGAGCAAGATGATTTTAATTGTTTTTAATTTTTCATTGTCAAGTTTTTTAAACAGTTTTATCTGCAAAGAAAGGCAGGATATAAATGGAATAAATAAATACATAAACTTTGAAGAGGAAATAAGACAAAGCCACCAGCACTAATGGAGGGGAAATAGTTCCTTTCCTCCCTGTTATATTCCTACCTGCCTTCTAGTTATTTGATTATGCATCTTAGGTCAAATGATCCTTTCCTAAGCCATGCAGTGGTGAGATGATTTCTTTTGCTCTTGTGGTGAAAGCCATAGAGGGCTGGGATGGTATCTGAGCTGGCACATCACCCAGAAAGAAATGATTTCCAGTGGGGAGGCAGAAGCCAGTGCAGGAGGTAAACAAGATCACTGGTGGCAAATGATTTAGCACATGAAATAGTTCAGTGTGAGAGCCAAACGTCTGGGAATCTGACCATTGCTATCCATTGTCATTGACTCAGGCAACTGAGATCTGCTGTTAATCTGCCCAATTTGGAATCCAGCAGCGTTGTGAATATAAAGAGTTATGTGCTCCCACTGCTAATCTCAGTGAGTGTGGGACCGTTGTGTCAGATGCAGCCATGCTCATGCTTCTTCACGTTTGCTGGTCAAGCAATGCGCTCACCCCTCTCTTCAGATCACTAGCATCCTCATCCTCCCCATCAGCCTACACAGAAACCACTCAAGGCATACATTACTTCTTTTGTCTGCATCATTTTTCTGGGAACAATGCCATGACAGCATCTTCTCCCTCTGTCTCTCAATCACAGAGACCATTACGCTTACATTTGCAATAATCTCCTGCTGGTTTTCGCCAATTTGGAAGTTGAATGCAAATGGTGCGTGCAATACTCATAGCAATTTTTTTTCCTTCCCCCCTTTCCAGATGAATCTGCAGAAAAAATTAGGGCCTGAAGTGGTGGTGGTGGTGGGGAGACAGCGTTTTCTTTTATCCATGGGACCCAGGGGCTCCGTCAATGCCAAAGCCACATTCTGATTTAGCTGATGAAAGAAAAACAAGAGAAAATCAGCTTTGATTGTTGGAGTCATGGTGATTCACTTTTGCTCCTGGCCTTGTGTCAAACTGTAGACTAAGATGTGTGGGTTTATCTGTAACAATCTGAGATCTGGAGAAGCAGATATCCTCCAACTGTCCCGATTTAGCAGAGGCAGTCCCAATGAATCCTCTGCTTTCCCACTTTTTCAGCATCCTGTTTTTCCCTCCTCTCACTTTCCTCCTTTGTCTCCAACTGCTGCAAACTGAAGTCAATGTGCAAAAGTAGATTGCACTAAATTAATTCATCAGAGGGTCAAGAAGAAAAGGAGGGACAGAATCTTGCATTTCCTTGTGGGCTCAGAGAAAGCAAACTGTTGCAGCTTTTCCTAGCATGTGTGTTCTTCCTCATTAACAATTTTTGCCGTCTTGACCACATTCTGATATTGCTTGCTCACACATGCCCTGATTTCCATCCATGAAATATTGGAGGGTATGGAAGCACTTTGCCTCATTCATGGTCAGAAAGAAAACAAACTGTCAAGGTATGCAGATTTCAAGCCTCTCAGAGGGATAAAAATAAGGAAGGTTCTAGATCTCGTGATTATGAGAATACAGTTTACATATTACTAGCAGTTTACATAAGAATATATGATCTGAAATATTTTCAATGTTTTTCTGACCATTTTCATTACATTGTATAGAAAATTGCTTACTGCATTTATATTTTTAAAGAGGCAATTCTTCTGCATGGGATGGCATTCTTGTAGGCATATTTGGTATCTATGGCCCCATACAGACAGGCCAAAATAAAGCTTTGGAGGTATGCTGTTTAAATGTCACTTTTAAATGATGCATTTGTCCTAAAAGTCCAGAAGCCATGCCAAAGCCACGCTCCAGTTCTAAGGGTCCTGGAGCAATTGCATCAATCGAACCGTTATCTAGTGTTGCATACAATATACTACTCCCACATTCCCACAAAAGAGAAATATTTGGCCCACTTTTAGCTTTTGGATCTATGGAGGACAGGCTGCACAAAGTTGGTTCCTAGTTTCATTTGCCAATGTTTGAGAGGGGGCATGTGAGCCACAGGAAGCCAAGATAAACGTCAACGGTCTTGTCTCGTGTGCTGTTTCAACAGCTGGAGACATTGGGAGCCCTGATGAGATGGGCAGATGGAGAGATACCAAGCTGTGCACCAAAACGGAATCGCTAGTAGGAGGGAGCTATACCACTTTCATGATCCACAGGGGTAGAGAGCACGGGTGGTTCAAAATCATAATTCAGACCTCTGATGAAGCACTATGGGCCAAAAGCTGTTCTGATTTCACTTTTGCAATCTCATACCTCACCTGCTGCACACATACTTTCACAGGCCTGAAATAGTGCAGAAATGACCAGTACCACACATGACTGAAATACATCTTCATCCTCATCCTCCACTCTCTCTTTCATTCTCTCATTCACTCTTGTTTAGCTGTGATGCTCCGAGTCCAAGAAAACTGGAACAAAGATGCCACCGTATATCCAATGAGAGAATGTATGCAGTGTAATGGTTGGAGTGCTAGACTAGAACTTGTTGGAAGATCTAGTTCCCACTAAGCCATGTAACTCTCTGGTTGATCACGAGCCACTCATATTCTCAGATTTACTAAACTTCCAGTAAAGATACAATGGAAAGCAGATCCATGTATGCCACTTTAAGAAACCTCAAAGAAAAAGAATATAAAGAGCCTCTTCAAATGAGAAAAGGGTTTCTGAAAGTCACAGGGTTTTTCCCTGTGCAAACTGATTTTGTTTTGGAGATCCACATGACATTTTCTTCATCCCCAAGTATTACCTTCCAGGATCCAAACCCCAGTGGGGGCCAAGGGTACAAACCCACTACATACAGGTTACAGGACAACTATACCTTGGGAGCTCCTCCAGTCCTAGATGCTAGTTTGGTATCAAGAGACATCCTGTACAACACACAACAACTGCAGAAAGAGTGGCTGTAAACTTCAGCATGAATTCACCACCCCATAGCTACAGATCCACTGACTGACCCTACATATCACAATCTTGGGTCCAGTTCAGAGGCACTGATTACTTTTCTGCTAGTGCTTAGGAGAGTTAATCTTTGGGACTACAGCTCTCAGAATCCTTCAGCAATTGGTAGATGCTGGCCTGTAGTTTATCCCTTCAAAGTAGTTTTTCCAGGATCCGTGTTCTTCCTGTGATACATTACATTATGCCCAAGGACTCTCACAGGGGACTCAACCCATCCAGAGGGTAGGACTGCCCCTGGACAGTCCATGGATACAAATTTCATCTCTCTCAGCAAGTGACTGCTCTGATTATGGTGGATAATCTTTTAAGAAGTGCAGCAGAGATAGCCAGTGAAGAGAGTGATAAGAAAGGCAGGAAGGAGAGCGGGTACAACTGTCCAGCAAAGCTGCAAGAGAAGAGTCATCAAAGCCTTCACCATATTGGAGAGAACAGCTTTATAATACTTGGTGAGTAGAATGTCTTTCATCACAACTGAGACTTTTATGGTATGATAATAAAAACTTTATTTTTACCCTGCCTCTCTGTCAGGGACAATCGAGGTGGCTTACAATTAGCCTTTCTCATTGCCACAGCCTTGTTCTCCTCATGAGAAGAATGAGGCTGAGGCAATGAGGTGTGAAGGAGGCCAACCGGGTGTCACACCTCTTCCAAGGTGTCACCCAGTGTGGGCCACATCCTCCACATACCCCAAGTGATGACACTGATCTCATGTGTCATTCCTCATTAATAGCTTTTGTCATCTTGACCATGCTAGGATGTTGCTTGTCCAAATGTGTTGCACTCAGTTAACTCAGTGTGGGGAGAGGAGAAGAGGAAGCAGAATCATGTCCTTCTCTGTAGATTCAGACAAAAACAAACGGCTGCAGCCTCTCCTAGCATGTGTCTTCTTCTTCCTCAATGTTTTCCATCTTGCCCACATGTTCCTTCCAATGTTCCATGGTCCCACATGTCCCAGTTTCCATCTGAAATGCCAGAGGGCATGCAAGACTGAATACAAATGTAATTCACAGCTTAAGTCAAATATCACGTGACACATTTCATGTTCAAAACATGGACTTAGAAACAGGGCTTCTCTGTGAAAATCTGAAATGTAACAATCTGGATCTCCCCTTCATTGGCACATGTACATCCATATTCATTTCTGTTCAAACTGAAAAGATGTGAGCACTCCCCCTCTCTTTCTTTATTTTTCACTCCCCCCTTTTTTCCAGGTGAAACATACTGAAGGAGAGAAACGTGAGTGACTGTAAGAAGGGATGGATGCTTTCACCTCCTTTCCATACTACGGCAACATTGACTATCCACCATATAGCAACAATGATTTCTATAACTTTAGCTGGAATGGAGACTGGCACCTAGGACCTTACTATGATGATTTACACATCTCGCGGGTGATGAAAATTGTTTCCATGTCCATTTACAGTGCCACATTGCTCCTGGGGACCACAGGGAATGGCCTGGTTATTTTCCTCACAGGTTTCCACTTGAAGAAGACGGTGACCACTATATGGTATCTCAACTTGGCCATGGCTGATTTTGTTTTTGCCATTTGCCTCTCTTCAGAGATAATTTATGTTGCCTTGGATCATTGGCCATTGGGAAGGCTCATGTGCAAACTTGACAGTGTGGTGCCCTTCCTGAACATGTTTGCCAGCGTCTTCTTCCTGACCGCCATCAGCGCTGACCGCTGTGTTTCTGTGGTGCACCCAGTCTGGGCCTTGAACCATCGCACTCTCAAGCTGGCTTCTGTCATGGCTATCATCATCTGGATGATCTCCTTGGCTCTCAGCTTACCTTATTTCTCCTTCCGTGACACAAAAGACACACAGGATGGCACCATACAATGCGCCTATAACTTTAATTCAGAGGATGCTAGTAATCCATGGGCACACCGTGCCATGGTGGTTACTGAATTTGTGGTTGGTTTTCTCATCCCCTTCCACATCATTTTGGCCTGCTACTGTGCCATCATTATCAAGCTAAGAGGGAAGATCTTTGGTCGATTTAGCCGATCCTTCAAAATTATAATAGTGGTCATTGTGGTCTTCTTCTGTTGTTGGTTCCCCTACCACCTCTTTGCCATTCTTGATATGCTGGAAGATGACAGTCTTGAAATGAAGAATATTCTTAACATAGGCTTACCATTGGCTAATGGTCTGCTCTGCCTCAACAGCTGTCTGAACCCCCTCTTGTATGCCTTCCTTGGGCCTGACTGCAGAAGAACTAACTGCCGATCCTTCCTGTCAGCCTTTAAAGCAGCTTTCAATGAGAACTGGGCTACTGTGTCCTCTTTCTCCAACAAAAGAAACTCCAGTTCCACATCAGGAGTGGAATCTAGCATGGTTTGAATAACCTTTTCCCAAGCTCAGCAAGCTGGGCATATTCAATATACACTACCACCAAAATAATCCAAGGCAAACTAAATGCTTTATGCAATTTGGTGGGTATCTTTGGAAAGGGCTTTTTGAGTGAAGGCAGTCATTTATGCATTGTAAAAATTAAAAGACACACACACAAGCACATCCCACCCACCCCTCCAGAAAAAGGACAGAAGAGGGCACAGATTTGCATTTGTGTGCTCCACTCTGCAGTCATTCATATCAAGGGGGAGAATTGTGTGGCTACTTTCAATCACTTCCATGTTTTGTTGTTGTTGTTCTTGTTATGTTGAAAGAGGAGTGTCCATGGGCACGAATATGAGTTTGCCCCAGTTTTAAGATTCTCAGCAGAAGCCTTTATCACAGCACTATCACAAGCATATTTTGGTCATAAGAGGATCTTCTTGGTGGTTGCTCCCAGGCTGTGGAACTCCCTCCTACAAGAGACTATGTTGACTTTATTCCTGCTTCCATTCCTTTGCAAGTAAACACCATTTTATTTAGACAGGAATTTAGCTTTTAGTTGGTTTTGCAAATGGGCATTTTAGTTGGAAGAGCTGTATCTTTATTCTGGTTGGTATATCTTTTAAAGTGTTGAATTAGTATTTTTGTTAATACCATTGCTTGTATAATTTTTAAAAAAACCTTTGGAATAATGGTTGTTGTTGTTTTAGTTTTTATTTTGTTTTAAAAGTGTTGTGATCTATCTTGGGCTCCATATTGCAAGAAAGGTGGGATAGAAACAAAACAATTGGGCAGAGCGCCCTGGCAGCTTTAAACCGAGAGAATATACATCTCATCTTAATGAAAGGAAAGATGGTAACAAGGTGATCTGTGCACTTGCTGGTTCCATACTAAATTTTAATAGGCATCTTCAAAGTTCCATTCTTTCTTCACTATAGTTTGTTTTAATTTTGCAGTGACACTTTGATTGACTTTCCCAGTCCCTCTGACTTTTCATCTGCCTAGATAACGTTGTTTTATTCCCAGTTCTCTATTGTTGGTCAACTGCATCATTTATTGGATTCTAGTTATATATTTGACTGCTGCATTGCTTCTTCTTCATCTTTTTTTTAAAAAGCAATCTTTGTGACGTTTTTATTCATATTCAAGATGTGTAAACTCCTTTCTGTTTTTGCAGTTTAGGCCAGTTTTTATAGACTAGGCAAGATGTACATTTTTGTAGCTAATAATGTCTTATACATCTCTTGGTCTGCATGTTTTAAATGAGTAAAGGAGTAAAATCATTAAAAATTAAACTCACTGTGTCACCAGCTGCATTCTTACTTATTCTTTGGCTTTGAAGTTTCAGGATGGTAAGTTCTTTACTTCAGCAGCAATGATCTATCCAATAACACTCCTTATATACTATTGCTTCTGTGCATCTGTGCACATGGTGTTTAGTATAACTATCTCTCTTAGCAAACTACAGCCTGTTACAGACTGCCAAAATAAAGCTGAGTCTCTTTGGAGGTATGCTGTTTAAATGATGCTTAGGTGCTTAGGAATGGAGTGTGGCTTTGGTGCGACCTCCGGACTCTTAGGACCCACGCATCATTTAAATAGCATACCTCCAAAGAAACCTGAAGCAGCTTTATTTTGGCAGTCTGTAACAGGCCTAAGATTCATCTATCCATTCTCCTGTGTGCCCATAACTACAACTGTTTCTTTCTTTGCTGGATACTCTCCAGGAATGGGACCCAAGACCAGTGCAGGGACCACTCCGGAGTACTACTGATCTACCTGAACTTTTCACAGTGTTTTGTCTTCCAGATATGTTGGGAGACACAAGAAGACTGGTCTACACTGCCACTCCTCACCCAAGCTGGAAACGGCAGAAACTGAACTTGGGGCCTTTCCCTGAGCTCCAGCCTTTCTGTGCCTACCAGGCCACTGGCCGATTCTCTTCTCACTTGGTCAGCTAGCTGCCAAGTACTTACCAACCCAAGATGAAAATGTCTGATATCCTACTCATTTAACCACAAGCTCCAAGGCATATGAACAATTGTTATCCAAAGGAGTAAGCTTTCCCATGTCCTCTAATTATACAAACGCATTGCATTTCACTGCTATTGTGTAGATAGCCACTGGTCTTGGGGGGGGGGGGAGTGGTACACACAAAAGTGGGGACCCAAGAAAATGTGCTGATGATGTGTGGGTTTTGTCTGCATTTTTTTATCTACTTCAACTGATACATAAATATCCTTAGTCAGAGAGGAGCTTCACCAGCACTACAAAACTCCCATGAAGAATAGTAACACTACACGACACATGTCGATGACTGGGTGCTGCTGCTGTATTGTGGCAATGCACAATATGCAACTGCAACACACAGCACTGCAATTCCATTTCCACCTATGCCAGCAGAATACATCCATTGCACTATGACGAGTAATTCACTAGGTATACATAGCATAACATACACATGCATAGGTCACTAACAGGATGCCAGTCACTAAGTGTCCATTACTTAATTTACTTCAGCCAGTTCTGCTACATTTGAAGGGATTTCTTTCTATAGAAGCGAGCGCTGGATGACTAGCACAAATTCCTACTATCCTGGCATCAAGATTGTGAGTATCTCATCTATAGAATCATAGAATCATAGAGTTGGAAGAGACCGCAAGAGCCATCTAGTCCAACCCCCTGCCATGCAGGAAATCTAAATCAAAGCATCCCCAACTGATTCATCTCTCTGCAACCACAGTAAGCCCCCAGAAAGGTTACACAATGCTGACTTATATTTTAAAACCAAATAGCATCACTCCTATTGATTTAGGCTGTATATGAATTATGCATTTAAGCTTCTTAATGGTGTAGTGTCCTGCAGTGGTTTGGGCATTGATCTAAGACTCTGGAGACCAGGGTTTGCATCTTGGATCAGCCAGATAAACCTACTGGTCAAGTCACATTCTCTCAGCCTCAGAGGGTGGCAATGGCAAACCCTGTCTGAAGCAATTTGCCAAGAAAACCCCATGATAGGTTTGCTTTATGGTTACCATAAATCAAAAATGATTCAACAACAACACATTTATGCATTCGTAGCACTTTCTTTCATGTTCAGCAATAAAAATAGCAACTGAGGAATGATTCTAGCACTCAGCAGCTAGGCTTCCCTTGTCTTTCCAGTTGAGAGACAGATATGAAACTAGTATGACAGAATTCTATTTCCACATTTTCTTCCTCTCTTATATCTTAGAAGTGCTTCCTTCCTTTTTATTCCCATTTTGCTGACACAGTGATTTATTTTGACAATTCCCCCCAAACATCTGCTGATTATTTGGGTCATTACACCCCATTGCTCTAAAGTTTTGTGTTATCACAAACGTTGACATGGAGATTAAAGACTGGGCCCCTTCACACTACACAATTATAGCGCTGCTGCTGTTTGTGCCGTCAGGTCATTCCCAACTTATGGTGTCCTTATGGCGAACCTATCATGGGGTTTTCTTGGCAAGATTTGTTCATAGGTTGCTTGTCATTGTCTTCCTCTGAGGTTGAGAGAGTGTGACCTGCCCAGTGGGTTTCATAGCCGAGCAAGGAATCAAACCCTAGCCTCCAGAGTCATAGTCCAACACTCAAACCGCAATGCTGCCCTGGCTCCCAATTACAGTGCTACCATTCCTCTTTAACTGCTATAGTTCCATCTTATGGAAACCTGGGATTTGCAGTTGGGTAAGTTATGAGAGCTCTCTGGCTGAGAATTCTCAGTGCACCTCCCTAAACTACTAATCCCAAGATTGCATATGGTGGAATGATAGCAGTTATATGAATCTGTATAGTGTGCAGCTTCCACTGTTCATGGCCTTCCCCATGCAAATTAAATGTATTGAAATCTGTTTAATGTATCTTAAAAATTTTAATGTAACATATATGGCTATTAATTAGGAATCTGTAATAAATATCCTAAAGGCACCAGATTCTGTCTGGTCTTGGAATCTAAGGAGGTTCAGCTCTGGTTGGTCCCTGGATAGGAAACTGCCAATGAATACTAGGTGCTATAGGCTATATTTCAGAGGAAGCAACTGAAGAGATGGTGACTGATCACCTACTGGCACAAGTGGCTCAAAGGATCTTTAAAACAGTGGCAGCAATTTAATTGTGTTGAAAAGGCTCTCTTAAAGATACAAGACATGAATGAAAATGGAGAGTGGTGGAGTCTCCTTCCTTGGAGGTCTTTAAACAGAGGCTGGATGGCCATCTGTCGGGAATGCTTTGATTGAGAGTTCCTGCATGGCAGTTCCTGCATGGCAGGGATGGCGCTTGTGGTCTCTCCCAACTCTATGATTCTATTATTATATTACTTTATACCACATTCTTTTTTTTTTCTTTTAAGAAGCAGGTTTGGAGTGTTAGACAGAACAAATTCAAACACACAAATGATAGCATAAGAACAAATACTTTTATTCCAATATTGGAAGGTAATGTCAAACAATGAGTAAAAACTTATTATCCCTGAAATCTTTAGAAAGATACCTAACTCGGTTAAAAACTAAAAGAAGCACACATCACTTTGCATTAAGCCACATGCCACAAAATGGTGCCTTGGTCTCTTTCGCATTATACCGTTGATACCATTTTAAATGCCATGGCTGTATTCTGTGGACTCATAGGATTTGTAGTTTATTGAGGCACTAGAAGTCTGTGGCAGAAAATTCCTCGTGAAACTACAGCACCCAGGTTTCCACAAGATGGAGCTATGGTATTTAAAATGCCATCAAAGTGCCATAACTAGAGAGTGAAAGAGATGTCTGTAAAGGCTAGGTCAATAGAAAAGCATGGACATGTTGTGCCTTTGAACAACAGCTCTCAAAAGCCACCATTAGGCATTCTATCTGAAGGGCTGTAGTATAAAAAATTACTATCCCATGCTCTGCTGCAGGTGTTGGATCAACCAGAGAAAATCCTCACACAGTAATCTCAGTGGATAGGCAGATTTTCAAGTTACATAACTACATCAGGAACTACTATGAGCCAAGCAAGTGTCCAAGATGTGGCTGCTAGACAGTGCTATCCACATCTATACTCAGAACCACAAGTCAGTTCTGGAGCACATATTATGAAGCACTTTGAAGCGGTTTGCTGTGTGCTGGATCAGAGAGCCAGGATAGATCCAATGGATTTAAATTACCAAAAAAAGACAATAATGCTAGGAAAGGTGGAGGGATGTAGAAAGAGAGGAAGACTGCATGCGAGATGGATGGAGTCTATGAAGGAGGCCATGGGTATAAATTTACAAGACCTAACTAGAGCAGTGGAAAATAGTCTTGAAGTCTTGAAGATGTCTCATCCAGAGGGTCATGATGAGTCGGGATCAACTTGAGGGCAGTTAACAAAAGATTTTGGTTGAACATTACAAGAAACATCTTGATGGAAAGAAGAGTTCAACAACTTCAAGCAGAACCCATGCAATCCCCAGCTAGGGATGCTTTCATTCTGGTTGTCCTATTTGAGCAGGTAGACTTGGTAATATTTACAGGTCTTGGGAGTCCAGCTCAAAGGAAGACTTGACTTTGGTGTGTGCTGTGCTCTGACTGGTCTCCTCAGCAAAGGCATTCTCAAAGGCAGAAAGCAAGGAGCGTCTCAGCCTCTCCTTGAAATCGTGTCCCATGAAGACATACAGGATCGGGTTGAGACAGCTGTTGATGAAAGCCAAGCTAGACGTCAAGGGAATGCCAATAAGGAGCACCAAATGCAGCTCCGGCTGCTCCATGACCTTGGTCTCGATGAAAGAGAAAATATGGTAAGGAAGCCAGCAGACAAAGAAGGCCACAATCACTGCTGTGATTACCTTGAAGGGTTTGCTGGAGTTGGCCAAACGATTCCTCCTCAGCTTCAGAACAATTGCCCCATAGCAGACCACAATGACAGTAAAGGGGATGATGAAGGCAAAGATGAACCGGCTGATGATCATACCATGGTGTCTGCTTTTAATTTGCTCCGTGTGGTTGCCATAATTACTGTAGCAGTTGATCACATTCTCATCATATAGGTCCGGGGCTGTCGTTCTGAAATGAAGGTTTGGAGAACACAACAACAGAGCCATGATCCAAACACCCAAGGACACAAAGGAAGCCAGCCGAGGGGTTCGATGATTCTGAGCCCACACGGGGTACCTGACAGAAATGCAACGGTCGATGCTTATGACCATGAGGAGGTAGACACTGGCGTAGAGATTGAGGAAGGCTAGCGCACTGTTGAGCTTGCACATGGCCTGGCCGAATGGCCAGTGAAATTCCAGGGCTACGTAGGCAACGCTCAGGGGCAGAAAGAGCGTGAAGGTGAAGTCAGCAATGGCCAAGTTGAGGAACCAGACAGTATTCACTGTCTTCTTCATGCGAAAACCAGTGATGAAAATGACCAACCCATTACCAATGACTCCCAGAACAAAAGCAAGGCTGTAGATTACCATAGAGATAATGTTCATATTTCTCCGCAGGGTCTCATCAGTCTCATAGTCAACATAAGAAGTATGGGAAACATTAGTGGGAAGAAGTGCAGGTACAGTTGTGTCCTTCATTCCCTTTTATGGCGACTCTCCTTTAATTGTGTCCTTTCTCTTTTCCTGGCTAAAACAAAAAGAAAAACATAGGTTATGTTACTGAAAACAAGCCAAAGTCCTCCTAGTCCAGAAATCTATTCATCACAGCGGTCAAGATAGGGATGGAAAGATTACTGGAAATATTTGAAAAGTGGTCAAAACAATTTTAATTGAAAACTCCAGGATAGGGTCACCTTTGCTCACCATAATTCGGAAAAGACTTGAAGGCAAACAGCACACACATACGCAAACTCATTTTATCACTTATCTGAGATGCCATGATATCTAAATATTTGAATAAATAAATATTCTATATTAAAACAATATATTTTAAAGAGAGAAAGAGGGAAATGTCCTGCCTCCAAATGTGGAGGTATCACATTCCCTATTTTCTGCACATAAACACGCCAAATATTTCCAAAGCATTCAGTAGCTAGCCCAGTCAAGACATGTTTTTTTCCTCCCATACAGCCACACATCCACTGATCATGCCCTGTAATGTTGCTGGAAAATTCTTTTCACCTTTAGTGCTTCGGAGGCAATAGGAACAGTTGCTGTTACCAACAGCAGAACACCTCCTGCCTGGTTTCTTAATAGATTGCTCAACTAACCTCACCACCAGCCTGGCCTGCAGTGGAACAAAGGCATTCCTGTTTGTTTTAAGCAAATGGAGGGTCGCTAGAGAAAAGTCTAACCCCAAGAACCCTGACATGTGCCGCAACATTTGACAGATGAAAACATATGTGTCCAAGCAGTTTCAATTTATTATTAGTGGGGGAGAACACAGAGGCTAAGAGAGGCTGCAGCAGTTTGCTTTTGGTTGAGCTTACTGGGAAGGGTGAGATTTCTCGCCCTCCTTTCCTTTCTTCTCCTCCTGAGTTAATCTAAGGATAACTACTCCGGAACGCTGAATGCAACGTGAAGAAACTGAAGTACCATAAGCCAAGAACACAGGAAGATGTGGGAAGAGGTGAGAGAGTAACTGGGACTTTTTAAAAGCAGCTGAAAAAGTGTTACAACGCAAGATTAATTGGGACTGCAACATGGAGAAAGTGTCACTCCTCCAGTGAGGAAAATCATACTGTCACACACTCCCAGGCTCAGAACTACCAAGCCAATGGTCCTACAGGAATAAATTAGGTCTCTTTGGAAGAGAAAGGCTCCTGTCTACTTGCTGCCAATGGCTGGTGGACCAGGCTACCTGAAGGCACTGTTTGTGTCCTAGGCTGTCCTGGTCTACCTGTCTTGTTTGCAAGTCTTGAAGGTATTGAGGCACCATTTAGCAAAGGGAGAGGCCTCGTGAGTTCACCATGGCATGCCAACAGTATCCTGGTGGCCAACTTGTCATTTCCAGAAAGGTAGACTAGGTCCTTCCCAGGATGTTCAATCTCTACGTGCAGCGAATGATGGTGGTACACTTCACTGGCAGACGTCCCCCTCTAAGGTGTCACCTGGTGCAGTCCACACCTCCCCATACATCCCTATAAATACCCCCATTTGCAACCAGTCGGAGCAAATTCTCAGGATCCCATCCCACACAGATACAACCCCAATTCAGGCTCCCCATCTTGTTCTTGTTCCTTTTGTTGCTGAGTGCTGAAGCCCTGTCACTGAAGCAAGGGGCAAGTGATGGAACGAAAGTCAAGAGGATGCAACATGCGCTATTAGCCAAGACATGAAAGGGTCGTTGACTAGCTGTTCCTCTCATTAGAGGAAAAGGAAAAACATTGGCAGACTTAAGAAACCTTCCGAATTTGGCCTCATGTGTTCCACTGCAGCTCCTGTGTCTTTTCACAATGCAGGAAAACGTTTGAGAGGGCGAGCCTTATGTTTGCCTCTTAGGTGACTGCTAAAAGGGCAAGAGCCCTACGAACAAATTGATAGATGCATCCATTCATTCTTGTTGGTTTTTGATTTAAAGAGCCCCCCTGTTTGAGCAAAATCACATTGGTTCCCCTTCAAATCTATCAGGTATTGCTGCGGAGGAGAGATTCCCAGATCCTCCCCACCGCCAAAATTTGCTTCAGGTTAAATTTAAATAATAATAATAATAAATAATAAATAATTTTATTTATTTTATTATGTTACAACTCAATAGCTAAAAATAAATAGCTCAGATTAGTTTCTGAGAACTGTAATGGAGCAATGGCATAAGACACAGAGCAGAGATCCAAAGGCAAATTTCATCAACATCTGAAGAGGTAGACTGAAGCCTGTCACAGAGTTTTCTTGGCAAGGTTTCTTTGGAGTGGGTTTGTCCTTGCCTTCCTCAGAGGCTGAAAGAGTGTGACTTCCCAAAGTTCAACCAATCTCTGAAGATGCCAGCCACAGATGCTGGTGAAACGTCAGGAATAATCTCTTCTAGAACATGGCCACATAGCCCGAAAAACCCACAAAAAACTATGGATGCTGGCCATGAACGCCTTCGATTTCAACCTGTGAGTTTCCATGGCTGAGCAGGGATTTGAATCCTGGTCTCCACAGTCCTAGTCAAACAGTGAAACCATTATACCAAACCGGCTCAAATGGAACAGCATTTTGTAGGCTATCATTCTGCTGAAAATGAACTCCTTCTCCCCTCCAAAAAAATGCTGCATGTAGCCCCTTGTTTTGACTCTGGAGATCAGGATTCAAATCCCTACTGAGCCACGGAAATCCATGTCACACACTTGCATTATTTCTCTTTCACGCAAACGTCATCTGAAAAACATCCTGCAAACGCTGGTTGTCAGTTTGGCAGTGGAATAGTCTGCTACAGAAGGTTGCTGGAGTGATTCAAGAAGAAGCTAGAAGCTGCTATGTATTTTGTGCAGGTTCCCATATTAAGAGAAAGGCAGGATATGAATTCAATTTTTAAAAAATGAGAAAGATGCCTATCTGCCTGGGGTGCTGCTGTTGTCCTGAAGATCCTGCGTTGGACTAGGTGACCTCCAAGAAACCTTTCGCCTCTCTCCAATTCTGTATTTTGACATGTGTTACTGCACTGGCCTGGCTTCCACTAGGCAGCCTTACTTGATCCTGGAACATGTGAAGCAAGAAGATAAAAGAGAAAAAATGTCTCTGGTCATGTGAGGAAGACATGCTATCCTTGATCACAGCGTAACCTGAGTTCTCCACCTCTCATTCAAACTAGTGAGTCAGAACATCAGCGCACACCAAATTCAGCACATACAATGGGGCAAAGGATACCTACTGACTTATATTAATGCCTCACAAACATACACCTGAGCCTGCACAGTATACTTAGATATGCACATCTCCAAGCAGGTGGAAAGGAAGGAAGGAAGGAAGGAAGGAAGGAAGGAAGGAAGGAAGGAAAGAGCTTCTCAAATTTGAGGTTTCATGCAGAACATAATGGGAAAAATTATCTTTTCTTTCTTGTAGTTTTCTGCCTTTGAGTTGTTTCCAACTAACGGTGGTTCTAACACAAACCTATTACTGTATAGGGTTTTCTTGGGAAGATTTTTCCAAAGGGGATTTTGCCATGCCTTCCTCCAAGGCTGAGAGAGTAGGCTTCCATGGACAAGTGAGGATTCAAACCTTCATTGCATCAATAATAATAATAATAATAATAATAATAATAATAACTATCAATCTGTTTCTGGTCTGTTCATAGGCATCTTCTTTTGAAAGACTATCCAGTTCATGTATAGTTTAAAGATATATTTTTTAAAAGAACCATAAGAAGAAAGATCAGAGGCCTTGAAGATGCCCACCAAAAGGTGACCTTTGGACAGCAGAGTAGACAGACACACAAGAAGACATGTCTACATAATTCAGTGCAGATATTTCCTCTTCTGTGTTCTTTTCTAGTGAAGCCAACTTTGAGGAAGCAGTTTTTCAATCTGGGAGCAGCAACCAAGAAAGCCCTCTCTCGCATGTCCTTAAATGTGTCTGTGAAGTAGGGTCAAAAGAAAACCTTTTTTCAAAAGATCTCAAGAGTTAGGTAGGCTCACGTAAGGAGATAAATTCACTCCTACAGTTTGGACGCAAGCTGTATTGGGGTTTACAAGTGATTAACAACCTGTTAAACTGGGCTCAGAAACAGATTACTAACCAGCGAAGCTGTTGTAGCAAGAAAGTTTAGATGTTCCTATAATGAAAGCTAGTTCAGCAGTCTAGGCACAGCATTTTAGACTCAGTGGAGCTTCTAACAGTTTCCAAAGGCAACCCCTTGTACAATCGTTCAAAGAGAAGGGAATCAAGGTATGCATCACCAAGGCTGCATCAGACATTTCCAGGAGCAGATAAAACTGCTGCAGTAGCTTAAGCTGTGCAAATGGGTATGCAGGTTCAGAGCTGGTTCTAGGAGAACCCTTAAGCTGCAAGCCTGAGATTTTAGGGGGTATAACCCCATCCAGGACAGGCTGCATCCTTGTTTTTTTGTTGTTGTTGTTGTTGTTGTTGTTTGCATTTTATATAAGGGACACCTGTCTGGAACCAAACCACAGTTGATAAGTCTTGGAATCAAACCATAGGGGATATCAAGGACCCACTTTATAGCTAAGTAGAAGCTATGCTGAAGCTTGAACTCTGGTCTAACACTCTAACCAGAGCACTATGCTTTTTCTGACTTTTTCTTTCTGGGGTGCCTTTCCTGGGCTTTTAGAACATGCAATAAGAAATCCAACCCTTTGCAGCTCAGAGTCAGCAAAGAAATGGACAGCAACACAGCTGTCATATCAATCACTAGAGACATATTGGGTAATTAAGTTCTTTAGCACACTCACCCAAGACTGAGAGGCTATCAAAGTGAATGCGACGGTCAAGAGCACCTGTTATCAGTTTCGGCTGATCCGCCAGCTGCGCCCATACCTGGCCCAGAGGGACCTAGAAACTGTTGTACACGCTCTGGTAACTTCGAGACTGGATTTCTGCAATGTACTCTACATGGGGCAACCCTTATACCAAACTCGGAAGCTGCAAATGGTGCAGAATATGGCAGCCCGGCTGGTCACTGGTGCTCCCAGGACCAGCCATATAACACCGGTCTTAAAGGACCTCCATTGGCTGCCCATTCGCTTCCGAGCTCAATATAAGGTGTTGGTTATTACCTATAAAGCCCTAAATGGCTTGGGCCCAGGATACCTAAAGGACCGCCTCTCCCCGTACATTCCGCCTCGCACCCTCAGAACGTCTGAGCAGCAATTACTGAAGGTGCCTGGGGCTCGGCTAGCCTCCACCACGCGGAGGACATTTTCCATGGCTGCCCCAGCCCTTTGGAATACGCTGCCCATTGAGCTCCGCTCATCTACCACCCTGGCCCAATTCAGGAAGGACTTAAAAACCTTCCTGTTTCAACAGGCATTCCCCGAATAAAAATCCTGTGGGCCTCCCTCCTCTTCCGTGGCCATGAGGTTGGGCTATGGGGCTTTTTATCTGTTAATTTTGAATAGTTGATGTTTTTCTATTGTTCTTTGCATTGCTTGTATGGACTGTTGTCGTTGTTTTTAAACTATACTGTAAGCCGCCCTGATCATAGGAAGGGCGGGATAAAAATAAAAATTTTATTATTATTATTAAAGGATATAGTGACCAGACGCAAAAGGAGATTTTCAGCTGGTGCAGTTTGTCTATTTATTGCACAGACCTCCTTCCTCTTCTGCATAGCTACTAACAGTGTAGGAGTCTCTTCAACTTTTTGTTCTCTGACCAGCCTTGAAAAGAAGAAGAAGAAAGACAACAGTTCCTCTCCATTTGATAATCCTTACCTTACAGCAAAGAAGATCTCTATCGGCTTGCTGCTTCCCGCCCAGTCAGACTGCTGTCAGTGAGAACAGCTAAGCAGATGTGGTTTCTGTTGTATGTCAGGAGTGTTAGAAGAGCTTCTCATACTACCTCTTTTTATCCCTGGGAGTGTCCTTTACAAGTTGCAAGACAAGCAAAATTTCAGCCTTTCTGGTATCTGCTTAAACAAGCAAAGACCACCTCCAGGTAACTAACCAACAATCCCACCATTTCCTTGGCTGTACTGTCCATATTCCAAGGAGGGAGCCCTGGCATTGAAAGCAAATAAGGTTCCATCAGCATATAGAACATGGACCCTCACTGCTATGGAAGGAGAGGTTGGAGAAGTCACTCTTCAGGACTGCAACATCCAGAATCCTCCAGCTAACCTGGTCCCTGGGTTCTAGTCCCAAGGCGTAGTAGTTATTCCAACCTCTGTGTGGGAGGAAGCCAAATGGACTGTAGTGGTGTCCACCAGTTTCTGCCTTCCAAGTACTTTGGACTACAGCTTCCACTGTCTATAGCTGGTAAGGCAATGTCCCCATCCAGGATAAGCCCAAGTCATTCAACTGCTGGAGTGGAGTAGATGAAAAACTAGAGATAATTCCTGTACCTTTAAGGATTGTGTAGAAGAGGGAATTTCAGCAGGTGCTGCTTCTTGCCTGAATGCATGGCAAACAACAACTGGTGAAATTACCTTTTCTGCACAACCGTTAAAGGTACAGGAGCTGCCTCCAGTTTTCACTTTGGCAACCTTATGCCTGAAGCAAAAAACAAGATGGCAGCTCCCTCAGTTCCATGTAGATCAGCCAAACTGGCCAGTAGTTAAATGTTTCTTCCACACTGATAATGGGATAGGGACAAATCTGAGGACAGCATACTATTTTAAATGATGTAGGATAAGCTGTGAGGCTGTTGGTTTGCACTGCCCCAATGATAGAACCAGGCTTACTTCTTTGTCCAAGTCCAGAAAAATTGTCACCTTCTTTTGGCCAAAACAAAACCCAAGTGTCCAGACGTGGGCCACTGTGAACCTCTAATAAACCTCCAATAAACAGGTGCTTTAGATATTTCTTGAAGTAATTTCCTCCTCCTCATCTTCTTTCAACATTGATAAAGCAATGTCCTGCTCATTCTAATTTAGTACTAGCCATTTTCCATATTCATAGAACCATAGAGTTGGAAGAGACCGCAAGGGTCATCAGTCCAACCCACTGCCATGCAAGAATGCACAATCAAAGCACTTCCGACAAATGTTAAATACTATTTTGAGTTTGTGTATTATTATTTATGGGGGAAAATTGTGTGGATGAGAATGTAGATCAGGATGGGAATCATGGGTCCCTGCAAGTCCCAACACTTCAAACCAGCATAGTGAGTGGTGAGGAATGCTGGGAGTTGCAGTCCAACAATACTTGGAGGACTGCATGACTCCCAGCTCTGATTTAGATCCAGAGAAAACAGCCCATTTGGGGTGAAAAATGAAATGCTTTTGGAAATGTGTAGGTGAGGACAATCCTGTGCTGTGACAGATATATTTTACCCCTTGAAGGAGGACCTCTTCAGGAACCTATTAAAGATATTATCTAATCTGAGCCTCAGTCTTGTAGATGTGTAGCATCTGTCACTGTCAGCAATTTCTTTCCAGTAGAAACGTCTGTGTCAAAATTTACAGAAAATAGCTCTTGCATTGTTAGGAAAATGGAAGGGAAAGCATCAGAATAAAACATTTGCAACTGGTTTGTAATCATGACATCATTACACTTGCAGTAAATCCTTCCGATTATAAAATGTTTGCATAATACAGTTCAATCCTGGTACCATGATTCACCAACTTTTTTGAGAGAGAGATATGGTAACCTGTGTAACCATTCTCCCTCACTGGAAAATCAGACAATGGGGAAAATTAGGACTTTAAATCACTGGCTTACCTCTTCCGAATTGAAGTCGGACTGCAGCTGGGTCCTATCGCAAGGATTTTGCCAATGAAGCAGTTGGGAGAATCTAGCCTGGCTGCAGCCCGCATCCCAGACATGCTTTGTGAGCCTCATTTAGAAATCAGGAACTTCCTGACTTCAAAAAATAGCTTCCGAAGCGCACCGAGGACCCAGGCTGCAGACGGACTGGACTCACCTGGTGGCTTGGGCAGCAAAATCCTTGCAGTAGGATCTGGCTGAATTTGGAAGAAATAAGACAGGTTATTTAAGTGGTGCAATAAGGTCCTTAGTGAGACCAGCAAGACATTATCTGAAACAAGAGGATATGCTAGGTCTTCCCACAGAAACCATGGCTGATGTGTATATATCAATAGAAGTATAGTGTCTAGATCAAGGGAAGTAATAGTGCCACTCTATTCTGCCTTGGTCAGGCCTCACCTAGAATACTGTGTCCAGTTCTGGGCACTACAATTCAAAAAGGATGTTGAGAAACTGGAGCGTGTCCAAAGGAGGGCAACCAAAATGGTAAAGGGTCTAGAAACCATGCCATATACTGGGCCAATGTTATTAAAATAACACAGAGTCATGTAGCACCTTTGAGACTAACAGCTTTATTATAAAATGAAGGTTTGTCAACATCTAATGCAATATATGCAGGGATCCATATATGTGTGTATATAAACATTCCAACATATTTTTCTGCCTCCCAGCTGCATATGTTTGCTTTAGACTAGGTGGCAGTCTACTTCCAAACTGGATTTGCTCTTTGTCAATGCCTGTGCCGAGGTCTCACTAAAAGCATTCTCAAAAGCAGCTAGCACAGATGTCCGCAGCTTCTCCCTGAAGTCCTGCCCCACAAAGACGTACAAAAAAGGATTCAGGCAACTGTTGAAGTAAGCCAAACCCGAAGCCAAGGGGATCCCCACCACTAGGACTATCTGTAGCCAAGGCGTTACTGTGGAGACTGACATCTCCAGGAAGGAGAAAACGTGATAAGGAAACCAGCAAATGAAAAAGGCTAGGACCACAGCCACCATGATCTTGAAGGGCCTACTTGAGCGGGTGAGGTGATTCCCCTTCAGCTTGGCCATAATAGCACCATAACAAAACAAGATGATGGTGAACGGCACCAAGAATCCAGCCACAAAACGGGTCAGCACTATGGCCTGGTGACGATGCGCGCCCAGGTCAGCAACGTCCTCTGACTGGAAGTCACTAGACAAGGCAAAGTTGTTGTAACAGTGAGTGGTGTTCTCTTCAAAAGGACTGGGCCGAGTGTCCCGGAAAACAAGGTACGGGGAGCTGAGCATCAGAGCTGCTACCCAGATGCCCAGTGCCACCAGAGAAGCCAGCCGAGGTGTGCGGTAGTTCTGGGCCCAGACAGGACACACCACAGAGACGCAACGGTCCATGCTAATGATGGTGAGAAGGAAGACGCTAGCAAACATATTGAGGAAGGCTACAGTGGTGCTGAGCTTGCAGAGGGCCTTTCCAAAGGGCCAATGGAAGCCCAAGGCCATATAGGCCACACTCAGTGGGAGGAAGAAAGTAAAGACAAAGTCAGCTATGGCCAAGTTGAGAAACCAGACAGTATTGACAGTCCTCTTCATACGGAAGCCAGTGACAAAGATGACAAGACCGTTCCCAATCACGCCCAGCAGGAAGGCAGCGGTGTAGACCACCACAGAGAGTAGGCGCATTGAGTCGCGGAGACCCACGTTGTCATCGTAATCGGGATAGTCCTCATAGTCTTCATAAAGACGTTCTTCAGAAGTGTTGCTGGTGTCCATTTTGGAGGAGAAGAACTTTTGGGAAAGGCAGAGATTGTGAAGGTAACCTATGGAGACACAAGATATTGCTTAGAAAAGATAAGGTAAAATGGCCCATATGTTCTCTGTCAAAAGTCCAAGACACAAGAACATACTATAACTTCATAACCTCATGCTATAACACTGATCAACAGTAGCCTCCAGGTGGCCAGCAAGGAGTCTACTCTTCTACCACATACACACATTTTCAAGTTGCAAATTACTAATACTGGGGGGCCTTCACACTCGGTTTTTATCCCAAAGAAATGTGGATTGCCACACCGATGCGTATCAGAATCGTGGTTCACATTACATTTTGTGTTCCCAAATCTTTCAGAGTCATTTTACCCCTGTTGTTATTCACACATATGATTGTTTTGGGATAAAATGGAGCTGCCTTCATCCCTTGAACGATACAGAGCAATCCGAACCGATTTGGTAGTGTATTCACACTGCCAAAGATGCAGATCAATGCAGTTCTTTCAAAAAGGTGGGGGGGGGGACGGTATTGAATATCCTGGATTAAGTGGGTTTTTGGGCAGCCTCACTCACACACAAAGTGCACTGAGTGCATTCAGGGAGAGCATGAATGGCAAGGAAATAACCCAGTTTCACACGGGGTTATTTCCGTAGAGTGAATGCCCCCTTGGTATATTTGTCTTCTCTTCTGACCAGCTCCTCACTAAATGGGATTTCCCCCCAGGAACAATAATGACTTACAACAGAAGGAAGTCATATTTGAACCAAGGACTAGAAAGAATGTGATTTGCCCATGATCACCCAGTAAGTTTCATGGTCGAGCCAGGAATTGAACCCTGGTATCTCAGAGTCATAATCCAACCCTCAAACCACTACACCACACTGGCTCTCAGCTATCACATACATTTCACCAATGAAAACCAAGTTATAACTGACTAAGCTAAATTCAATTGTAGTCAAGCTGCAAAGGTTATTAATGGGGAAGGGCAGAGAAGCTAAGAGAGGCTGCTGCAGTTTGCTTTTGCCAATGGCTATAGAGAAGGGCAAGATTCTGCCGCCTCCTCTCTTCCCTCTCTTGAGTTAAATGAAGCACAAAGTACTTTTTGCACTTTGAAGTCACTTTGCAGCAAATGAAGTAATCTGAAGGCAAAAGAGGAAAGTAGGAAAAAGAGGAGAGATAAACTGGGACATTTTAAAAGAAACTGGGAGGGTTGCCCAACCCTGCAGGGTTTGGCTGGAAGGTTGGAAATTTAGCAATTTAGCAGTCTTTTATATAGAAAGTCATGGATGCCATATGCAGTTGTACAGCCTTTAGCCACAAGATGGTGGCAGCGCAACACAGACTTAATGCAGTAGTGTCAGTTTCTCCAGGCTGCATAATAAAGTGCTGCACTGCACATCTGTCCAGCATCTGTCTTACACCACAAACAAAGCTGGGTGTGGTGCTGCTGGCAGAGTGGAACCTGTTTCACTTTCAGAACAAAGATCCCCCCAGGAATTTGAATTAAGTAAACCTGCTAAAGGTTTTCGACTCAAAACATTAACTGTTACAAATCCTTGGGACTCAAGCAGTTTTGAAATAGGCATAAATTGATAACCTGGTTGTGTTCTTTGGCCTAAAGTAAGGGTGAGCAAAGTGCACTCAGTGTTGCTGGATTGCAACTCCCATTAGAAATAGCTTGCACAGCCTGTTGTGAGGACTGCTGGGAACTGCTGTCCAGCAGCTGAACAGCCAGATTTTATCTGTTCCTGACATAATTGAATGTTCTCTGACATGGATCCAGACCTCTTCTCCTTTCCTACATGTAGATAAAACGTCACCCTCCAGAATTTGCAGGGGACTGCAATTCCTCACATTCAGCTAGGGCTGATGGGAGCTGCAGTCCAAGAGGGCTGCACTTTGTCCACAGCTGCTCTAGTTTATGATAAAATTATAGAATCATAGACTCTTATTAGAGTTGGAAGGCACCACAAGGACCATCTAATCCAACCCCCTGCCATGCAGGAATACTCAGTCCCAGCATTCCTGAAAGATACTTATCCAACCTCTATTTAAAGACCTCTAAAAATGGAGAATCCACCATCCTCCAAGGCAATCTATTCTACTGTTGAACAGCAATTACTGTATAATAACATAAAATAAAAAAGTTCTTTCTACTGTTTAGATGGATTCTTATTCCAGCTTGTCAATACCCTTCTTGAACTGTATTGCCCAGAACAGGACATAGTATTCCAGGTAAGGTCTGATCATAGCAGAATAGAGTGCAACTACTACTTCCCTTGATCTGGATAGTATACAGTGCAGAACTGATGCAGCCTAGAATTGCATTGGCTTTTTCGGCTGGCGCATTATACTGTTGGCTCATGTTTAGCTTGAGGTCATCTTCGCATGTACTAATTTCAAGCCACTCATCCTATATTTGTGCATTTAATTTTTCCTACTTAAATACACCACCTTACATATATCCCTCTTGAAATCTATTTTGGCCCAGTTCTCCATTCCGTTACAGTCATTTTGAATTCTGATTCTGCCCTCTGATGGATTTGCTCACGCACACCCCAATTTTGTGTCCTCTGCAAATTTGAAAAGCATGTCCTCTATTCTACCATCTAAATCAGAATACCATACTTTTTAATCTGTCCATATAGCTCCACTCACACACAGATTCTCAGTGCAAGTATACCTACAAGCAGCAGGTATACATCACCATTACAAGAGAACAGAAACCAGTATGACGTTACAAGGCTGACTACTCTACTGTCTGGACATGTTCTAAAATATATTTCATTTTGTGGGTGGAAAATCTAATTTAAAGGTCTCTCTGGAACATCCTGTCTGCGATTTTGCAGGATTTATTTGCTCCAAGGGGGCTACTAAATTTTGTGCACATCACATTATACTGTAGTTGTCAAGACAAGTCAAGAGAGACCCCAAGATTTAGATTTCTGAATCTTGATTGAAATTCAGAATCTCAGATTAGACACAATTAAGGACAAACTAAACCACCAAAATGGGCTCGAGTCCACATTTGAGAAGCCTTGAACAACTCCAGGATGGAAGAGCCTTGGTTTGAAAGGAGACTTTTTTGAAGGACTCCTCAGTAGTGTTTTTTGTTCTAATGTTACTTGTAAATCATGGTGGCTGACCAAAATGGTGAAAAGTATGTAAACCATGATGTGTGAGGAGTGACTTAGGGAGCTGGGTATGTTTAGCCTAGAGGAGCGAAGGTGAAGAAGTGATATGACAGCCATGTTTAAATATTTGAAAGGATGTCATACTGAAGATGAAGCAAATTTGTTTTCTGCAGCTCCAGAGAAGAGGATCTGGAAGAACAGATGCAAACACAGGAAAAGAAATTCCACCTCAATATTAAGAAGTAAGAGCTGTTCAACAGTGGAACATGCTCCTTTGGAAGGTGGTGGAGTCTCCTTCTTTGGAGGTTTTTAAACAGAGGCTGGATGGCCATCCTTCAGGTGTGCTTTGATTGAGAGTTCCTGCATGGCAGAGGGTTGGATTGGATGACCTTTGAAGTCTCTTCCAACTCTAGGATTCTATGGCACGTTACAGAGCACTGAAAAGTCACGCTCTGCCTGCGCCATCATTAGCTACGCCGAGAAGCCCCAGCGGCCAAACCGCGAGGCGTCCCAGTGCAGCTAAAAAGAAGCGCCAAAATGGCGCTTCTTCTTGTGTCGTGGAAATGATGCAACGAGGCGTCAATGGCGCACTTGACGTGTCATTTTCGTGATGCTACGTGCAGATGCTAAGCGTCCGGCATGTAAAAATGGCTGCGCCCGTGTGTATAGGACGCGGCCATTTTTACGCCCCCATCACGTGCTGGGGTGAGGCCGGTATGGACGCTAGGTGACGGGGGCACCGCAAAGGCCCGTGCGGAACGGGCCTACGATTCTATGAGTAGCTGTGACATAAACAATTAGGAGAGTTAAAACTGTATCTTTAAATTACAATATCCTGCACATCCTATTAAATTACAATATCATATGCACATTTGCTTGATTATATGTGAACATTCAGGGATAGCCATGTTGGCCATATAGTAAATCCAATAACATCAGAAATCTACCTGACATCCATATCTTTATTGAGCCAATAAAAATGCACAATATACATGTTGCAAGCTTTCGAAGCTCCACAGGCTTCTTCATCAGACCAGGTGTTAAAAACCATACAGGAGGGGGGGAAATGAAGGTGTTAGTCATAGGCCTGCATTTTGCTGTTTTTGTTCTTAATCCAGATGGTCGGGAGCCTGCAAGAGATACCCCTCCATACCATCAAACAGCTCTCTCCACTAAGAAGTTGCTCCAATGTGTCCAACTAGAATCTGTTTTGTTCCAATATCCACCCATTAATTCTACTGGACAATAAGTACTTACTGAGTGCACTGAAGTCACAACACAATCCTGGCCAGTATCTAATCCCAGTATTTTAAATGCTGTATGCAAAATTGGAAAGCAGTTCACTGCTGCCCTAAATGTCTTCTAACTGCTTATTTTCCTGCACAGAAATTTTCCTTTTCTGAGGTTTAAAATAACTAGACATTCAGTTTCTTCAAAGCAAACCTGCATTTATTTTGCCTTCATATGCACCAAAATTGCAGACAGCAAGTATCTTTAACAGGCTTCTTGCATGGTTTAAGAAAGTCCTTTTGTTTTTGGACTAAAACACCCAGAATCCCCCAGCTAACCTGGTCACCAGGGATTCTGGGATTTGTCACTACTGGCTGGAAGGTACTGAGAGATCTAGTCCTCACCCCCCAAAAGGGAACTTTTCCAAACTCTGCTTCTTATTACAGTAGGAGCTCATAAAACATAACTACACTGAAGTATCAGGTTACAGCTAGGACATGGAAATTGGAGCCTTCCAGATATTTTTGATGTTTGACTATAGTTCCCATAATCCCTGGCCTTTGCTGTTTAGGATCTAAGGGACTTGTAGTCCAAATTGTCTGGATGATAGCAGGTTATCTATCCCATGACTATCCAGGAAGATCTGGGTTCAAACCTTCCTTAGCCATGAAGCTTGCTGGTTGACTTTGGAGCAATCCTTCAGACTAATCCACCTCACAGGGTTGTTGTAAAGATAATAAAGGAGGGAGCTATCCATACAGTTCTGAGCAACTTTGAAAGGAAGAGAGGAGAAAGATGTCATAATCATGCACACAAATCCTGAAAGGCTGTCAAATCCTACTTACCGTCCCAAAGCAGAGGCTGCAAAAGGGAAACCTTTTAGACCTCCGCTTTGTCCAGATCTATCGGCTCTTCTCCTAGTGGCTTCAGCCTCCAAACCTTCACTTCTAGAGTTGTTTGGAAACACTAGTCTGCCTCCAAAAAACTCTACAAGCGGATGGTCCTGTTGTAGGATAGAGAGACGCACAGGTTGGGTGTGTGTGCTCTTAAGAAAATAGAGAGTCCAGACATGTGGCTGGAAGGGAGAGTCCATTGCCCACAAACCATTGCCCAATTCAATTTTATTTTTTAGTGCCTGCGGAGAACTGGCACTGGGACCACTCCTGTGGCAGGCTTAACCCTTTATCACTTGGCCCAAACAGTGAGAGCGCACTGTTCCACGGATGTTACTCAGAATCCACTTCAAACACACCACAGTCAGGACTGACCAATTAGACCATTGCCTTGCCATTTAAGTGCACAATAAACATAAATCAATTACATGAATCTCATTTCCCCCCAGTTTCTCCAGCTTCTCAGGTACACACATTTTTGTCCAGCTGTATCTTTTGTGTACCAATGGTCCTCTTACCAGCCAGAGTTCCTGGAGTAATGGTTGTGAAAGTTGTATTCTCAATATCACCCTGCTCCACCAGTACTAAAAGTATTTAAGATATAAATTAATGGAGATTAGAATATTTATTAATTATTAATAAATATTGGAATCTGAATTAACAAATGGGTTTTTAGAGGGAAAGAAGCTAGATCCCTGCTCCCATCATTATTCATAGCACTGTTGCCTTTTAACCTTTAGATAAGTCAATGACAAACAGTCATTGATGGAGATGGGAGAGGGAGAACTTTACTAATCTGAACTACAGCTTCAAGAATCCCCTAGGGACTTGGGAGTTATAACCCAACAAGTAGTACTTCCTTGGATGCATCTGCATTGCAGAACTCATGCAATTTGACACTGCTTTAACTGCCATGGCTCAGTGTGATGGAATTCTGGGAATTGTAGTTTTGTGAGATACACAGGCCCGTTCTGCACAAGCAAAAAGTACATACTAGGGTTACGAAAAGGCATCCCTTCCGGACGCCCTAATCCTAATACGTACCTAGTACATACAAAATGGTGGCGCCCTATACACATGAGTGCCGCCATTTTGACGTCGCGGACGCTTAGCGTCCGCAAGTCATAGCTCCCTTATGACGACACAAGTGCGCCATTGGCAACTTGCAGCGTCATAAGCGCGCCGCCAAAAGAAGCCTCTTTTGGGGGCTTCTTTTTTGGCCATCGGGAAGCCTTGCCGTTTGGAGGCTGAGGCTTCCTGGTGGCGGAAACGGAGGCGCCGGCAGACCACCCTTTTGGGGTGGTCTGTAAAGCGCTACAGTCTTGTGTTGAAGAGCACTTTGGTGCCACAACAAACTGCAAATGCCAGGATTCCATCACATTGAGCTATGGCAATTAAAGTGGTGTCAAACTGCATTATCTCTGCAGTGCAGATGGAGCCCTGGTTCTGGGAGGGAAGCCCTAGGAGTGTTTTATTCTCTTCCCAGGATACGAATAGTCCCAGAATCTATTAGTTCAAGAAATGGGATATGAACTCAAGCCCAATGCAGAGGAAGAAGTCAGAATGCTCCAGAATCTTGAATTCTATTTCTAGCCGGTTCGCCATTGTTAACTAAACTGCTTACATTAGTGGTCAACCAATGCGAATGGAATAAGTAGGAACAGATGGATAGCTGCAGCAGCTACTTCTGTGATTTAAAAAAAAAACCACAAGAGATTTCTTTCTGGTCACAGATGTGCATCTTGCAAGTGTTTCTGCCTTCGTGTGAAAATTAAAATAGGAAAGAAAGAAAGAAAAACTTTGGTTGTTAAAAAGAAGAAGATAAATTCAGCATCGATGCCTGAGATCTTCTTCGCAGAAGAAGGCAGCAATGCCTGGCAGTTAGAGCGAGGGCTGTTTGCCAGGAAACTTTGGGTTCCCTTGCCAAGCCTCCACTTGCAAACAAAGCAATTAGAGAGGCCACAAACTCCTGAGTGTTTGTAACCTCAAGCCACAGTCACAACAACAAAACCAGGCTGCCCAGGAATGAAGGGGTAAGTGGTGCCCCTTGAAGATCTGTAACCAGGATGGCTCAACAGTTGCATTATGTGTTGTTTTTAAAGTGGGGAAAATAAATCATTCAGAAAATAAATACATAAAAAAAATTCCAGACAAATCAAACCTTTAGCAATTTGCTGACCTTGGGGAAGTTCCCAGATATTCAGCACCAGCTTTGGGCTTTAAGATAAACAGCAAACCACTAGCCACAAAGCTAACATTCCCAAGGTTCAATTCAACAGATAGATTTTTTGCTAAGGAGGTACGGGTAGCAGATGAATAATGGATAATGGTGGGATCATCCTGAACCAATATTATTCTAACCCAGCACATTGGGAATGCTTGGTGACCATGAGGAAGGAGGAGGAGAAGAATATGAAGAGAAGGAGAGTAACAGCTGAGTGAAAAGACAGCAACAATTTGATGATGGTGATGATGATGATGATGATGATGATGGTGATGAATTTCCATGTATAGCTTGCCTTTCTCCCAATAATGGGATTCAAGGTGGCGAACATTTTCAGGACAATACAGATTTTAAAACCCGACAAAAACTTTGATAAAAGCACAATTATAAAAGTTAATTAAAAAGTAATTCAACCTCTTACAAAGTTAACATGTTAAACATTGAAGGATTAACGTTCATTAAAAGATTATACAAACCATCAAAGTGCACGGCACATCATCTTGGATGTGATCTTTGATTACGCCACTAACCTGAAAGGATAAAGAAAAGATGTCTGTAATGGCTCTATGCGGTTGCCTGGAGGCACATATTACTCCCCAAAGGTGAGTGACTGTTGACAGATCCATGGCAAAGGCATTATAGTCAGGTGCACCAGAGGGCACTGACGTCAATGGACCATTCGATCAGAACCTAGAAGACCAAGATGCAGAATGGGCACCTAGATACAGCAGTGGCTGTGTGGCATGGCTGTCTCTATTCTGGATAAGGGAAGCTAAAAGTGACTGTTCATAGAATCATAGAGTTGGAAGAGACCACAAGGGCCATCCAGTCCAACCTCCTGCCATGCAGAAACTCTCAATCAAAGCATACCCAAGAGATGGCCATCCAGCCTCTGTTTAAAGATCTCCAAGGAAGGAGACACCACCACTCTCTGAAAGAGTGTGTTCCACTGTCGGACAGCCCTTACTGTTAGAAGTTCCTCCTAATGTTGAGGTGGAATCTGTTCCTGGAGCTTGCATCCATTGTACCACATTCTAGTCTCTGGAGCAGCAGAAAACAAGCCTGCTCCCTCCTCAATATGATGTCCTTTCAAATATTTAAACAGCGCTATCATATCACCTCTTAACCTTCTCTACTTGCATGTCAGTGGAGTGAGGAATCAATACTGGGTTGCAGTCCAAACTGTTCAGCAGCAATCCAAGGTTGTGGTACAGGTTTCTTTGTTAGCTCCTATAAAGTTCTAAGTAAACCCTGGAGCAGATTCTCTGCCCCAGTGACATGGAAGCAACCAGACACCACCCTTAGACACCCCTGGTCCTGGTCTCTTCCTTTTTCTCATAGTAGTCATTTCTTCCATCCAGTCGCCAATTAGAACCATAGAAGTATACAAACACCCCGGCCTAGTCCAGCCCATACCTGTCTGTTCTGGGTTCCCTGGCTCCACAAAAGTTGTTTTCCATGATGTGGTAACAACCAACATCTCTATACTATTATTATTGGCATAGACCATAATTAGAGAGTTCTAGTGCTGAGAAAGCACAGGGAAAGGAAGCGTAAGGGGGGGCTTCCCGTTTTCCTGCTGACAATTCTGAATCCGAACCTCTTACAAGCACCACATCCCATTGTATCCCCCTGTGCCTTCCTGACGGCTCCATTTTGGGTCCCACATTTGACAGTACTGGATTTTTGTTCTGGTTTAAAGATCTCTTTCTCTCTTATGCAATCATCTCCTCCCTCCTAGTTTACAAGGAAGCCAATGTTTCTTTATGAGCAACCAACACTCAGTTACTCTAGTCTTGTATATAACAAGCAAAAGGTAATAAAAGAGAGGGGAAAGAAAAGGGAATAGCATGGGCCAAGGGTTAAAGGCCTTGTGAAACTACAAATCCCAAGATTCGATAGCATGGGCCTACAGCAGTTAAAGTGCTGCCAAACTGCATTATTTCTATAATGTAGATGCAGCCTTAGAGTGAGTACCACCTACTCATAAAAGAGTCGTCCCTTGTGTATTGCTACACACTGTTCCAGGTGTATCTCCTTTGAGGTTCAAACTACATATCACAAAATGTTTCTGAATTCTTTCCTTTGTGTGAGATTCCTTTTTAATCCCATTCAGCCTAGATATTGTCTTATGAGAGCCCCTTGGCTCTTGCGCAGTTCACAGTCACTGCCCTCAAGCTTCTTTTTCATCTACACAGGAGAAATAATATGATGGATTATATTCAGTATTCCTGCCTCTGAAAGATGCCACCATCCAATGCCTGCATCCCAGACTTCCTCAAAGATGTCACTCCTCAGAGTTGCATTTTGGAAGATACCAGGAGATGGAATGGAGTCTTGCAACATTGGATGCATCATGGGATCTTATTCTCTTTCCCCTTGCAACTCAAAAGGCAGCTTTGGAAGGGCAAGCTGAACTATGAAAAGAAAAAGGGTTAAGCAGCTTTCTGCTCATCCATTCACCATTCTTCTGCTTAGGTACAGCATGCCCCAGGCTGCTTTGAGTTTTTCGGTTCCTTTGCATTTTTATAGCAGAAGGCAGGTTCACACTGCAGGACTATCTGAACGACCAAATTGCAGTACTGCAACAGAATTATCCACTTCTCATATTTCATTCATGGAAGATGAGAGAGAACAGGCCATCATGCAGAAAGACAACAGGCAAACCCTGCTGTGAGTAGGACTCATGCTGGAAGCCCTTGATGTGCAACTCATTGCAAACCTATCCATTCTCATGCTGGCACCATTTGGAAATTGTCTCTGCTAAGTGATTTATGCAACAGCTAGGTGTTTGGCGGTGCTCTCTGCAGCTACTAGGCCCTGAGGATATGCTTCTCTCTCGCACGCTTGCAAAAAAGAGACAAGACTTGATCATAACTTGGCTCATCATTACTAAATGCACCAGTGCCATTATATCTACTGCTCAGACTAAAAACAGCACCCACATAGATGCCAACAATCCTTGCCCATCTATGGCCAGAATTTTGTTGATGCTTGATTCACTGAGTGAATGAGTCTTGCTTTCCTCCCAAGCATGGGATTCAAGGCAGCTTACAATACATTTTAAAAGGTTAAAGTAAAACATTAGTTTACAAAAGTTAAACAAGAATTATATCACATTATTTTTTTAAAATAATAATAATAATAAAAAACAGTTAAAAACATTTGTTCTATGCCCACTTACTTGGGAGTAAGCTGAACACACTGAAGACACTTGTAAGTAGGCTTTATGGTTGTTAAGAATGTTCCGATTTAAGGATATTTCAGTGAAAATGAATGGGGAAAGTAATTTGCCCTCCTTCTGCAAGTACCTGCAGGTAAGCAAAATGAATATCAACCTGAGTGTTAATGTTGACTCTCACACATGTATCTTAAAAATAGGCTCCAGGGTACTGGAGCTTCCACACTGAAAACGATAGGTGCCATTCATATCCATAGGTCTACTCTGTTGGGACTCTGTGTCGAACCACTGAACTGTGTTGTAACAGCTGTGGTTTTTCCAAGCCTGTAATGAACTGTTGTACTCCATAACACTACACCCGGTCCCATATAAATCAGTGCAGGACCAAATCATTGACTGCAACTCATAAAAAGGCAGTGATGGAGGCAACGTGTGACAGAGAAGGGCTGGGAGCTCAAGAGTGGTGCTGCAAGCCTACCTCCCCTATCTTCATTCATTCATCTGTGAAATGTCAGAGGTATGCCTTAGGCATGCTGACACATTTCCTGAGTGGCAACAGCTGCCAGAGAGGAGGATGTGGTTGACCCCAAGCCAGTTGTGGCTGAACATCAAGGAGCTCTGAAGTTCCAGCAGGCTCACCCTGGATCCAACTCAGTTCGCAGTGATGCTCTCCCGTCTCAACCTCTTCCTTCCTCTCTTTCGCTCTCGCACACATACACACACATTGTTGACCACTAAATCATACTAGCCGCAATGCAACTGCCCTGCAAAGGCTGAAGAGTTACTTTTTTTACAGACACACACACACATATATAAAGTGATTTGTTGTCTAATTTGTTAGGAAACCCCTCAAAATAATTAGTTGGTAGTAATGTTACAGAGAGATCTACTCATTGGTTGTGTCACTCCTTGCTTTTTCATTACCATTTGTCCAATTCCAGTGGCTGGCAGATTAAAATAATAATACTAACTGTTCTGAGCTGTGCCAGAGACTAACTTGAAAGTGATATTCATTATTACCCTTCAAAGCATCCTTTGCCCCTTGTTGTATTGTTATAGCGAGAACCACTTGTTATATCATTTTTGGAAATATAATGTCTCTGCACCTTCCCTGCAAAATAATAATAATAATAATAATAATAATAATAATAATAATAATAATCAGATATAGGTAACTGATACTTGTAACATGTTATGCCTGGGCTCTTCTGTCTCATTGACTGCAAGCAGAAGGTGATCACCATTTTGAATACCATGGCCTGGAAAGATTGTGCCTTGAGAATAAAGGCCACTATTGCTCCCGTGCCTTCATCAGCTTTATAGAGTTCTTCCACATGCAGAGTCCAGGCTTCAGTCCTATGCCTCAGATATTAGGAATGCAGGGCCCTTCAAATAGGTTTGGAATGTGTCTCCCAAAAAGTATTATCCGGCAAAGGATCATAGGAGTTGCAGTCCAACCTCATTCAAAAGGCTATATCCTTATCCCTGCTACACATTCTTAGCTAGTACTTAGCTGGTGGCTCTGGTTGCTTCTCTAATAGTCTCTCAGATATTGGTATCATACGATTACAGCTACTGAAGTAGGTTCAGGATTTGGAGTAGCTGATCTCCCAGACTGGGTAAAGCATACCAGTTCAGAACACACCCAAGAGTCCTTTGCCAGATGACGACTTGCCAAACTCTGCAGAAAACTATCATCTAATTGTTGGTTCTGTGATGTGGGAGATTCATGATAAGGAATTCCAACTATTTCTCCTAAAGGCAAAAAATAGCAGTGGAGGAGAACATGTACTTGTTGAATTTCTGTCTGCCAAGGAGCTGTTAAAGAAACAGAAGTTCCAATGGAGGTAGGATCACTACGGGTTTGAGTTTTGCAAACATCTGAAGCAGTTTACCTGCCCTGCAAAAAATATAAAAATACTTAGATTCAGAACTGGATGCACATGATTGTATATACAGTTACATATGAGAGGCAGCATGGTGTAATGGTTGGAGTACTGGGAGGGGACTTGGCAGATCTAGAGTCTAGTCTCCACTGAGACAAAAAACTCAGTGAAAGAGCTTGGAATAATCAAACCTCACACAATTGTGAGGTTTGATTACTCATTATGGAAAAGGTGAATACGGTGTAACTGATAAATAAAGTTCATCCAACTTTTCTTATCCTGTGCATCAGAGAAATGCAGGCTACTACCTTTCAGTGTTTTAAGAAAAATCATTTGCCAACTGGACTGATTCTTCCTTCCCAGGCCATCTTGTTTTCCATGTGGATAAAGGAAAAAGTAGTGAAAGATTCATCTCTTTTCCACCTGCCTGGTCATTGGCCTGTGTGGAATCCTAGTGGCCTTTGGTTACCAAATATTACATCAAATATAGCTATAAATGTAAGAATTATGTACACATACCAGGGTGCTCTGAATGGGCCACAGCTGTATTCAGGTATTTCAGACTTTGGCCCATCGTTCACAGGCTCCCTATGCAATCTTACCTTCCTTTCCAACAACTTTGTATTTTGGAAGGAACTAGAGTGGTGTGAATGTTGGACTATGACTCTAGAGGTCTGGGTTCGATTCCCTACTTGGCCACGATACCCACTGAGTGACCTTGGGCAAGTCACACACTCTCAACCTCAAGGAAGGTAATGGCAAACCTCTTCTGAATAAATCCTGCCAAGAAAACCCCATGATCTTAGGATCTTAGGATCTCTGTAAGTTGGAAACAAGTTGGAAACAAATTGACGGCACACATAAACAACCAATGGACCAAACTTTTATTCCCATGCAAAGCAGACCTTCTGCAATAATTTATGATTTCTTTAAGGAGTGACTGACACGTAAATTGGAATTAAATCTGATTTAGCCCTTGAGGGTTTTTTTTTTGGGGGGGGAGAGTATTGGGCAACCTAAGACAATGGGGGGAAGAACTGGGATTTATTTAATAAAGAAGAGAAAAAAAGAGTACAAAGCAAGAGGAACTGACTTGATTATACAGTTTAAGGTCAATACAACTGAAGTTAAGCCTCTAAACCACAAAGTCCAAAATGAAGTCCAATAATCAAGTGATCCACAGGGGACCAATTTGAGACTCTCTCTTATCCCCAGCCACATTATACTCCGCTGGCATTCAGATGTAGACCTCTGTCTGTCATTCCCTTGGCTCTAGAACTGCTGCTGGATGATTGCTGCAGGAGGGCAGAGAGAAGACCTCCTCTTCTTTGGATGGTTTCTCTGCAGACTGCATTCTCACCACAATCACATTAGTTAATGAAAATAGAAACATACTGGTTTGAGAGCAGCCATCGTCACACTTCTCCACAATAGCACAACTGCAGCTATTTCTCCCATCGCACTTTCTTTCACTCTCCAACTTAACCTCAATTCCCTGACCCATGCCCTACCCAGCATGCCTTTTGGAGGATTTTATATTTTATATTTATTTTTAAAGCAATTTTGGAATTACGTTAATGCAATTTAAGTTTTTTTTTTAAAGAATAGATGAAAATAATAAAGGAAATCTGCAAAGAAAAGGAGGGACAGGAAGAAAGCATGCTGAAACTCTGTGATTGCCAATACTACAAATGTCATGACAGCAGCATTTCACACCTGAGGGACTGCTGCACAATTGGGTTGCCAGATCAGAACTCCACACCCTGAGATTTCAAAGCCAGAACATGAGACCTAGAGATGCCACCACTGATGCCATGGGGACAGCCCCTGGCGATATCAATAAGTACGATGTGTTAGGCACCGAACACAATTGCACAAAGTATGCAATTCAAATTAAAAAAAAAGAAATGAGATGCTAAATATTCATCATGGAAACCTCGTATCCAGCAAGAGGGGTGCAAGGTATGCTAACACCATAACCCATCAGCTGTTGGCCCAGAGCAAGTTTCCAGGTGGAACAGGGCAAATATAGTGCCAGTCTCTGCCACATTAAAAGACTGTCAGTCTCCCACATCAGATGGCTGCTGAGCAGCACTGGCACAACCATGTGTGAACCTGGTGCTGAAAACTGCATTGCTTTGAGTGGCCATCAGATGGCACCTGGAACTTAGCATAACACAACTCCTATCAATCATAGCACTGCTATTATATGGATAGCCCTAGGGCTGATGGTGAGGTAGTGGGGGACCAAGAGTCCAAGAGTCAAGACTCCTGGGTTGTTAGATTCCTGGCTCTTCAAACGAAGTCGGATTCAGGCCTTCCAGGGAAGAGAGCATCCAGCAGGCCTTCGACTGGAATTGAGCCCCCAGTTTCTATAGTAACCAAGGACCAGGGCAGGCCTCAGCTATTCAGTTCATCCCAAGATATTCAGACCCTGACTCATTTTAGCTTCATTGCTAATGCAAGGCATAAGTCTAGCTGCTTCTGGGAGTCACTTCGGTAGCAAAGGGCTTGGAATCATTGGGGATCAAAAGAGGAAGGTCAGGTGTTTGGGGGACTTCAGGTCCTAAGGGAAGAGGAGCTGAAGACCATGCTGATGTAGGTTTACCTCCAGTGTTAGTCTCAGCTAGAGTATACCTATTGAATCAATAGATTGTCCCTGTGTATTGACTTACTAAGTTACCACTGATTCCATGTGACTACTCTCTTTGGGAGTAATGATTCAGATTCAGGCTATAAGCTCCTATTTTCTTCTCTAGGATTGATTCTAGAAGGCCCTTTTTGGAAGTGGTTTCAGAGGTGATTAAATCCAAGAGTATTTGGGGGGGGGGGGATAAAACAGCATTTTTATAGCAAGGCCTATTCAAGGAGTACACAAAGAATCAACACAATAAAAATAACAAGAAAGGATTGCAAAGATCTGACAACATGTCTGAGGGATATGATGGGGTGGGAAACACTCATTTCTAACGTCACAACCCATGCCACAAGCAAGCTGTCCACAAATGAAATGAAATGGGGCAGTTTTCTGTCAATGTTTTTAAAGCCAGGAGAGCACTAGAACTAGATAGGAAACATCAAGAAGCAGTATTAAATGGTGTGATATTAATGGGTATAAACCACCAGTCTTGATGAGTCCATTACTGTATTGGAGTTTTTAAAACCCCAAATGTTTGTTTGTTCTTCTTCCTCTTTCAATATCAGCAACAAGAATATATGTTTTCCTGCCATTATTCCCCAAAGGCATTCTTTTGTCCAATACTTCTCAGGCCGTGTGTTGTGTGGATGACTGGCCATTATCTTTCCAGGGATCAGTTATATATATCTTTCTATTGGTTACAACTTTTGCTTGCCGGAAACTCACCATGGAATGGCAATGGATGGCTTGCAAACCAGGACCAGTCCACCATATCCTCCAACTGTCTCAGTTCTTCAGGGACAGTCCCAATTAATCCTCTGCCATTCCACTTATTCAGCTGCTTTTAAATGCATGTTTTAGCTGTGCAAAAAAGAAAGAGCGTAAAGTTCAAGCACTGGGCTAGATCTCGGGGAGACCAGGTTCAAATTCCCACTCAACCATGGAGAATCAAGTGAAATAGTATAGTCTTAGCTGTAGTCCTAAGGGATGTGCAGCTAGGATGGATGCAGCTTGCTCCACAGACAAGGTGCGGCTGTACAGAAAACACTGCCAAGTTTCCCCATCAGCTTAGGCTCCAAAGTGATGAGATCTACAACAGGACTACTGCTGGAGATCTTAGATATCACGCAGGCTCACTCGATAACATGGAGCCTTTTTCCTTCCTTCACTATTTTTCTTGATTCCTTTATCTTCTCTAGTCTATTACGGTGCTTGAAACCAGGCTTCCTCAGTCAGCAAGGAAGCATTTCAGTTGCTAGCCTAAGTCAGCCTGTCTTGTAGTTAATTACTAGCATAGAATAGAATCCCATAAACTAGGAACTGAAGAAGAAGAACAAATGGTTTCACTGCCAGAATCACTGAAGGAAATCATTGCATACTGGAGGCTGTTCAACCAAAATTTGGGAGTAGGCCAGTTTCGACACAGAGATCAAGCACATGGCACATACATAAACACATACACACAAAGCCCTGTGAAATAAGCTTTGAAACTACAGTATTACCCTCGTATAATCTAGTACAACTGCATGTTGTAGCTTAGACAAAAGGGTAAAGTCTGAGTATTGGACTAGTGTTCCAGGAGAGTGGAGTTCGAAACCCCACTCAGCCAAGGACACCCACTGGATTACCTTGGACAAACCACACACTTGCTAAGGACACGGACGAAACTGAGGGTTTAAACAGCTATTATCCCATGAAAATTGTGCAATCGCATTTAACATTTTCACACACATCGCCATTAAAGAGCCTTTATCCCCGGAATAAACAGGCAACAGGGATTTCCCCGTGAATGATTTGTTGGTGTTTATTGCCTGTTTATTCCTGGGATAATGGCACTTTAATCGCGACGTCGTGTGAAAATGTTAATCGCCACTGTGCCATTTTCATGGGATAATCGCTGCTTAAACTCCAAATTTCCCCCGTGTGATAAAGTCCTAAGAGGAAGGCAATGGCAAATGTCCCCTGAATCTATCTTGCCAAGAAAACCACAGGAGAGGGTTGCATAAGTTCTTGAAGGTACATAACAATAATAAGAACGTAGAAATCAAGGGACGTGGCAGCACCTTTGAGACTAACTGAAAGACAGAAGTTGGTAGCATGAGCTTTTGTAAACTTGAACCTACTTCCTCAGATTCATTTGGAGGGAGTAGGAAAAGTCTACAAAAGCTCATGATATCAACCTCTACCTTTCAGTTAGTCTCAGAGGTGCTGCAAGATCTCTACACTAACAGCACTAACATCAAGGGAGGAAACATCAGACCAAAAGGTCTTATCAAGCCTACATCTGGCTGCAATCCAGTCCCTGGAAACTCTTGGGAAGGCTCCTCCAAGGCAACCCCCTGCGGTAGGAGAGATTTCCGTTACGTTTTGTTTACTTTCGCGACTGTCTTTCAGTTAGTGGCATCCAAAGTAATCCTGCTGTTATCTCGAAGCTGTGACCAGAGATAAAAGCAGGATCCCCCCCAGATGCCATGCATCTTCCTGCTGCTTTTTGCAGTCAGTGAAAAGGACCTTCTCCTCCATCACTCTCTTCGTTTCTCCAACTAGAAAGGCAGTTAGCATTGTAATTTTTCATCTTATTTGGTTTATTTATATCCCACTTTTTCCCACACATTACTCAAGGAATCTTGTGTATGGCTGTGCGTGTTTATGTGTACCTTCAAGTCACCTGTCGCTTTATGGTGAGCCTATGAATTTCACAGGGTTTCCTTGGGCAAGGAGTACTCAGAGATGGTTTTGCCAGTTGAAAAGTAGACCACAGCACCTGGCATTGGTTGGTGAGGTTTTGTTGGTGTGCCTTCAAGTTGTTTCCAATTTATGGTGACCCTAAAGGGTTGATTAGTGACTTACACATCATTAAAAACCATACAGATTAAAGAATTACTTCTGTGTGCCCGTTCTGGCCAGTTGAGTCCAATCCAGAATTTGAGTGAAACAGACCAGAAGAGTATGGGTTGTTGGAGAATCTGAGTCCTGTTCTGAAGAACCCTCTTCCAATAATGTCATGACAGTGACCATGATGTCAGGTTCAACAGAGATATGAATAAAATGTTACCAGAAATTGCTTACATAGTCAGATTTGACGTCAAAAAGGCCACTTCCTGAAAATTAAGGCATGTGTGCAAGAGAAAAAGTAATGGTTTTTCCTTGACATGAATGTCCAGTCATAACTAACTGTAAGGGCGGTGCTCATCTTGATTGCTAAGCCAAAGAGCCAGCATTGTCTGAAGACAACTCCAGTGGTCATGTGGCTACTAGCATGACTGCACTGAATGCTGTTACCTTGCCACTGAAGTGGTACCTATTTATCTACTTGCATTTGCAGGTTTTCGAATTGCTAGGTTGGCAGAAGCTTGGACTAGTGATGGGTGCTCACCGCATCATGCGGCACATGGGCCTCGAACTGCCAAACTTCTGATCCTATGATTATCAGAACTGGCATCTTAGCCACTAAGCCACTGCACCGCACTGCAAGAGAACTCAATAGGTGAATTTTTAAACATTAAAATTAAAATTAAAAATTAAATTAAATTCCAGGCACTGTGGGCAGTTTGCAAGCATTGTAGCATGCTGTGTGGATGGAATTAAGACTTCCATCTTAAGCCACAGCTGTAGTAAAAATACAAGCTGTCATGCAGTAGTTTTGGGCACTTGCAGAAATCTGGCACAAGGACAATTGCTTGGGACAAATGTTATCCTGGTCAAACAAAATGCATTGATCTAACAAATAATCTACCTCCAATATGTCATTTGAAAGTTTAATGAACCTGAATAACATTTAGTGAAATAAGTCTTTTCATCAGTTATTAGCTTCCAGTGTAGGAGCAGAGACATAGTTCAAGGTTCATATCTAACAGGCCCTTTCTTCAGTCACATGTACCTGAGTAAAGCTAACATATATTTGATTTGGAGAATTGAGAATTCCATGACCAAATGGTTTTGGTAGTAAAGAACAAGAAGACGTTGAAGATGGGGAAAGTCATTAATAATATGCAGAGTTGAATAGTGAGCGAACAGTATGACTATTTCAATGGGGGAGCATATATGGGGGATGCATTTTAGTGTGTGTGTCTATATGTGTTGTTGAGTATAATAAGGCATAATCGGTACCAGGATGTTGCACAGTTTTGCCCCAGTACTTGATTATTATTTCTGGTGAAGTAATACAGAAGTCTGTCTATTTACATGTAAATCAGGGTGGATAGAGATGTCCAATGTGGCTTCCCAAATGCCCTTTTACTGTCCCTAGGACCACTGCAGATTCCTTCAGGTGTCTCCCTGGAGCAGATATTTTCTTCCCATGGAAGATGTGTCTAGAAGCAGCAGGATTTCAATTATGGGTATCCCAGGTCACATTAGCCCCTAAATTTACCTGCTAGGTAAAGTGAAAGGCAGTAGAAAAATATGACTGAATACAGATGGATTGACTCAATCAAGGAAGTTTGATTGACTCAATCAAATTTGATTAATTCAATCAAGGAATCCCTATGTTTGCACAATTTGAGTGGCACTCTTGATAACTGGCATTATTATTATCTGTTTGTTTGTTTATTTATTCCTTGACTGTCACCTGATATAGCAACCCAAGATGGCTAACAACAAATTTAAATGGATGCAGGCCCATTTAACAAAGTATAAATATAAGGTCTAAAAACAATTAAACAATATATAAAGGTTAAAAACATTAAACATTAAAACAGTAAAATGCATTTCAAAACTATATACAAATCTACAATCTGAATTGCACAGCATTTAAAAGCCCAACCCTCATCCATTTGAAAAAGCCTGATAATACTTTGTAAAAGGTGAATTATTCAAAACTAAGCCTAATCCACCCCTATTAACCTGGAATTAGGAGCAGCCTTTGCAATCGGAGGCATGGCATCTTCCTTGGTTTGAGACCGTACAGCATTCGTTTAACAAATTAGGTGTTTCTGCCAACACACCCACACTTACACTTAAATTTCATCGCTGACGTCTTTGAGTTTAAACTTAAAAAACAATCTAGCTTAGGTGAAATTCCACAGGGCATCTGTAAATAACTTACACACACAAATAATTTCCCACCATTCTGATATGAAGCGCACTTACATCATCTGTTGGCTATCCAGGGAAGTGAGATCACATAGGTACAATTAAGTCTCGGCTGAGGGATTTTTCACAGTTGCTTTGTGCTTTCAAGCTAGTATCTAACTAATGGCAAACTGAAGGGGAACCTATCTTGGGTTTCTTGGCAAGATTTGTTCAGAGGAAGTTTGCTATTGCTTCCCTCTGAGGCTGAGAGGGTGTGACTTGTCCAAGATTACAAGTGGGTTTCCATGGCTGAGCAAGGAATTTGAAGCCTGCTCTCCAGAGTCATAATCCAAAACTCCAACCACTATAGCACATTGGCTCTCTATTTGTCACAGTACCTTCTAGCAATCACATGTGTTTCAACAGAGTTTGCTTCCTTACCATAGAGATAGATCCTACCTCCTTCCTCATCCTCTGGTATGTTGTTGTTGATCTTGACCCATGGCGGTGCTGCAGATGAGACATCTCCAAGATCTCCTGTCCTCCACTGCTCTGTGCAGATCCTGCAAACTCATACTCATGGTCTCTTTAATGGAGTCCATCCATCCAGCATGCAGGCCTTCTTTTCTTTCTACTTCCCTCTACCTTTCCTAGCATTATTGTTTTTTACATTGAGTTGTGCCTTCTCATGATGTGCCCAAAGTACTACAGCCTCAGCTTTGTCATTTTGGCTTCCATGGAGCTTTCTCGCCTGATCTGCTCTAGGACTCATGTGTTTGTCTTTTTGTCTGTGCACAGAATTCTCAGCACTCTTTTCCTTTTAGTATTTGTTGCTGTGTGCATTCAAGGTGTTTGCAACTTAAGGTGCTGCCAAGGTAAATCTATCACAGGATTTTCTTGGCAAGATTTATTCAGAGGGGGTTTGTCCCAAGTTCTTGCTTAGTCCAGTTTTGATAAACTGAGTTCAAATGGCTAAAGTAGTTTGCACTGATCAGTGCAGCAGAGAGGAGAGGAGAGGAAGAGGCAGAAACTTGCTCTTCCCTGTAGACTCAGGCAAAAGCAAACTGGGGCAGCCTCTCCTGTCTGTTCTTCTCCATTTTGCCATCTTGACTACACTCTGATGTTGGTCGGCCACTCATGCCCCAGTTTTCATCTGTGAAATGTTGCAAGGATGGCATAACATAGCAACCACCTCCCCAGTATCAGATTAATACATGAACCAGAATCCTGTTGGTAACATTTGCATGCACAAATCAGGGCTACCTAAACATATCTTATTTTGGAATGATCTCAAGGGGATATTCATCCAAACCCTACCCCCACAGCAACTACTTTGGGAGGCCCAGGTTATAGGCACTGCTTCTTGTTCCCATTGCAGTTACCCAGGGAGAAGAAAAACAACAATTCTTTTTCCTATTCTGCTGGAGGAATAGGGATGGGAGCCAGTTCCCACTACTCATCTCCTTCATCCCTGCCCCTAAACAGACATTTAATAGCTGTAGCAGCTGCCACAGGGGAGAACTTTAGTGTTGCATGCATGGAGAATTACACCCCACCCACATGATTCAAGATCTCACCACGCTTAATGTTTTGGTCCACTAGAATAAAATGTCAGGCCCTCAAGCATGCTTCTGTCCGAACCATGCACCTCCTGTTAACAAAATTTCCTTGACCTCCTAAGATAGGGCTGGAACTTGAAACAAATTCCAAAATCCTACCCATTGTCCTTTGTGTCCTTCAAAGAAACACTCATATCAGCCGAACGGCAACCTGCATGACCTTACCCTGGTCTAACTCTAGACCACCCCCAGTCCAATGCTGAATCACCGTGCCACACTCAGTTTCCAGAATTGCCCAATGCTCCGGCTGAAGTTGTTGTGAGACCAAGTGGCCGAGCTGACTCAGGTCTTGTTCAAAAAGGGGTGGTAAAAATGCACTGAGCAGTGGAAAGGCACTTCTCTGATACTATTTCGAAAGCACCGCTTCTAATCATGAAATAAATGTAGGGGTTTGCCTGCATTTTATCTCATGCCCGGAAACACCTACCCAAGTCAAGCACATATTAGGGAGGCAGAGACAGGATAAAGGGCAGTCTAGGCCCGATGCCAGGACAGGAGGAACTTGGTTCATTTGAGGAGGGCTGAGGATGTCCACTTTTCCTCATTCCTACGCAATTTCTTGGCATTGCTGCTTTGAGGAGATAAGGCAATCTTGGATCCTCCCAGCAGCTTTGCTCTTTCTTTCTAGCGTCAAAATAGTACAGCGGGCATCTCAAAGCTTAATTATAATCAGTCTTCCCTCTTGCAACAATCAGGAATTCTAAATTTTAATTCCCAAATAAATTGAATTACGACCAGGGACACTCAGCATGGGGTATTTCGCCCATCCATTTCACATTCTATACTCAAATATGGGAGCAGATACTTTGTCGAATAAATGAAAAGGATTTTATGCTATGACAGGAGAGAATTCCCTCCATCGTTTGGACCCATAGGCCTCCTTCTTAACCCACCAGAACCTGCCATAAGCCTGACATGTCAAAAGCCTTCCTATCCTCATGTTCCCAATTGGCAATTGGCATTGACAATCCTATCTGTAATAATATTTCCATACAGAACCCTGTTTCTTGGTGACGTTGTGACAAAAGATACCTAATATAAAATTTGTGTTTGTCGTGTGCCTTTAAGTCTTTTCTGATTTATGGTGACTCTAAGGTGAACCTACTATGGGGTTTTCTAGGTAGAATTGTTCAGAAGGGTTTTTTTTTTCATACCTTCTGTTGAGGCTTAGAAAGTGTGACTTGCCCAAGGTCCTTCAATAGGTTTTCATTGCTGAATAGGGATTCAAATCCTGGTCTCCCAGTGACCTAATCCAACACTCAAACCATTACTCCATGCTGGCTTTCTGGCATATAAAATACACACATGAAAGCAATGAAGCTCAGACTAGACAACACATATATGACGTTTTTAGAAGACGTATTTCCTCAAGTGGGTTAAAGATGACTATTTGTCTTTGTCTCCTTTATGTATCTTGCACTTACCATTGGAAGGTAAACGTGGGCTTACTTTCCAAGCTTGATGGTTGAGACACATCTCTGAAGGGAAAACAGATTACTCATAAGGAAGACACGTTCCCTTTCATGTCTGGTTTGACCCTGAATGTTCCAGAGTATCCCCCATTCTCTCCACTTCTCAGCTTGCCATTCATCGAATCAGCCATCCATCAAGGAGAGCGAGGGCTAAGACCATGCTTTGTTTTCCAAACCCTACCTTGCCCTGATCTCAAATCAAAAGTACCAATGTTGGAGAAATAATCCACACCTTGCACTGCTAACTTTCCCCACTTCAGCTTGAATTTTGAGGCGAATTGCTATGGAAGGAATGTCAGGAACTGACCACCCTTCACTTGTAGACTTGTTAGGCTTCTAGGTTTGAGATGAAGAACTGAAGTATGGTGGCTTCTCTTCACACCATGTTAAGAAAAAGGATCAAATTTGCTGTTCTGTCTTAGGCAGCAGAATGTTTTGGGGTGGTCCTGTGCAGGGGTTCTTTCTTACCACCTTTCAGCTAGACATGGTGCAAGATGCGTCTGGAACCTTCTGCAGACATGTTCCCTTCCACTGCCTTCTGTTGGCATAGCTCTGTCCTGGGATCAGTAATGCTCAAATATGACAGAATGTCGGAAGAGTATGACAGAATGCTGAGAAATGAGTTATTTATTATCGTTATTAGGTTTTTACAGCTCCCTCCCTGCAAGCCACCTCCTGAAATGTCTAACTCCAGTATATTTTTGCTGTGTGCAATTTTCCACTTATCTAATTGAGTTACCACTGGAAGTTCCAGCCGCTGTTTTGATGATCTTGGAAGATGGTTTGGAAAATTTAAGGGTCCTCCAGGGGTGCCATTTCTGATCTTCTCTAGACACACATGACTGATTTAGGGTATCCTTAGCAAATCCTCTGAATCCCTCTAATTAAGATGGGCATCTGAGAAGAAAGCCAACTGTGCAGACTAAGTACACAGTCATAAGAGTGCTAAGATTCCACTTTAACGGCCTGGGCAACATCATATGGCATCCTGAGGTTGATAGTCTGGTGAGGAACATGATCTCTCTGGCTGACAATCTGAATTGTATTGTTGTTGTATGCCTTCAAGTTATTTGCAAATTATGGTGGCCTTAAGGCAAACCTATCATGGGGCAGGATTTGTTCAGAGGAGGTTTGCCATTGCCTCCCCTTGAGGCTGAGAGTATGTAACTTGTCAAAAGTCACCCAATGGATTTTATGGGCGAGCTGGAAATTGAATCCTGGTCTCCAGAGTCATAGCCCAATACTCAAACTACTACACAATGCTGGCTTATTTCTCCCTAAACTGCAAATCCCAGCATTCCCAAGGGATGTTGCTACAGTAATTGAAATGGAGCCATAGCACTATAACTATGTATTGCAAAAGGGCCCTAAGAATAAGTTTATCAGGGCAACTGAAATGCTGAGATGAAACAAAATCCAGGCTTTGTGGAAATAAGTCTAAAAACCCAGAAGCTAAGGCTTGTATTAAGTGGTTTCAAATCTAGATGTTAAATGCAGGCCCCCAACCCTTTTCTTCTTTAACTTTATCCGATACCTTGGAGTTGTTAGGTCAGGGGTGGAAATCATACAGCCTTCCAGAAGCTGTACTTCTGGGTATCAACAACATAATTCTCATCCCTGTATTAGGGTTCTCAACCTTCTGCTTACCCCATTCTCCTTTCTCCTTGGCTTTACCTCTCTTTTACCTCCATTCACTATCCATTGTGTCATCCAGGTCTTCCTTTGTAGACTGCTGCCTGTTTCGCCCTACTTCCTTGAGGCATCCTCTTTCTGCCCAGCTTCTTGGCATTCCTGGTATCAGTACATAGCATCCTTGGGGCAGCTAGGAACAGAGTAGCCACCAGCAGTGACCCAACCCTAAAAGAACAAAATGGACCTTGTTGTCCTTTTCAACTCTAAGATTATATTTTAATTATCTATGATGCCCTGGAGTGATGCTACATCAAAAGTGGTTTTGCTCCCAAGCCAACACACCTCCCCAAACCACACAATGTGCAGCAGGTACAGGCCACTGGGTGCTCTCCAGATATTTCTTTAACAACTATCATCAAAACCAACAAATGCAGCCAGTGATCCTGATAGGAGTTTTCCAAAACACTTAATGGGCATTTTATTGCTTACTATACAGCCTCTACTGCTCTTAAGAGCTAGTTTAATTGTATGGTCTTCTGTTACCAAACTGCATTCTATCCTTGGCCCTTTTACTCAAGTCTTGTTCCACACCTACTTTTCCACCAGGTTTATCTTGCTCAGTATCAAAGCTTACTTAAAAGTTATAATCCTTCCTTTGCTTTCTTTGTCTCTGAATTCTCTGTCCCTTAATTTTGTCACTTTTCAAGACCTCTCCTCAGTCATTCTTGAGAGCATGGTAGATCGGATGACTGGCAGTAGATTGTCAAGGCCCTTCAAGGGTTTCTTCTGATTTCTGATTCCAAACAGCATAACAATAGCATATAAAATTGCAAGTCAAGAAAAAAGAAGAAGAGACCACAATAGCAGACAATTGCTAATACTCTCTATCTCATGATTTTGATTCACCAATCTGTAAAGTACGAGATGCCTTTCATTGGATCTGGCAGCTCTGTTTTCCAGTTTTACAATTATGTTTGTCTCGGGGGCCTATATTGCTTGCAAATAGCGTAGACCTATTCAATCAATGGGAACTTCATAAATCAACACTTAAATTCAGTAGTTGGAATTAACATCAGCTTTAGGCCTAGCTACATCGTAAATTGGATATGGATTTGCATTTGTACATGCACGTTCTGCACAATGTATAGTAACAATTGTTGGCAACCCTGAGCCACTGCTTTTTCATGAGGTCCCACTGCTCATCCCCAAAACACTGTTTTGCATCTGACTTTGATTGGTAGACTGCGGGCTTCTAGGAAAATGCCAAATTGAGTTTCACCCATCCCTACCCTATGAAATAGAAGACTGATCCTATGCAAACTGACCATTTTCCATTCCCCCACAGAATCAGAACAGCAAATTGTTTTGTTTCTTAAGCAACCCAACATCTCATGTCATCACATCAGGTCAGCCAATCATTGTGGGATGCTTCACCACGACAGGACGATATTTATTTATTCCTTCGGAAAAAGTAAGCGTCATGAAATCTCCAAGAGCGTTGTTCCTACACATCATCATAACAACACAAGCAATGCCATGCTGAGTCAGACCCCCGCTTGGTTTAGCTCAGCAGTTCTGCCTTCTGCAATACCCAGACAGACACCAAAGGGAAGTTCATAAACAAGGCAGCTCCTCTGCCACAATAGAGTCATGCTGGATATCCACGTTCTATGTAGGAAATTGTGTCTTCTTACACGAAAGCCTTGTGGAGGGCCAGCCCTGCCATTCGGTCTGGGTGGAAACTGTGTGGATACTCTTCAGTATTTTTTATCAGTGACTAAGGTGAATGGAAGAAGGAAATTCTTATTAGAATTTCATTGCCAGCAACTCACAAGATGGTTTCAGGGTTGACTCATATTCGCCTCATGATCAACTATAATTCCAGTTCCCTAGAACCACCTATTTCACATATTTTGGCTAAACACACAGAGACATACACACACTTTCATTTATATCAGCAATCACTATACCTGTCTCCTTCAAAGTAAGCCTATTTCAGTTCAATGGGACTTACATCCTAAGCAAGGTGAGCCTTGCCATTAAGAAGAATGAGATGGCAAAAGAGAGAATTGCATGTCACTGCCATTATACCTGAAGTTCCCTAAGACGAAATTGGGCATCATCTTTGCTTCAGGTACAGAAGTTTCCTAGCCCATTTTTGCTCACTAGTAAAGGTATATACTATACACTCTAAACTTGTAGCAATTGTCACCAAGTCTCTGTAAGATATGAATATATAGTGAAGTACCTAAGTAGTTAACTCTTCAAAAGACCTTTTAAAATATTCCAGACTTGGGTAAGTTATGTCTAAAAGGTAATTAGCAGTAGCTATGGTTCCAAAAAACCTCAAAGTAGATAGTTATACCTTTAATGTAACTCTTTACTTTCCAATTTCTCAAATTACGCTAATTAACATTTGTGTTAATTGGTGGATGTAGCATTTCAGTCCTATAAGACACTGGCATATGGCACCAAACACATTCTCCACCTGTCTGCCTCACTGATGCCACAACACAGCATATTTCCAAGATAGCTTTGGGCAAAAAGAAACCCAGCTATTATTATTATTATTATTATTATTATTATTATTATTATTATTATTATTATTATTATGCTTTATTTATATAGTGTTGTAGATTTGCACAGTGCTGTGCATACAAACAATAAAACAGATAAGAGTAAACCTGCCCATGGCGTACAATCAAAGATATTGACCAATGTTTTGAAAACCTGGATAAAAATGGTGTGTTCAAATTCCTGGAACAGGAAAAGATGGCAATTAAGCAGTTTCTGCTGATTAGAAAGCTGATATTGTATTATCGGGATAAAACATTATTTAAAACAAGGGCCATAGACCTTCAGCCCAAGTTATAGGATGTCTTTGACATGTTTGACAACTACTGTCAAATCTATATTTAACTATCAGGTGTGCAGAGAATACATTTTAATATCCAGACTGAGAGAACCTCCTCGTTTCCCTTGGCATTTCAGCAATTACCACCCATTCATCAAGCTGTCACTGGAACATTTCCTACTTGGTGTCAACACCTAGATACCACCACAACCAACTTTAAACAAAATCCTTCACAGATAATTTACATTTCTTTTTTTTAAAATGAGTCTTATTGGCTGAGCTGTATGTATTCTGTGCTAGAAAGAACTAAGAGCCTGAACTAGACAGGCCAAAATAAAGCTGCTTCGGGTCACTTTGGAGGTATGCTGTTTAAATGACACATACATCTTAAGAGGCCAGAAGCTGCGCCAAAGCTGCACTCCAGTCCTTAGGACTGGAGCATGGTTTTGATGCTGCTTCTGGCCTCTTAGGATGCATGCAGCATTTAAACAGCATACTTCCAAAGTAACCCGAAGCAGCTTGTCTGTTCGGGGCCTAAAACCCCAAAGTAGTAATATTGTTATGCCCTTATATCGTAATTCTATAAATAGTCTCCTCAAAACAACCCACTAGTAATGGTGCGTGGAAATGTTACTTTTAGATTACAAGTGCCGGAGTCTCCAAGTGGATTCTGGGAGTTGCAGTGCAGAAAAGTAAGTTTTCTAAGCTAACTTTAATCCAGGGTTTGGTTTTCTTGAGATGAAATATTGGAGGCTTTGGGGATTTTTTGGTAAGGTCTGCTTTAACTACACACATTTACCAGCTGAGCCAAATGCACAGTTTTAGCAGCCAATATATATGGCTCTCATGTTTGGTTTCTAGCAACATCTTTTTCCCTAAGTATGCTTACACAGCTTGAACTCAGCTCTTGGGCAGATCTTGTCTGAGCCTCTTCTAGTTGCAACTCTGCCCACAATTCTCTGCCAGGGAGCTCTAGTTCAGAGGAATGGAGTAAAGTTCTGGAGCAGAGAAATCTAGCTCTCTCATCACATTACCAAACTCAGGATTCCATAGGATGGAGGCAGGACAGTTAATGTGATATCAATCTCTGTTTTCCCTCGAACAGACTCCCAACTGTGGCTTGAGGAGAAGCGTAGCCAGACACAAAAGACGACAAGGTTCATGCATCTTTACAGTTGAGTAGAAGAGGGATTTCAGCAGGTGTAGCTTTGCATGACTAGGTAGATCTAGAATCATAGTTTTGGAAGAGACCACAAGGGCCATCCAGTCCAACCCTTTGCCATGCAGGAACTCTTTCTTCTACTTAATTATACTGGTCTCATTCCCACTTACAGATAAATCAGTGTGTGATCCGAATCGATGGATCAATTCGGCATCGGATTGTGGTTGACACTACACTTTCCCCAGTCGCATTTTCTGGAATCAAAACCCACTTGTGGTTCCCATTCACTAATGAATCGATTCAAAATGATTCGGTTCCAACCGGCCGAAGGGGAAATTTGAATCGATTCTGATCCGCTTGTGGTTCACACTTGCACGGAATTGATTTATCGAAAAAGAAGTGATAAAAATCAATGTCAAAGAGATGTGGTTTAAATGGGTCTGGAGCATGGCGCCCTTCTTGGAATCATTTCAGTGATTCGGATTAAGTGGGAACCAGGGTCGTTTGAACCAATTCAAATCAATTTGCAATCCAATTTAAAAGGTAGTGGGAGTGAGGCCTAAAGGTGAAAAGGCTGTATCCTCTTCTAATACTCTCTATCTCATGACTTTGATTCACCAATCTATAAAATATGAGATGCCTTTCATTGGGTCTGGCAGCTCTGTTTTCCAGTTTTACAATTATGTTCGTCTCGGGGCCTATATTCAATTATTGCTTGCAAACAGAGTAGACCCATTGAATCAATGGGAACTTCATAAACCAACACTTAAATTCAGTAGGTATACTCTAGTTGGAATTAACATCAGCTTTAGCCCTAACTACATCGTAAATTAGATATGGATTTGCATTTGTACATACAGGTTCTGCACCACCATCACCTGCCTTTTGGATTATAAGCACACAAACTCACAGCCCCAAAGACACAGCACCTCCCTTCAGCTCATAGGAGTCCCAAATGTTTTGTGCATCCAAAAGGAGGATATAAAAATATACTAAATAGGTGCCATTGAAGCAACCCTGAGTCTTCCAAGCCTGAAGGAGGAGGTGTGTTCAGTATACTCCAAGTTCCCTGAACCGTTTGGATCTCAGCCAGCATAGATGATGTCAAGAAAATCCAGAAGTGAAGGTGGTGGGAGTCAAGGGCAGGCACTTAAAATGTTTGAGAAAGGTTAGAAACCCTTTTTGCACAATCCATGACCAAATACCCAGCCCATAAAGCAAGTGACTGGGGAGGGGAAGGAGAAGAGAAGGAATGAGAGATATGAGCAGAGAGGTCAAACCAAGTAGTTAACCAAAAGCATATGAAATTGTTAAATTTAAATCAAATACAAGATCAAAATTAAATAAAATGTAAATTAAATACAATACAGAATTAATAATAATACCAGATTGGGGTATTTTGATGCACAATACATTGTATTTTAAGGGGACTTGGAGGAATGGTGGGTGCAAGAAGGGGCTAGGGACATTGGGAACTCATGCATCTCACTTTCCTTGCCCATGCACTAAAGCTATGCTCCTTCTTATAGCTAAACCCTGAAAGCACTAAAGGTCTGCTGGCACAAGACTGAGCAATTTTGACCCCCAATGAATAAGAAACAGAAACTGAACCTTATTACACAAAGTACTTCATGTGAATGTAAAGGACAAACCCTATCATTGCTGATTCATCACACCAAGCACTTGATTTTAGTATAAAGTACAAACCCAGTAGTTGCCAATTGTCAAGAGGCCAATTATGATGATCATAAGGTTGGCAGGTCGGCAGTTGGAGCCTAAATGCCATGCGTGACGGAGTGAGCTCCCATCACTAGGCCCAGCTTCTGCCAACCTAGCAGTTCGAAAGCAGGTAGATAAATAGGTACCGTTTCGGTGGCAAGGTAACAGCATGTCATGCTGGGCACATGACCACGGAGTTGTCTTCGGACAACGCTGGTTCCCTTGGCTTGGTAACCATGATAAACACTACCACCTACAGTCGATTATGGCTAGGCATTCATGTCAAGGGAAACCTTAAGCTTCTTTGAGTCCCAATCGGGGGGGGGGGGGGGGGGAAAGCAGGAGAAAAATAATAAATAAATAAATAAATAAATAAATAAAGTAGCAGTAGTAATAGTAATAGTACTGTAGTAGAAGCAGTATTTGAGGGGCCCTGGGCAAAACACACTTTGGTAGGCTGTGGGAGCAGTCAGCAACAAATAGTTGAGGGTCGCTATTTTGCTTTGCCAAAATAGAGCTTAGAACCATTGTGAAGTCAAAAACTTTCACAGCCAGAATCTACATCATCATCATCACCACCATCATCATCATTATTATTATTATTATGTTTTACAATATTTATATCGTGCTGTAGATTAGCACAGCACTGTACATACAAACAATAAGATACCATAGATAAGAGTAAACCTGCCCATGGCATACAAGAAATTTAATCCCATGGCTTGAGTAACCCACAGCTTGTGGCATTTTCTCCTAGCTACCCACATTGAAAACAGAAATTGACAAAAGGGCAGAAGAGAAACAAACTAAACATGAGGAAGACAGGCACCGTTTCTTTGTTGTGCTATCTTGCATTTAGTGATTTGAGCAACAATCCATGGTTAAGACAAAATTATGGCTTTTCACAATTGTGCAGACAGAGTTTGGAGAGTGCTGCTGAATGGTCTTGTATTTCTTAGAAGGATCCTATTAGGAGCACTACTATTTTTATCTGTGTTGTCAAGTATGATGGGCAAGGGAGCTATGAGAATGACTGATCCAAAGCAACCTAGTGAATTGTAGCAAAAGAGAGATTCACAAATGGTTTCCAAAGGTAGTACTAGTCCGTAGCCATCAGAGAGTAGCAGCTCAATTACGTCGTATGATTTTTAAGACTTAGCTCTAGTAACAAAAACCTTCATCTGTTGATTTCTGTATCAGACATCTGATGAAGGTACAGGAAGAAGCCAGGAGAATTTCCCCCTCACCTGACTCCATCCCAGACAGCCTAAAGTGGACTTCCAAGAACAGTAATGATTTTCTCATGGCTATTTCAGTGAAAGAAGAGAGAATGACAAGCAACACAATCATGCAGGGTTTAAGGGACGGAGTTAACAGAAATTCCCCAAACCACTGGAAGAGCTGCTTCAAGTGTTGACTCACCTGGTCTGCATTGCAAGGTATATACAGGTTGTGTAACCACAAGCTAATGCTGTGGTGTCCCAACATTGTTGTTCAAGGAGGCAGTATTGGCAATGGCTAGGCTCTGAACTGTTCCTTCTGCAGAGCTTCCAGCATTCAGTTTTAGAGTTGACTGTTAGGTAGAAAGTTTCTTTATCACTGCAGCAGGCTGCATAAACTGATAGTGGTTGATTAGATGAACCTCTGTTGGTTTGAAAAGGCAAGGAGTGCTGCTAGGAAGAGAAAGAGTAAGAAACATCCGGCTGCTTTTGCTGGCAAGAGTGACTGGCAGGGCATTGGGCCAGAGGCTTCCCAAAGGAAGAGTGTGAAAGAAGGGAACCTAACATTTAATTTCGTCCATAGGTATCATTACAGTTCCCATCATTCAGAGCCAACATATTTGGGGATGGTCAATTAGGAGTTGTATCTGGAGGATGTTTTCTAGGATATGGGACGCAATATGATAAAATATGTACCTGCAAAATACAGTGGTATTATCTGGGAGGGGTGCGCAAAGGATGCAACCTGCTTCAGATGACACCATTGTTCCTCAGGCTGTGACATTAAAATGCTGTCTCCCATTAAAATGCTAAAGCGATGGGGTGAGTGGAGTGAGTCTCAGTGGGAGGAGAAAGGAAAGACACCCATATTTTAAAAACATAATTAAAATATTTTTTTAATTCTTTAAATAGATCACATTTTACCAATTTTTCACTTTAAGCATATGAAACTATGTATATGCAAATACACTTAGGCTGTGCATGTGATATAATTTAAAAGCATAGTCTTAACTGTGCTAGTTGTTTATGTCACAACTGTCACCATGACATTCAGTGATATATGGGAATTATGATTTATGAGTAACGTTAGTACCAAAAACATGACTAAGGTTTCTGTATGGTGTGGTAGAGGAGGAGAAGGTCAATGCGGGGTGACGCCAACCCTTGTAACACCACTGGCAACACAATGTGTACTTGCAACACATGAGTAGGTAACGTTAGTTAGGAGTTCCCTAGAGTTGATACCGTGTGTCTTCAAGTTGTCTCTAATTTATGGTGACCCTAAGGCAAACCTATAATAGGGTTTCTTGGGGCTGAGAGTATGTGATTTAGCCAAGGTCCCCCATGGGTTTCCATAGCTGAGCATCGAACCCTCATCTCCAGAGTCGTAGTCCAGCACTCAAACTGCTACAGTCTGGCTCCCCAGAGTTAGAGCAATGCTACACATCTCTGTCTTTAATTCTCTTAAATGTGTGAATAATTTGATGTTTTTCATTGACTAGCATGCAAACATAATCTCCGCCCATCTAACAGTGTATGTGTTTGCGCACATGCACTAAAAGACCACAAATTGAAACAGGATGTATGAGTCTGGGAAGGATTCAGAGAAAAGAGGTTACACAGAAGATTAAGGAGAATGATGCATTGCTAAAAGATTACAGAAAGAATGTATGCACATTACGAATCAATTCTTAATATTAGATCTTGACAACAGTGAAAGAATGAAATAATTGTTCATCCGAACCATAAAGAAAAAGCAAGGGCTTGGAATTAGCAAAGATGATGAGACGTTAGTCATCTATTAAAACACACTACTTTGAAAGTTGTGGAAACTTTTCGAGAGGAAGATGGGGAGGGGAGAAAGCTTTGGCCTTTTGAGTAAGCTTGAAGTCTAAGATGGACTCTTTCGAGGAGAAGATGATTCTTTGATGAAAACCATGTTTGGGATAGGTTTTAAACCAGCCAGATGATGTTCTCGGTGTGTGTAGCAGTGCAGAATCACTACTCAACATGATGCTTTTGAAGAACAGTTAGTGACCATTTTTGTTCCCAATCTTCAGCCAGAGTTTGCTGTTATGTTGTTATGTTGATTCCAACGTATGAAGACTCTATTATAGTGTTTTCTTGGCATGGTCTATTCAGGGGAGGTTTGCCATTACCTCCCTCTTACGCTAATGAAGATATCAGATCTGGGGGGGGAAAGCCAGGACCAAAAGGCATACTCCTGGCAAATTCACACAATCGCAGTGAAGAATTTCAGACACATTGTGCTCATCCAGGGCTTCTCCCGTGAAGATCCAGGAATGCTCCAGCAACAAACCATTCAAGGGGAAGTTCCAGAAATGGTTTGTTACTGGAGCACTCCTGGTTCTTCCCAGGATAAGTCCTGGATAAGCATAACATCGTCTGAAAATCTTCAGCGCAATCGCGTGATTATCCCAGGAGTATGCCTTTTCCTGCCTTGATTTTCCCCCATCTGATGATCTCCATAGTCACGCAATGGGTCTTTGTCACTGAGTGGGGATTCAAACCCTGGCCTCCCAAAATCTCATCCAACTTTCAAACGACTATACCATAGTGGCTATTGAAATTACAGTTTTAAAGTGACTTCTGCATTCATGTTTCTCAAAAGCAACATAAAATTTACCCTTCTTACCATTCAAATGCAGCAGCACAAGGCATAGCATCACACAGCACATGACCCATGTGATATTCCTCCTCTGTAAAGTGAGCTCTCTCACACAGACATTACTATAGTAACTTTTAAATGTTATTGTTATATAGCAAAAGTGGTGAAGTTATCCTTCATTAAATTCTGAGCATACTTCAAGATAGGTATCTCTTGACACTGGGACTATGGACTACAGTAATTGCAAGGAACTAGTGACATGCATAGAAAGCCAGTGGGCAGATTGTGTTGCAGGGAGAGGACTAATGGGGTTCAAGCACTTAAATCTTAGCACAGGAATATATGGAGAGAGCAGTGATATGTGGGGGTAATTGCCCCCAAAGTGAAAGCTAGATTAACAATGCAGGATTCAAGGGCATATTCTCAAGTATCTAAACTACCATACATGCAATCGGGGGGAAAGCACATGTGTCCTATTTATTCCCGTCTCTTCTAATTCCACCCATTTTCCCTGTGTATGGTTTTGGAGTGTAAATTCCTTGTGGCCGGACTCTATCCCATAAAGCATCATGCACATGAATGGCATTACATGAGGGCCATTAGCAGCCTGGTAGTATATACAGTTGGCACTCTGTATCTACAGATTCAGCCATCCACAGCTTGCGTGCATGTGTGTGTGTGTGTAATTCCAAACCACAAACCTTGATTTTGCCACTTGATATAAAAGACACCATTTTACTATGCCATTGTATTTAATGGAACTTGAGCATCCACAGATTTTGATAGCCACAGAGGGGCCTGGAACCAAACCCCAGCAGATACCAAGGGCTCACTGTATGTTTATGTGTGATGAGGCTTCCAGAGAAGTTTGGGTGTGTGGGACTGTAGCCTTCATCCCACTGAACAGAGTAAGGCTTGCTTCTGGGTAAACAGTTATCAGGTCAGGCTGGTTGAATGCCTTCCACAGTAGCCTGCGTCATTTCTAATCTTCAATCTTAATGGTATGTGTGGTTTTTATATTGGTATTATTTATAGATTGGACTTTGTGTTCAGTCCCATGAAGAGAAGATGATGCTTTTCTTATTTATTTTTTCCCTCCTAGCCATGCCACTCTTTGGCGTTTCTTGGTCTTTAAGCAGAGAATCAAAATAGCAACTCCCTTCCAGCTCCACCCATCCACTCCTGATAACTTATTGAAAGGTAGAGAGGAGAGGGGGATATCTCTTTGTAGAATTGGCTGTTCAAAGGAAGTGATTCAGGAGAAGACAAGATCAGGCCTGTCCTAAATTTCAAAACATGATTTTTTTCAGGCTTTTAGTGACAGCTTTCCTCATTCACTTGTTTACTGATGGCACACTTCCCTGTGTGCTGTCAAAGACTCTGATGCACACTGGTGTGCCACCTGTGTTTTTTCTGGGTGAGAGTGAAAAAAGATCTGTTCACAGTTATGCACGCTTTTTGTAAAGTAGTAACAACTACACTTTATTATAGCTCAGGGATCCGGAGAGTTAAGATTCATAACATATGAGCCCAAACAGACAGGCCAAAATAAAGCTGCTTTGGGTCACTTTGGAAGTATGCTGTTTCAATGATGCATGCGTCCTAAGAGGCCGGAAGCCGCACCAAAGGAACCTAAGGAACAATCAGGTTGAAACACACAGGGACAACTTATTTCAGACATTTCTCATCCTGACCACCTCAGACTAATATTTGACCACAACCAAATTCACGCTGGGATTCTAATCTTCTAATACGAATTTGACATAAAATTGGGTTGACCATTCAAGGACCCATGAGTTTGTCTTTTCGGTGGTCTACAGTATCTTCATCGCTCTTCTCCAGCACCACATTTCAAATGAGTTTTTCTTTTAATCCACTTTTTTCACAGTCCAGCTTTCACATTCGTACGTAGTAATGAGGAATACAACGGCGTGGATATTTCTAACTTAATGCTCAGTTCTATATCTCTACACTTTAGGATCTTATCTAGCTCTTTCATGGCTGCCCTTCCCATTCCTAGTCTTCTTATTCCTGGAAGTGCAGTCTCTGTTTTGATCAATGTTTGATCCAAGGCATGGGTTTGTATTATTTTTAACTAATGGGTTTGTGTGTTGTGATAAAACAAAACATAACAATGTCTTCATGATAAAACACCAGCATCATCTGGTTCAAGCTCTGACTCCTCTACTAAACATGCAAACCGGTTCATGGTTGATGCTTCAAACACAGAGGAGGGTTGCCATGCAATGAATTGTCCAATTTACTTTGCTTAGAGCATGGTTGACTGTGCATATTAATGTCTGGTCTGGTGCTTTCCCTCTTTTTGGTCATCACTGGACAAAAGGCAATTGCTCTTGCAACCAACAGCAAGGTACTTTGTTTACTAGGGAGCCAGAAGAATAACACTGAACGGCAGCAACACACCTTTCAAGCAGCGGCTTCCTAGCTACTTTTAGTAGAGAAACCCAAGAAGTCAGCTATTAAGCACTAACTCTGCATAATTCAAAGTTATATATAAGCAATAAAGCATTGAAAGTATAAAACTGTTAGCAAAAGACTTTAAAAGAGGAAAATTACGGGTATAAAACAATATAACTTAGTGATAAAATCTGGAAAACTGCAGAGCTCCCAGCTAAGCTGCCGTTCCTATCTTGGATAACGTCTAATAAAATAGTGTAGTTTGGAATGAACAGACTCTTCCGTCCCCATAGCCATGCTTGCAAGAAAACCCCAAAATGATGGATTAATGTGTTAATTCACATTGACAAGGCAGTTTTAGCACTTTTCCCCTACACTAGGAGCAGGATTTTTGTAAGGTTTACAGCTGTTCCTGGCATTAGAGACAAAGCCAGCCTTTTGCAGGTAGCTTGGAACAGAGAAATAAAATGTTATAAAGAATACAGTATATTTGGAGCTAGCAGTTCTGTCTCTTTAAATATGGGCATGCCCTAGTAAGAAAAGTTGGTCCCTAGCCATACCCTGGCAATATAAATGTAATCGCCAAATATATGATTCTAGAAATAGAAATTAAAAATATAATACTCTGCCCCTACTTTGTGGACATGGTCCCTTTTTGATATATATAGACATAGATATACTGATATAGATATATATCCTGTTGCTTGTGAAATACAACAAATATGCCTTTGAGGAGTGGCACATTTTTGGTAGTTCACTTAACGTACTTCGAAGCAAGTACATGTAAGGAACGTTGCTATGAATTAGGAATGAAACAGTCCCGCTGGATCAACAGGAAAGATCTATCCAGTCCAAGATCCCATTTCCCACTGCAGGCTTCCAGGAAATCTTAAAAGCAATCTAGGATTTCCAGAGCCTTTACTGGTTTTGCCCTTCGACTGTTGGCAGTTGGTGATTTTCTGCCTGGATGTTCCATATAGCTATCCCAATCACCAGGCATTGCTAGATCTTCCATTAGCTTGTCTAATTCCCATTTAAGGTCATCGAAGATTGAGGCAATTTCTATAGTCTGTGGCAGTGAATTCCATAGGCTGGCTCTGTGTTGTGTGAAGAGGTACTTGCTTTTATCGGTTCTGAATGTCTTGCCTTTCATTATTGTGGGATGACCTTCACTTTTAGTCTTATGATGGAAGAAGAAGCCATTCTCTCTCTCTTTATTTCTCTGGTTGCTTCCAGAGGGGACGATCCAAGTCAAAAAGGCACTGGACAGCTATTTTGTCTTTTTTCCTTAATGGGTTTTCTGTTCTCAATGAGACAAAAGCCAGACAAAAGTTGGGGGGGGGGGGGTTATAGATGGAAGAAAACATCTTATGGACATTCTCTCCACTCCCCTAAAAAAAAAATCTGCTAGAAAGACTGCACAATAAAAGCTTTTTCTGGAAGCACATGCCATTTGCTTTCTTCTCAGCATGTGTGATTTTATCTATCATCAGGGATGAAAGAGAGATGAGATGCATTCTTGTGTTGCTGGAAGCTGCAGTCCTATGAACACTTATTTATAAGTAAATCTAGGGTCAGGGGACAAGCATTCATTTTATTTAGCATCAATTATAATATACCAGCACAACATTTTCAAGTATATAGTCTATATTATATTATCCGTTTCTACTGATTGTAATCCATAAGATTAGAGTTACCCATTCTCAAGCCTGGCACTGAGTGGGTCATCTCCAGATGGGACTTGTAACTGTTAACTGCCCTCAAGTCAACCTCAACTCATAGTGGTCCTATAGATGAGACATCTCCAAGACCCCCTGTCCTTCACTGCTCTGCTCAGGTCCTTCAGGCTCATGCCCATGACCTTTCTGGTTGTATCCATTCATCTGACATATGGTCTTCCTCTCTTTCTACTGCCCTCTACTTCCTTGGCATCATTGTCTTGCCAACCCTAAGTAAGACGCGTTAACCCACTCCACTCCAAAAATTACAGATTGGGAATATAGGGAAGACGAGGGACGCTTGCTAAAGGCCACCTGATGAAATTTAAACCTGGGAGTTTCTGATGTATAGCTTGGTCTCTTGGCTGAATTCCATGACAAAACAACACACACACACACACACACATATACACACACATTCTTAAGTAATGGTCCATTTATTTACTAACACACCCTATTTCAAATGCCAATCCAGAACAGGCTATGGCGCAATCAATGAATACTATGTTTAGCTTTCCGCAACATATAACAGGCAAGGGGGCACCCATTTGTGAGAACAGGTGTCTTACAAATACACTCAGATATTCTATTTTCATCAGTAAACTGCTGAGAGTCATCCTCCTGTGTTTGAACTAGCAATGGTTGGTATTTCCTTGGCTGATTCAAAACCAACAGATCTGTGACACAGCATTTGGGCCAGGACTGTTCTCTCAGGACTGTGCTAGGAAGGGTTATTGCCTTGCAGCCAAGTACCTTACTCATGGCACCAAAAACCAAATCCTCAGGTAGGGAGAGCGGAGTCTGGGTGTGTCTGTCTTCCAATCCCATACCCACAACTTTGGGTCATTTGATGGAGCTGAAAGATTAGCAAATGATGGATGGGCAAAACTTGGCACATCCACAGGTGTACATACAAGTGTTAGCAAAGAGCTATAGGGAGTGAGTGAAAGGTGTTTGTCAGTGTCAGAGTGGATAATGCTGGGTTTTGAAGTGCAGAGGGTACGGGACCAAACCTTAAAGGCTGGAACCGACAGGACAGCTGGGTTTTGGGGCAAGTACTCTGCATCTTTATTCACATAGGAAACTTGCATCTCAAGAGAAGTGTCTCTTTTTGTTTTGCTAATGGAACTTAAAAATTTTTCCTGGATTACCCACATGGCCAAAAGGAATGACCTGCATGAATGTCCTTCCTATCTGAACTGAGAAAAGCAACATTAAATGCTGGCTTGGGACTAACAGCATCTTCCCCCCCCCCCCTTCTGTATGATTTTTAACATCTATGCCTGATGGGGATGCCAGTGGATCGCCGAAAGGTTGCAGCATGTATTTTGTGCATTTTTGGTTGGCCAATAAAGGTAGCACTGTTTTGTGGATTTTGGATGTCAGGAAATGAGTAAGTGTGCATAAGAATATAGCCTTGGAATAGCACATCATGGAGATGCAGGAGTAAGATCGGGAACTTTGTGGAGTGGTCACAGAGCTGCCAAACAATCACATTAGGCAACACCTCGATTCCAACACCTCAATATTTGTTTTCCTTTTTGGCTTGAGAAGCTAAATTGTACCTCCCTTCTACTCACAAGTTTTTGTTTTTAAAAAATCAATTTATTGTATTTGGTTTATATTCCAGCTCCCTTCCATCTCTGGAATGTGCAGTTAAATAAGAGAAATACACCACAACTTGCCTTGAGTTCCAGCTTCTGGTGGGGGAAATGGGGTATAAATTAAGATGCGGATGAGGTTATCTAAAAGCATTTTTAAAAATCAGGTACTTTTCTTTAAAAAAAATTACCAGTAAAAGAAAATGCAGCAGCCATCTGTTTAGAAGCTCCTTCCACAGCAAGTGAGCTCAGTTGCCAAAAGCTCACCTGCCTACTGGCAGAAAGACAACTGGGAGGGTTTAGCTGGCCTAGCCTCTCTTGGAAGGGTGCACATCATCTCAGAAAAATGCCTCCGGGAACACAGCTGCCATGTTCCTCTTCTCCCCTGTGATAAATGACCACATTGTAGCTATTTTAAAACCACCTTTTATGGAATGGGCCCTTTCAACAACAAAAAAATAATAGGTCTTACAAGAGCACGGTCTGCTTGGTCTGTTGTTCAGATGCTTCCTGACATTGGGCAACCTCACAACCCAGGGCTTGCTGGAGATATTATGCCACCTGAAGTAGAGAAGTCAATGGCTCCCCAACCCACCCAAGTCAAGATGTATCACACTGAAAGCTGCCCCACAAGTGTGCCTTTGCTTCCCTGGCAGGAAAACTCCAGCACCCACAAAATAACAACTTGTTGCCTTTTCATTATGGCCAAAATCTGTGGTCTGAGGGTAGGTCTTGTTAGGAAGTTCTTCCTTAGGTTGAAGTGGAATTTCTTTTCCTGCAGTTTGTATCCATTGCTGTAGGTCCTGCTCTTTCGGAGCTGCTGAAAACAAACTTGTTCCATCACAAGCAAAGTTGAGGAAGCATAGTGTAGTGGTTTGTGTATTGCACTAAAACTCCAGGAGAGCAGTGTTGGAATCCTTTCTCAGCCATAGAAGCACATTAGATGGGCAAATCAGACTCTCTCTGCCTTAGAGGTAAGGAACAGCAAACCACCTCTGAATACATCTTGCCAAGAAAATTCCACACTCGGGTTGCCATAAATCAGAGTCAACTTGAAGCCACAACAGAGCTGGGTGGAACAGCTCTTCAAACCAGTAAACAAAACCACCTTCCAAAAAAGGTGGCTCTTTGACAGCCCTTCAAACAGAAGAGTCCTCCATGAAGTAGTACACATGGCCCCCCAAGACGAAGGAAGGGAAACGTGCATTTGTGCACATTCCTGGGGTCACATAATCATGGCAATTCCTACCTGCCTCCAACCACTCTTTTCTTTCCTGTAGCCAAAGTTTCAGCAAGAAAGATAAGGAAGGGAGGACTGGCATGTATCCCAAGTCAAGTGGAGTCACTGACAATTGCCTCCAGGGTAATAGCCGGTCAAGTGTGCTCAACTCAATCCAAAAGCAAAAAATTAATGCCTCCTACAGATCAGGACTTGGCAAGTGATATCGAAGCCTCCATTGTCCATATGTGCGGGCCTGTCCTCCTGCCTCACTCCCAAAGAAAAGAGACTCAACCATAGGAACAAAACTTTCTTCCACTTTCCCAACCTTCCTGCTTCTGTCCTTGTCCTTCTGTATTTATTTGCACACAGATGTATATACCCCACCCTATCTCCAAAGACTTCTGGGCAATTTTACAACCAGTCAGCAATTAAAAACATCCTTGCAGTTGAAAACGTAGCACAAAAATAACCTCAGAATATGTCAGTACAGAGGCAGTCCATCGATGTGGTGCAGCAGTCGGAACAACAGCCCAGCTTTGGGTGCTGTTTAAGCTAGGAAAGCAGGATATAGATCAGTGATGGTGAACCTTTTAGAGGCCAAGTGCCCAAATTACAACCCAAAACCCACTTATTTATTGCAAAGTGCAGTGTCCCTCTGGCTTTCCAGTAACAAACTCTGGCAAAATCTGTGCTGGAGCGATGGCACATGTGCCCACAGAGAGGGCTCTGAGTGCCACCTCTGGCACACATGCCATAGGTTCGCCATCACTGAATAAATAAACTATGCCAGTTTGTATTAGAAAACAGAGAACAATTATATCAGGCAATTAAAATCACCCATTGAATTCCTACATATATATATATAAGCTCTTCACCAGTTTCTGGAAACTTGTTTATTCTACTTTTAAACTGCCACTAGTTAGAGTTTTGTGGACACTATGTTGTTGTTGTTGTTGTTGTTGTTGTTGTTGTTGTGTGCCTTCAAGTTATTTCTGACTTATGGCAACCCTAAGGTGAACCTGTCTTGGGGTTTCCTTGGCAAGATTTGTTCAGAGGACGTTTGCCACTGTCTTCCTCTGAGGCTGAGAAGATATGACTTGCCCGAGTGGGTTTTATGGCTGAGCTGTGAATTGAACCCTCCTCTCCAGAGTTGTAGTCCAACATTCAAATTACTATGCCATGTTGGATCTCGGACACTATAGAGTCTGTTTCAAAATATAAAATACAGCAACAATAAATAAAAGTAATGAGGAGGTCATCCACATTCAAACTGACTAGGTTTGGAAACAGGGCAGATAAATTAACAATGCCTGTTGATTCATCCCAGTTAGAGTGAACCTTTGGGATCAATTGTTGAACGATGAGTAAAACATTGGTAAATCCTACTGATTGATGAGTCTTCACAGTTGGGACTAACAATAAGATTTGGGCTACTGCATGTGCCATCTTAAGGGAGGCTATAGGTGTAAGTTCTCAGGACTTCTAAAATTATCTCAAAGGAAATTTTGGTGGAATCACATTTGAAAAACACACATTTTACAAATGTTTTAGCCTGTCCTTCCTTCTGCCCAACCTTCCATAAGAACAGCAGTTCTTACCTTCAGTCCACTACCATGTTGGCAATGGTGGGAGATGTAGTCCAACACATACAAGTACTGGGTTGGCAGCGGTTGCTTTAGGATGAAGTTGGCAGGAAAAAACAAGAGGGGCATGCTGCTTTTCTCCTGCCAGCTTCATCCTAAAGCAACCTAAAGCATGAAAATAAGTAAGGGGCTTTCTGGAAAGCCAAACAGGATTCTCACCTGGCTGATTAAGGCCAGATGGCCCAATTCTTGAATGCCTGGGACCTAATGCTTTAGGCTTGTAAGAACCGATCCCTTAAAAGGTGGCTTTAAAAGAGCTTTAAACGCAATCTTCCTGAGCCTGAAGGGATAGTGTCTAATACAGAGGGGAAGCCATGGGACGGCAGCAGCATCATCCACAGCAGAGATAGCACGGGAAGCGTAGGCGGCTAAACTCTGGGATAGAGCCTGGTGGTTTCTGCTCTTTTGCTATCAAGCAGACTGGGCTCACCCATTTCAGGGAAGATCCCTTTGAACTGGAAATTTCAGACTGTCCTGGCGTGGGGAGGATTTGCCCTTTGCTGACCCGCAGGAGGGGATGTGGCGTGGTGATTTGGGAAGCAATCTAGCTTTTGCAGGCCAGCTTCTGAAGTGACTAATCCCAGCAGCATCTGGACAGAAATTCCATGTGTCAAAATATGAGGCAGAGTGACACAACCCAGAGTTGGGCCAGACTTTTGGGAAAGCAATTAAATGGGGGCTGGGGGGGTTAGCACAAGATGCTTAAAAAGTAAATACTTTCACCCAAATAGAATTGCTAAGTGTCCACTGCAAGATGGAGAAATGCTTTTGTGTTATTGAAGGGGAATTGTTATGGGGTGAGACTGTCCCCTTCCATGTAGGAGTTTATGAAAAAGAAACTTCTAAGCAAAATTGTGTACATCACACTAAAAGCACATTTTAAAAGAAAGAAAGAAAGAAAGTCCTGCATTTACAAAACAGATGTAAAACCAGTATTGACTATGACTGCCATTCTATCATAGAGATAACAGAATGAATGCTACCATATTCCAGAGGATGGAAAGGTTATGTCCTTAGACCACAACTTCCAGAATCTGGTGAGATATTTTTGGAAGTTGTGGTCCTAAAAGGTAACTTTTCCCAGCTCTGGAATATCTGCCCACACAGCTAGTTGATATGTGGTTTAAATTCTTTTTACCCTTTAGTGGGATGCTCAGTATGTCCAAATGGCCAGACAGAAAAAGTCTGATTCATTGGTTCATTCATTCTAAAATTCGCTCAAAGGAGAATTTGGAGAGATCACATTTGGAAAACACAAATTTACCAATGTTTTAGTCCAGCCTTCCTTCTGCCCAACCTTGGGTCATTTAGTTTGTCAGGCAGTGCAAAGGCAGATTTGATCAGTGCAAAGAAAGACAGAGATATGCTAATCGATCATGTGGGGAAATGTTGTAATACAATGTGGGCTGTTGGTATCCACTAAGGTTTGGTTCCTTGAGGATACCGAAATCCATGGATGTTCCAATCCCACTAAATACAGTGGCACAGTGAAATGGTGTTCCTTATATAAAAATAGCAAAATCAAGGTTTGCTTTTAGGAATGTACAGTGCGCCCACACCATACGTGGACGCACTATACGTGGCTTCCAGCATAAGCGGAAGCCATGCGGGGAGAAAAACAATGAGGCATGTGTCACTGCACCGCTGCATGCACGTGCTCCATTGTTTCCAATGGGACATGAGCATATGCGGATTTTCCCTTATGTGAGGGGATCCAGAATGGATCCACCACGGAAGGGAAGGGCTCACTGTACAGTGCTACCTCGGGTTACGAAATTAATTCATTCCGCCGCCCCGTTCGTAACCCGATGCATTTTGCAACCCGAAAAGGGCTTTCCGTTAGCGCTGGAAAGCCGCGCGTTTGAATTTCGCGCCGAAAAAAATTTCGTAACCCGAAAAAACCTTCGTATCCCAGAACAGTTTTTTCCAATCTAACTTTTTCGTATCCCGGAAATTTCGTAACGCGATCAATTCGTATCCCGGTGTACCACTGTATATCTTTTTGGAATATTTTCAAGCCATGGATGCTTGAATCCATGGATAAAGAATCCATTAATATGGAAGTCCACTGTAATTCCATCTGTCTCCAACTGTCCAGATTTGGCAGGGACAGTCCCAATTAATTCTCTGTTGTCCCACTTTTCCAAATGCTTTTAAGGTGTCCTGGTTTCTCTGTCCTCCTCCCACTTTCTCCCTTTGCCCTTGGTTTACTTGATAGAAACTGAGTTCATCATAATGCAAAGGTAGTTTCTACTCAGTTAACTCAGAAGCAGGGCGAAGAGAGGAGAGGGCAGGCTCTTGCTCTTCCCTGTGGGCTCAGGCAATAACAAACTGCTGCACGCTTCTCTTTCCTCATCCGCTCTTCCTCATTAACCACTTTTGCTACCTCTGATGTACTTGGCTGCATGTTTCTGTGAAATGTTGGAGGGTATTTAACTTGTGAGGTTTTGTGTCGTCCTCTACCCCCACCCCACACCTGCCACAAGGACCAGTATTAGGGAAGGCTGATTTTCCAGTCCTGCTGCCGTGCATACTCCACCAGATATTTCAATGCCTGTTCCCCACCCCACATGTTGTATCCCACCCAGCACCTTGGTTTGCATACTTGGGTTCTTCCTTGTGTATGTCTGAATGCCTCTCCGGAGAACTCTGAAAAGGAGAGAGAGGCTGGTGTTGATGAATATCCCATTTCTCCTGCTCTTCTTCCTCATTCTTATCCTGCCTTTGCCCCCATATAAGCCGTGCCATATAAGGAATTCCATGACCAACTTCACCTTAATCCCAAAACTGCTCCATGATACATTTTGCCCTATACCTGCTCAGGCACTACTGATTTGGACTTATATACACCACACTGGTTCTTATATACCTATATATGTATATAATTTTATAATAAACAGTAAGTCTGAAAAGAAAAAAGGTATATAAAGATCTTCCATAGAAAACATGGAAAGACATATGGTACATTTCCAAAGGTTCTCAATCACTCGACAAATGGTACAGTTCCACGGACGTCTTTTTAGACGTTAGTCTCATTGAGTTGAGTGGAATTACTCCCAGATCAGTATTGTAGCCTAACCGCTGCCACAGGGATCTTTTTGCTTATCTATTGTTCTTCCAGGTCCTTGAGAAATCCAGAAATCTGAATTTTTAAAATGTGAAGACAGTAGATAAGGGTGCAAGCCAGCATGGTGTAGTGGACTGAGAGTTGGACTAAGACTGGGAGACCAAATATTGAATCCCTGCTTGGCCATAGAAACCCAAGAGGTGACATTGGGCAAGTCACACTCTCTCAGCCTCAGAGGAAGGTGATGACAGATCCACTTGGAACAAATCTTGCCAAGAAAACATCATGATAGGTTCACCCTAGAGCCACCACTGAACATGCAACCACAACTTTGAATAAGGATATCTGATGTAGATGTAACAATGGTGGTAATGGGTGCAGTGTTAGTCTCTTTCTTGGGAGCAAGCTCAACGAATTGAAGAAAGAGACTTCTTGTAAAATGTAGGATCACACTGTTAAGTTCTCTCACTTGAAAGGGAACAGTGGAGAACATATCTCAAACAATCCTGGTTTCTACTATGTTCCAGGTTTCTCCTTGCTAACTAGTTTAATTCATCAACTCAGGAATATATGTGTGTATGTTGTGTGTGTTCATGTTCCTTCCGACTTCTGAGGATCCTAGGAGATTTTCTTGGCAAGATTTGTTCAGAGGAGGTTTGCCATTGCTTTCCTCTGAGGCTGAGAGAGTGTGACTTGCCCAGTTAGTTTCATAGTCAAGCAGGGAATCAAACCCCTGGTCCCCAGAGTCATAGTCCAACACTCAGACTGCTATGCCATGCTGGTAATCCACTAAGGAATACTGGATCACATTTTTAATTCTCTGTGTCCAGTAATTCCTTATGTCCAGTTCTGTCCATTGGCCTTACTCTCATCTTCTGGTCAAACAGGTTGTGATGATTTCTGAATCAGTGCAAAAACCTGCCACATCTCTTTGCAGGAGAGAAAAGCAGGATGTCCAGCCTGGGAGATGCTAACAGTCCAATGCATACTGCTTACTTGGAAGCAAACGCTTTGAACTAAATGGGACTTATTTCTGAGTAAGAGAAGGGAATTCAATACCTCCAGCTATCATTATCTGATCTGATCTTTCCTAGCAGCCAGAATTTTCTCACTTCCCCATCCTACAGCCAGATTTCCCAACTTGCAATTGACTTCCAAAGTCCTTCCTTGTTTGCTATAGACAAATCTCCCCCTAAGGAGGAATAATCTTCTTTCTTCTGATAATGTCCTTCCGTAAAACTTGAGTCTCTATAACCAAGCCTTCTGTTCAGAAACTCTCAAAACGTTGAGCTTCTTTTTCTTTTCATTTTTTGGCTGAACGATGGTAGCAATGTATACTGCTTGCTTAGAAGTAAACTCTCTGGACCTAAATTGGGCTTACTTCAGAAGAAGCCAAAGGTGTGTCAGAGAAAGTGTTTGCAGAACCAGAGGCAATGTGGTCTAGTGGTCATCGTGCTTGACTGGGGCAAGCTTTTTCCTCTCTGCTCCCAGAACATCCTCATGGTTATTTTTTAAAGGCACTCTGCATATGCTCGAGTGCACTGTTCTGGCTGATCCTCGTTAAATCTGTCTCCATGGGGTTTGATATTGTTTATAGAGGATTTGAGTGGTTTTTGAATTGTACAGTATTAAAAAAATGTTCTGTGAGTCACCTTCGGTCCCTCCTGGAAGAAAAGGCGGCATACAAAAACAATCAGTCAATTAATGGGGGGTGGGTCAGTATGCAGAGGGATCTTGTAGCCCCTTTGAGACGAACTGAAAGAAGTTGGCAGTATGAGCTTTCCTAGACTTCAGTCTACTTCCTTAGGTGCACTTGCAAAGATAGATGTTGGCAACCTGAGCTTTCCTAGACTTCAGTCTGCTTCCTTAGATGCATTTGCAAAGAAAGAAGTTGGCTGAAGTCTAGGAAAGCTCATGCTGCCAACTTCTTTCTTTCATTGTCTCAAAGGTGCTACAAGATTTCTACAGACAAACACTTTGAAAGAAAGAAGTTGGCAGCATGAGCCTTCCTAGGCTAAAGTCTCCTTCCTCAGGTGAGGTGGGGGTGAGATTTTATTTTAAGAAGAAAATCAAGAGATCGTGGCCAATGGATAGGAGAAAGTGTGGCAATGCATGAGCAAAAGGCGTGTCTGTGTGTGTTTTTCGGAAATGAGGAATTAGTAACCCCTTGGCTGCCTTGCCTACAAGTGCCTTCCAAAGCCAGGCCTCCCAATGACATCAAGGGGACCCAGCCCAGCCTTGACGCAGCCCAGGACCCGCCTCCCTCCTCTCCATTCAAAACCTTCCCCGCCAGAGATCAAAGATAGATCAGATCTCCTTGCAAGCTGCTTCACATCTTGCCCTGACTACTGCTGCTACTGCTGCTATTGCATTTTCAATCTGGCTGACCCAGAGCTACAGGTGAGGAAGGGGACCCATGGGGAGGGCAAGCTTGCCTATGGGACAGGCATCTCAACTTGATTCCCTTTCATCAAGGGAGTACATTCCTCTCTCCACATTTGCAGCTTTGACTTTTACGGATCTGATTTATCCACGGATACGATTGATATGCTCTCTCTCTGTCTCTAGGCATCTCTAGGTCCTCCAGAGAAATTCTGCCGGAGGTTGACCTTAGGGTTTCACTGGAGGACCTAAAGATTTCTTGAGGTTTATCACGCTGGGGCTAATTCCAGCATGGGATAGAGACTGAAGTGCATTTAAAGCGTCCCGCAAATAAAGCTAAAAGGGCAAGGAATTGCACGGATGCTTATCACACGCAATTGGGCAAATAAAGTAATATCGGAAATGCGTTGTCACTCGAATCCTGAAACTAGAAAGATGTGCGTTAATGCTTCTTTGTGACCACTTGAACGGTGGGTTTTGTGCGACGTCATGTGCAATTGTTTTGTGTAATTGTGTGATTTTTCCAGGATATTCACGGGATAAACTCCCAATCTCCTTTGTGTGATAAAGCCCCTATTAGAGACAACACTTCTCTAGGCATTTGTAGGTCCTGCAACTTGATTCTGTGGTCAAATTTGGACAGAGGTTGGCCCCAGAGTTCTGCTGGAGGACCTAGAAATTCCTACAAAGGTGTTCTCTCAGGTTAAAAAAAACAATGTTTATTTATTTGTGGTGTTTTTCCCCCATTTTCATGGAGGTCTGTGTCCCTGACCCCAGAGAATGAGGAGGGACGAGTGTAGTTGTTGTTGTTGTTTGTTGTTAGCTGCCCTCGAGTCGGTTCCGACTCATGGCAACCTTGTGGATATCTGCCTTGCCCAGATCCTGCAAGTCCTTTCTCAGAAATCCCCCTGATCAAGTCTATCCATCTGGTTTGTGGTCTTCTTCTCTTTTTTCTACACTCTACCTTTCCTAGGAGATGATCAGACGGGGGACAAAACGTCCTTGTCCTGTCCTTTTCCCATTCTCATAGTGCGACCGCGAGAAGATTTTCATACAACGTCACGCTTATCAAAACATTATCCTGCCCCAAAAGCGCAACTGACTGTGATCGCGCAAAAGACTTTCAAATGACATTGCGCGGACCTGTCATTGTCCTGTCAATGAAGAGGGATTGCTGGGCATTTTGCATTAACGGGAATTTGCGTTAATGCAATGCTGCTTCAATGACAGGACAATAGCGCTGCGATCTGAATGTCTTCTGCTAATATAATAAGGGAGTAGGCTTTCCATTAAAGTATCATTTCTTAACCCATTGACTTCCAAAAATATAGCTGTGTTAGTCTGTAGAATCAGTATGTAGAGAGATCTTGTAGCAACTTTGAAACTAACTGAAAGAAAGAAGTTGGCACGCTCCACTCAGCCTTCCATCCTTTCCTAGGTTGGTAAAATGAGGAACACACAGCTTTGTTGGAGGCAATTGGTTAACACATTGCAAACTGTGCATCTAAAACTTTGATCTTCCAGTTTTTCTTTCCAGGTGTTTTGGACTTCTGCTCCTAGGAAACCTTGGCCACTTTAGCCAACAGTCAGGGATTCTGTGAGCAGATTTCCAAAACATCTGGAGGACCAAAGTTGGAAAACCACAATGCTTAGTTCACTGTGAAGCAGTACAGAAATGTAAAGTGGTACTGTAAAGTGGTATTACAGGGCAAGGGTGTTCCTGAGCACATGCAAAGTGTTTTTCTTCCCCCCACACCTCGTCATTATGTATTTACAAAAGGTCTTCCCCATCGGCGGTGAATAGAGTTTTTGTTTTATTCATGTTTTATTATAAGGAGAGCCAGTTGTTGTTAGATGTGCTTTAGCTGTGGATTCCTGAGGTTGGACTATATGACCTTTGGAGGCATTCTGACTCTATGGTTCTGCAGGGCTTTTTTTCATCAATGGCACAATGGACCCTTGGTATCTCTTGGGTTTTGGTTCCAGGGCCTCCCATGGATACCAAAATCTGTGTATGCTCAAGTACCATTAGATGTAACGGATAGTAAGATGTGAACCTTATATAAAATCAAGGTTTGCTGTTTTGATCCATAGGGGGAGAATTTGTGGATATGGAGAGCCAACTGTATTTCCAAAATGATTTGGATCTCTTTCTTTTCTAGCATTTAAGAATTAGTGAAGTCTTGGTGCAGCTGAATCTAAAATCTCCCCTCCAGCAAGGAGGTGTGTGTGTGTGTGTGTGTGTGTGTATTCTTCAGATTATTTAAGGGAATTTAAAGAATTTTTAAAATAACACCCATTTGTACTGGCGTTCTAATTTATTAAACTGTGGTCCCCTTTTAATACTCATGGAAATGTGAACTGTGCATTCTAACCCCAATGAGCAATTGTGGGTTGGAATACATGTATTTTAATATAGATGTGAAAAAGTTGTGTATGCTTGCTTTCCTCATTTCTGTACAAAGCCACACTTTTTAAAGAAACAAACAAGGGTGGGGCGGCTGATAGTGGTCAAAATACAGAATGTCACTTTAAAAATTATGCTGCTTGTGTGTTGCCACCAACTAGGAGATTTGAAAGGATCCCGGTGCACTGGGGCAAACAGACAAGGCTAGAACCATCCCAGTTTCAATTCTGTGTGGCAGGGGATTAGACGTAAGCAACGTGATGCACTCCAGATGTTCTGGATCACAGTTTCCATGGAGTGGCAGATGACAGGATCATAAAATCTTAAGAGATGGAAGGAACCAAAGGCGACATCTACTCCAACCCCATGCCATGCAAGAGTACAGGGAGTCCAGCATACTCAAAGGGAGTCTATTCCACTGTTGAACAGTTTGTACAGGGAAGAAGTCCTTCCTTATGTTAAGGTGGAATGTCTTTTCTTGTAATTTGAGTCCATCAGTTTGTATTCTGGTCCTTGGAGCAACAGAAAACATGCCAGATCCACCTTCTACATGACATCCTTTCAGATATTTAAACATAGCGATCATATCATTTCTCAGTCATCTCTTCTCCAAGCTAATGGGAATTTTAGGTCCAAAACACACTGCAGAAATAATCCAGTTTGAGACCGCTTCAACTGCCCTGGCTCAATGCCAGGGAAGTGTGGAAGCTGTAGTTTTGGGAGACATTAAACCTTCTCTGTCAATAAACTACAATTCCCAGGATTCCCTAGCACTGAGATAGGGCAGTTAAAGTGGTCTCAAACTGGATTATTTCTGCAGTGTGTTTTGAACCTTAGCCAAAAGATCCAGAAAATCACTTGTAGGCTGCTAGTATCTTTCATGATGGAGAGAAGGGAGTGATTCAGTGGCAGAGGATGTGTTCTGCATTCAGAAGGTGTCTGGTTCAGTTCCTACCATTTTAGAGGAGGATAGGTAAGATCACCAACTGAGATCCTGGAAAGCCACTGCTACTGAACAGCAGATAGTATGAAGCTAGATGGACAGCCATTCTGAACTAATATAAGATCATTTCCTGAATTCCCATTCTGATGCCAAAACATACCTGTGATACTTTGATTTATCACCTCTCTGTGTGATCCATGCTGTGCTTTGGGTATATTGGTTATGAACTAGTGCCCAGCCAACATGCACAATAGACTGGCACCCTGGCTAGTGAAGTTGGCATGCCTACTTTTGAAGTTATCCAATATTGCCCACTGGTTGCCGTAACCGTCTACTCACTCTTTAGTTGAAAGGTTGGTTTGTAGAGGAGCAGTGTGCCAAAGTTTTAAGCAACCTACGTAATCTGTTCCAATCTGATGGAGACGCCGGTCAGTTGCATTCAACATAATAACAGCGTCGGGGGATCTGCACTTGATAGCATTACAATACCTTCAATTGGTCCAACACAGTCTGGAAGTAACTTGGCATTTGACTGGCACTTTGAAATATTCGAAGTGTGCTACCAAAAGTTTGTTAAAAGAATTGAAAGTAATGGAAAATAGGGTATGAATCCAGTTCTTTTATTTTCACCTCCTGGTCAAATGGGTTTGGGATGTTTTTGAAACAACACACAAAAAACTACAAAGCTTATTTGTTGTTGTTTTTGTTGTTGTGTGAATTTAAGTTGTTTCTGACTTATGGTGACCCTAATCATGGTTTTTTCTTGGCGAGATTTGTTCAGAGGAGGTTTGCCATTGCCTTGCCCAGAGGCTGAGAGTATGTGACCTGTCCAAGGTCACCCTGTGGGTTTCCATAGCCGAACTGGGAATCGAACCCTGGTCTTCAGAGTCATAGTCTAACACTGAAACCACTACTCCATGCTATCTCACCAAACCTATTTACTGGAGGATAAAATACAGTAATGTCCTGGAAGCATCTGATCTGATCTTGGAAGCTAAGCAGGGTCAGCCCTGGTTCTAACTTGAATGAGAAACTGCCAACAAATCACAGTGTCATGGGCTCTATTTCAGAGAAAAGAATTGCAAAAACCACTTCTGAGTATTGCTTGTCTAAGAAAACTTTCTGAAATACCATGGGTGGGATATTTCTTTGGAACTACCTTCAGTTCTTTTGCATGGGTTGATGGGGAACTACCCTGCCAAACCTCAGTAAACCTTACAAACAACTCCAGCTTAAGCCTAGGCAATATTATTAATCACTCATTGCAAACTGGAAATGAACAACAGCATTTCAGCCAAGGCTACCTACAAAGTTTGAGCTTTAGGCAAGATTTGAACTGTGGACATCCTGATTCAGGAGTTGCATTCTAATGCAGTAAGGCCAGAGATACTAGTACCCCAGAATAGTTCCTATGGAGTTCCTACACAACACAGCAGCAATGTTTTCATCTACCGTATTCTTCATATGACTGTTGGGACACATGGCTAGTTGTGTTGTCAGTCACAGCAGTCAGCTTTTTAAAAACATTGTTATTTTTAATCTATGTTTGATTTTAACTGTTGTAAGCCACCTTGAGCCCCAAACTGGGGGGGAAATGATCTATTTATTTATTTCCCCCAATGCCAAATGTTATTTCGCCATGCTTTAGCAACAGTGCAGGTGGTAATGGTGGTTGAGGCTGGTGGTTAGAATATTACACGAGAACCCACTGGTTCTGATGAATTTGCAATGCAATGGAGAACTTCCTCTCTGGTTATTCTTGCTATCTCTTATGCACCTCTCCTCAGAATTAAATTGCAAGGATTTAAAGGGATTTATTTCCAGGCAAAAGTATACACCGGTCTCCCCAACTTTCTCCCACTGCCTAGCATATTTCAGTTATGTTGGACTATAGCTCCCATAATTCCCAGCCTTCCCTGTTGAATATACACTTACTAGTCCTGCAGAACTTACCTATTACCAACTAGGGATGAGGAAGGGCTAAATACTCCAAAGGCACAAGATCCTATCACATCTTGGAAACTAAGCAGAGTCAGCCGTAGTTATTACATGGATGGGGGACTGCCAACAAATACCAGGTGCTGTAGGCTATGTTTCAGAGAAAGGAACTTGCAAAATCATTTCTAAGTATTCCTTGTCTAAGAAAGCCTTATGAAATTCATGGGGTCACAGTAAAGTGAGAGGCAACTTGAAGGCACAGATGCATGGGGATGATGGGATATGTAATCCAGTATATCTATTGAGGGTGCTGGGTTCCGGAAGGCGGGGGGTATAGGATTGCAGCCCTAATGGTGAAAGTATGAGAAAGGAGGTGTTGATGTGGTGGAGCAGGAAAGGACAAGTGCGGATGGCGGAAAGAACATGAAATGCCTGTTCCACTTATGGAGGGGAGGTGCGGTTAACAGTACACACCATGTCAAGTGGTTTTCTCATTTATTTATTCAGTGACCCATCAGTGCCAATTGCTTTAATTTTTGCAAACGCCCCTTCCTTGGCTCTGTTAATAACTTTTATAGCTTCACCCGAAACCTTTGCCAGGGAGTGAGTTTGGCAAAGCTTTGGCACACAGGAGGGTGGCAGGGGGATATATTAATATTGAACTGTGAGTCGAGAAAACTCCCCAGAATTAAGCAGAGGGAGACCCATTGCTGCCATCCTTTTCTACAGACGGGGCTGGTTCCCAAATATTTTGCAATCACTACTGGCTTTCCCTATCCCACTCTCCAAACCCAAGGTGCGTAGTGCTCCAAGCTAGCCAAGTTTATTTTGGCCCAGCAGGCAGAATGTCCCATAAGCAACTCTTGCCACATTCCTGGCTGTACAAATACAATAAAGACATAGTAAATAAATAAATACCCGTTTGTTGCCTCTCTGTGACAGCCAAATCCAGCTGCCTGAGGAGACAGCTAGCTTACCCTACCTAATGGTAAGGCAAGCCTCATTCTCAGAGTAGAATGAGTGCTTGCTGCAAGTTAGCTGGTTAACCTAAGCAGTTGCTGCAGGTTAAGGAAACCATCACTCAGTCCTGGAACACTGGAGGTCCCAGATATCTTTTGCTCACAATGGGCTTCCAGCACAGTGCGTTATTCTTGCTCGTAGGTGGCCATTGTGACAAAAAGATGGTGGTAGAGATGGAGGCAGGATCTTCTTCACAAGTAGTTTATTGCAGCCTAGGGTTGCGATAAAGTACAACCTTTAGAATCCTGAACTCTGGACCAGACCTGCCATTAGACTCAGTGGGACAACTGTCTGAAACAGCAGATCTTAGGGGTAAAATCCTCTGTCCTTTCCTTCAGTTACATGACAGAGCACTGTGTGACCTGTGCATCTAAAATGGCCCGCTGCCCTTAGTTGTAATAAATGATCCTGTCCAAGGGCAGGTGGTGGCCTCCATGTCACTTGGATAAGGAATCTGCTTTTGGTTTCCATATGAATTTTAAAGGAGCTGGCCAAGTTTCTAAGCTTCTTGGATAACACCTTAAAGTTTGGACAAAGTCCATGAAGCAGATTCACTGCCATCTGGCTTCCTTTAATGCTATCCATTTACTAGCTTTCATCCTGCAGCCCCACCAGTTTCTGAATGTAGAAAGGGGAGGGAGCGCCATTGTGTCCTTTGCCTAAGGCAGCAGAATGTCTTGGGCCAGTTCTGCTGGGGCTGCTTCTCATACCATAATTATGCCTCTCTTAGTATGTCAGTACTAATTAAAAGTTAGCTTCTTAGGGCAATTCAAGCATCTGTCATTTGACTCATTTAAAACAAACCAGGGGCCAGCGCTATGAGCATATCACACACAGCCCAAAAGAAATTTCTCCATCCTTGGAAATTTAGATAGGGCCCAATTTTCCAGTTTTCTGTGAATATGGTGGTAAAGGAGTCAAAGCTAAAGCAACATTTTTTAATTAAAAATAATCATCCAGCAAATCTAGATTCTGCACTTGGAGAAGTTGAATGATGAATTACTATACATTTTTAAAACACCTTTGGCAGTTGTGGCAAAGATACTGCACAAGGAGGTACAGGATACAGCCTTCTTCTTCATCTGTGTTGTCATTCTCTCCATCACTACATTTTAAATGAAGAGGTCATGCCAGTTTAAATCACTTTCAGGATTGTGACTCTAGAACAGTGATGGTGAACCAATGGTACGTGTGCCAGGGGTGGCACTCAGAGCCCTCTCTGTGGGCACATGTGCTGTCACCCCAGCACAGAGTTTGTTACTAGAAAGCCAGAGGGACATGGCACTTTGCAATAAATAAATGGGTTTTGGGTTGCAGTTTGGGCACTCAGCCTCGAAAAGGTTCACCATCACTGCTCTAGAAATACAGGTTTTTAAAATACCTTCAATGGAATGATATTATAAATACTTCCCCTGTTGATAAATATTGAACCCATTCTCTTGGAGACAACCCAGGACATTAACTTCTCTAATTCTTCCTCCTAGGGATGGATATCACAAAAGCCTCCAAAGTTTTTGTCTCAACTGGGCGTCGGATCCTCACCATTGGCTTTGCCTTGCTCATACTCTCCGTCCTGGCTTGGGCCTACATTGCAGGGATTCAGCTGGTTGCTGACAAGTACCACATCATGGCTTTTGGTCTTTATGGAGCCTTTCTCGCATGCCATCTCATAATCCAGAGTTTCTTTGCCTTTCTGGAGCATAAGAAGATGAGGAGGGGCTCATTGACATGCAGCTATACAAAGACAGTGGCTCTCACCATCTCTGCTTATCAGGAGGACCCAGCTTACCTTCGTGAGTGCCTTCAGTCTGTGAAAGCAACCTTGTATCCCTCTGACAAGCTCCGGGTGATCATGGTAATAGATGGCAACAGCACTGATGACCGGTACATGATGGACATGTTCGAGGAGGTCTTCGCTGGAGAGGACGTGGGCACTTTTATCTGGGAGAACAACTACCACCACCAGCCCCAGCTGGATGTAGATGAAGGGGACAGTGGTTACCAGGCTGGGGATGAGCCATCCATCTATAGTGAAATAGACATGGATGACCCTGGGCAACTGACTGTAGAAGAATTGATCCGGACTAAGAGATGTGTCTGTATCATGCAGAAATGGGGCGGGAAGAGGGAAGTCATGTACACTGCTTTCAAGGCCCTAGGGAACTCAGTGGATTATGTCCAGGTAACTGATTTCTGTCTCATTGTCCAACTGTTTTACACTGATTATGATATCATATCTTTAGCTATCTTTCCTCTGAAGAGCTCAAAAATGCATGAGCTAGCATCCTGTTAGTGGCATACACAAGTTAGGATTGTGTATGTGTATTTCTGGCTCCTGTGGAGGTTGATATCCCCTTCCTCCTTCCCTCTATAGCAACCAAAGCCCCCCATCTGGACCAAATGTATTACCCACTGCACTCCCCACCCATGGCCAATCGTGTCTGAAAGAAAGGAGGAGCATTGCAGAAGCATCTGGCCATGTCCCTGTAGCCAGACATGTATTACCTTAGCCACTGATTCCTCCAGAGGACCCTAGTGGACCTCTGCAGATGATGCAGTCACTTCACATCAGGCTACAGGGACATAACTTCTATTCCCTTACTCTCTTCCAAACATAAACACGTGGGAGGGGGGATCACTGTAGACTCCTGGGTGCAAATGATCTTTATCCTTTCCTTTACAATCACTTTCCGTTTCTGTAATGATCTGTAATTTTCATTAAGGCAGGCCTTTATAAGTAGGTGTGCAAATGCTTAGTCATAATAATTGCTCAGCAGGATTGCCATGAGTTAAAGGGTACAACAGTTTCCATTGCCCTTGACCACTGGCCACCATACTGGCTTGGTCTAATAGGAGCTGGGAACCCCAAAACATCTGAAAAGCCACAGGTTCATTTGTCCTACTACATTACTGTTGGAAACAGAAAAAGGAGTAAAGATATAAGCACCACTTCTCCTGAGGTAGTACTGTACAGGATTTAAACTTTAGATCTGAAAGTACATGTAGTGCTCAAGGCATCATTCATCAACAACTAAGGTTGCTGCATTACCACAGAGTTTTAAAGCACCCTTGAGAGGTGGCCATCTAACTTCTGGTTGTTGTTGTTGTTGTTATTATTATTATTATTATTATTATTATTTTAAAAAATCCAACAAGTGGGAATTCATCACTTTCTTACCTTTCAAATTTGTGATGGGGTAAAGCAGATGATGCCATGTATTGGGGGAATGGATTTGGTCGGGTGGAGCAGTTGTTGACACTTCTGTAACCTATATAAATATCTCACTGCTGACTTGCATAACTTAAGTTTCCTTAACCTAGTTATGGCAATCTGCAAGACTATACTAGGCAATGAAAGTCTGATCTCTGCCAATCATGGAATCATTGTCTAAGCACAGCCCCATGTGCCCTTATGGCAATGGTGGAAAATCTTTGGTCCTTCAGATGTTGTGGGTAAGGGATTGTGAAATTTTTGTCCAAAACATTTAAAAGACCAAACGTTCCCCACTCATACTGTAAAGACACGTCCTCGACTAACTTCCACCCTCAGCAGCATCGCTAGGGTTGGCATCACCCGTGTAGTAACTCATGGTGCCACATACACATACCCCATAGACCTCCTCCCATCCCACACTATACAAAAGCCTTAGTAATGTTTTTTGTACTAACGTTACTCGTAAATCGTAATTCCCATATATCACTGTAGGTAACGGTAGTAGTGACCTAAACGACTAGCAAAATTAAAATGATACCTTTAAATTACAATATCATGTGCACATATCATACGTATTTACATGTACATTGTTTCATGTGGATAAAATAAAAAATTGGTAAGATCTGATGTTTTTAAAGAAAATTTTAAAAGATTTTTTAAATGATTTTTAATTTAAATTTAAAATTTAATTTAAAAAAAAAACAGGTCCTCTCTTTTCTCCTCCCACTGAGTCTCAGCCTAGTCAACCATCTCTTCAGTATTTTAAAGGGATGCAGGCGAATGCCACAGGTTGTTCCTGCCAAAAGAATGATGTTTGGAGAGCACTTAGGATGTCACCTAGTGCATCCCACATCCCCTGCACCCCTATAATGATGATCCTGCCCTCACCGATATATTCTCTGTCTATCATTGTAACAGACTGTTATTCAGTATACAGTAATTACACTGTTGTTGTTATGTGCCTTCAAGTCATTTCCGGCTTATGTTGACCCTATAATGTCACACTTTTCTTGGCAAGATTTGTTCAGAGGAGGTTTGCCATTGCCTTTCCCTGAGGCTGAGAGCATATGACTTGACCAAGTAGCTTTGCAGATTACTCTTTATCCCACAGCCCTCTATCCATCCTTTTGCCATTACCGTGGGCAGCCAAACCGTCGACCCATCTCCTTAATTTGGCTACGAAAGCAGTTATTAATTCTTGCTTGCTCATGTATTACTCACTGCCAAGCTTAGGAATTTATCATTCCCATTTCGTAGATGAGGCAACTGAACAACGAAAGTGTGACTTTTTTGCCTCAAGCCAGCCAGTGAGTGTTGCAAGCTGAGACAGCATCTAAGCTTCGCTGTCTGGTGAGCACCCTCCCAAGTCCCAACATGTTTTCCATTGCATCACACTTTGCCACAGATGAAACAGAGATATAGTGGTTTTCTAAGCAGCGCCATGGTTTTTCCATGAAATCTGTACACTTGTGTGAATATCTCTTGATTACTGTAGGTTCCTATCTAGTAGCAATATATGTGATTAGCATCCACTTGGAAACACTGGAACATATGTGATCAGGTAATATCAGAGTGTGGTGTCTTTTGGCTAAGATCAAGTGTGCAAAGATGAGAAAGTACTGGTGTTCATGCATTTCACCTAGTGCCATTGGAAATTACATTTCTCCAGTGATAAATGCATGTTTGAACCAACCCTGGCACCAAAGAGTTCAGTCCTAGTCAGAGCCTGGCTCTTCTCTTAGACAGCAAGACAACCGTTTCCAGTAACCAATTTTGGGTATTGTGGATTACAAGCAAACTGTTAACTTTTATTAAATTGACACTGGATTTTGATTGCCAAGGAAAGAGGGGGCACTTATCGGATTTTCTGGCTGTCATCCTATTGGTGCCACAAGTGTAACTTGTCCGACGTGTGTGGTGTGAATTACTTGCCACAGTGCAGCAGATGTATTCTGCTGACAGCAGTAGAAATAGAGTAGTGCTTACAACAACAGTGTACTTTGTGGTCACACATTACACACTGTATTTGCTCATTGTGGCTGCATATTGTGCATTGAGCAACAACACAGTCATTGATGTGTGTTGCACAATGTTGCTATTCTGCATGGTTTTTGCATTGTGCTGGCACAATGTGCCTCTGCATGTGGATATTTACACTACACTGAGGAAATGTTGGATTGCAAACTCTGTTTCCTGTGCCAAAATAACTTGGATGGTTTTATGTTCTAAATGTTCCTTAATTTTGGGTGGTTAGATATATAGGGGTGACTTTGATTGCTCTTCCTTAGGCAGCAAAATATATTGTGCTAGCCTTGTCCACATCTAAATCTCTTGGCTTCTTTCAGGTTTGTGACTCAGACACCAAATTGGACCCAGCGGCGACATTAGAACTGGTGAAGGTTCTGGAGTCAGACGAACGCTATGGGGCCGTCGGTGGGGATGTGCGGATTCTCAACCTCTCGGACTCCTACATCAGCTTCATGAGCAGCTTGCGCTACTGGATGGCCTTCAACATTGAACGCGCCTGCCAGTCTTACTTTGATTGTGTATCCTGTATCAGTGGCCCTCTGGGTAAGGATTCTCACACGCATAGGTTCCTTCTACTTAACATCAATAGCAAGTTGAGGTTATAATTCATAATCAGAAAGGGTAGGTGTTTCCCCCCAGTCTCTTGTACCTTTTATCCATACCCTCCAAGTGTTGTGATTTGGCAAGGTCCCAATTAATCCTCCGTCATCCCACTTTTTCAGCTGCTTTTAAAATGTTCCAGTTTCTCTTTCCTCCTCACTTTAACCCTGGGTCTGAACTGAGTTAAAAGGGCAAAGGTACTCAGTTAACTCAGGGGGAGGATAAGAGGGGGCAAAATCTTGCCCTTCCCAGTAGGCTTAGGCAAAAGTAAACTGCCGCAACCTCTTGTAGCTTCTGGGTTTTTCCCTAACTGATGATTTTTTCCATCCTCACTACTATACACTCTGATTACCTGATCACATATGTTCCAGTTTTCATCTGTGAAACGTTGGAGGCTATGTTTTTACCTCACCCAGTACCAGATTTATATATGTGTGTGAAGCAGACAGCACTTTAGAGCCAGAAGAAGACAATAAATCAGAAATTATACATTATGTAACTAAATCTATGTAGGGATAATTATAATTTATACCAACATTTCTAAAATGTTTGTATCTGGCTTTGATCTCACCTGCTGTCAATGCTACTCTCTTCAGGCTTGTATCGAAATGACCTTCTGCAACAATTTCTGGAGTCCTGGTACAATCAGAAGTTCCTTGGAACCCATTGCACCTTCGGTGATGACCGGCACCTCACCAACAGAATGCTGAGCATTGGCTATGCCACTAAGTAAGGAAACATAGCTAACTAGATCTTCTGAACTAGGAACAATGTTGAGATGAGCAGGGAAATTGGACAGTATAGTGTTGCAAGCTTGAGTATTAGAATAGGGCTTGAGAGCTCCAGGTTCAAGTTCCCACTGAGCCTTCAGAGCAGATACTTTATCCCAGCCTTGACCAAACTTAATAGGGTAATTTTGAGAATAAAGTGAAGAATAGAAGAGCCATGTATGCTGTTCTGAGTTCATTGGAAGACAGGCAGGGTATAAATTTAACTCAGTTAAATACATGGGATTGAGTGTGGAGACCCAACTTTGTGTCTTGGAGAGGATATTGGATTTAGGCCAGGGAAACAAATTAGAGACCTCTCCAAGCATCATTGTTGTTAATCACCATCAGCAACAACATACCATGTGAAATAGGATTCAGTCATTCCCATTTTGCAGATGAAGAACCAAGGCTGGGAGATAGTGACTTGTCTATGATCTGCCAAGGCAATGTCTGTTATTCTGTCTCCAGCCAATGGTAATCCCTTTGTGGGATGAGGCATTTCATTCTGCACTTCTCACATCACAAACCTTCCCTACCCTGGTGTTTTGGGGGCAACTCACTAAGTTGGAGACAACAGCTCTTGGGAACAAAAACTTGGGGATGTCCCTAACTCCCATAACCGCCATAGTATGGCCAGTAGTAAGTGATTAAGGGAATTACAAAACATCTGAAGGCAATAGAATTAAGGAAGACACTAGATTGATATGGAAATAGAAGCTTGTCCTGTTTTTAAATGTTAACTTTCTCCTCTCCTTGTGCCAGGTACACTGCCCGCTCCCGTTGCTACTCAGAGACCCCGTCCTCATTCCTGCGATGGTTGGCACAGCAAACCCGTTGGACCAAATCCTACTTCCGGGAGTGGCTCTACAATGCCCTTTGGTGGCATCGTCACCACTTATGGATGACCTATGAGTCTGTGGTCTCAGGCATCTTCCCCTTTTTTGTCACAGCCACTGTCCTACGGCTGTTTTATGGGGGGAACCTGTGGGACGTGCTATGGGTGCTGCTCTGTGTCCAGTTGGTGGCAGTCGTGAAGGCCCTTTATGCTTGCTGGCTGAGGGGAAATCCCATCATGATCTTCATGTCCCTCTACGCTGTGCTTTACATGGGTGGCCTACTCCCGGCTAAGTATTTTGCCATAGCAACCATGAACAAGAGTAGCTGGGGCACGTCAGGACGGAAGAAAATGGTGGGGAACTACATGCCTCTGCTACCTGTTTCTATCTGGGGTCTTCTCCTTTTGGGAGGCCTGATCTATACCATCTACCATGAGGCTTTGGCCAACTGGACACAGGAATCCAAACCATATGAGATCCCATACCTGCTCATTGGCTCAGCTATCTATTTGGGCTACTGGATGTTCATGATCATGCTCTATTGGGTATGGGTTCGGAGGTGCTGCCGAAAACGTGTGGATTTCTACAGTGTTCAGGTGTGAGCTGGACAGAGAAAAAGGGCTGGGGAACCTGAAATCTATACCTGGCTACTGCTGGACAGATGAGGGTGGGAATCTAGAGTCTTGGTTTGCCATCCATGCTCTAAGAGAAGAAAGTGGCCAAGTAGGAGTGCGTGGATGAGAACTAGCGGCTTATGGTAGGGGATGCTTCCTAAGTCCTCCTCCATTCGTTCCCTTACCCTACCAATATGGTGGTCAGTAGAGGTGAAGTCTATACTCCTTGAGTTCTCTTCCAGAAGCCAAGGTGATGGTGGAGAAGCCTTAAGACACCTGTATCTCAGGAAGCGTATCTGTTTCATCTGACTGCACATGAGAGGCTCCTACCTGCCCTTCTCTCCCATTTCAGCTGGTAGCTTTCTGTGCCTAGGAAACATTTCTGACCTCAGTTTATTTATTAGTATTGAGTTTCCCCATTCAGGGAGCACCAGCCTGTCTACCTTCACCTGTCTGAAATGTAATCCCCTCTGCTGTGGGGAGGAACATAACTACATAGGGATGTGTGCTGCATACAACCCGGTCTCATTGCACTGAAAAGCCATGCCACCTCGGAGCAGAGGAGTCCTTGAACAAAAAGAGAGACTGAGACCTAGCGGCTGTGGACTGCAGTGGTTCTGTCAAAGTTTGCAACAGATTGGATTTCACTGTTAAAAGTGGGAGGAATCCTCACTTATCTACAATTGGAGTCCAGGCCTATATGATGCCTTAAAGGATTCTCTCTCCCTCTCTCTTTCTTATGCAAAAAGGAAAAAAAAAGCAGTATGTCTTTTGGCAATTACCAAAAAGAGAAAAGAAAAGAAAAAACAGAGGGAAACCCATTGTGCAACAGAAGCTGGAAAATTTTGTCTTGCATTATTTTCCCCTACCGGGAAAAGAAGATAAGGAGGATTGATTTCACATTTCTCCCCATCATTTCTTTACAACTGTAATGACCAGGGATTTGCACGGGAAGTCCCTTTCTTGTTAAAAAAAAATTGAAGGAGACAAAAGTTATTTATTTGCCATATTTTAATAATAAGAAGGACTATTTAATGGGTTTTTTTAAAAAGCAAGAAATATTGAATAATGAGATTTTTTAAAAAAAACAGGTTTTATAAATGTTGTAAAATAAATTTGTATTTATTTTGGAAATTTTCTCATGGTGTGCTCATTTTAATTTCACTAGGTGTGAAGTTGTACAACAGTAACATTTATTTAGTGCTTTTTTTTTTGCAGTCAATGTGCCAAATTCTGCATTATCTAGTTGCATTCCTTACGGCCCACTTTGTATGCTGCTGCAGGGGCCACATTTGGTCCCTATATAGCCATCTGTGAAAATTCATTCTCATCTATGGAGTTTATCGCACGGGCCCAAAGTGGAATGGAAGGAAAAGGAACAGAATGGGCTAAAGTCCCCAATCCATTCCCCATTTGTCCCACAGCATCCAATTTTCAAGAACGATTCTGAACAGTTCTTGAAAATCAGCTGCTGTGGGATGGATGGCTGATGCATATCAGGTTTGTTGTTTCCATTTTGTTTTGGGTTCGCAAATCTCTGAGTCACTGTGACCCCTGTGTTCTTTACACATACCATCGTTTTGGGTTAAAATGGAGCTGCCTCCCTTCCTTTCAAGGATAAGCAGCAATACAGAGTGATCCGAATCAATTTGGAAGCTTATGATGCAGATCTTTCAGGAAAACATGGAGGGGTGGTATCAGATATCCTGGTTTAAGTGGGTTTTTTGTAACCCACTCAAAAGAGAGTGTATCAAGTGATATGTGTGAACACCAAGGATTCAACCCAGATTATTTTTGTAGTGTGAATGGGACCATAGTTTACACAAGTGTTTCTGTACAAGGACCATTCAGCTTTACAACATGCTTTATAATTAAAACACATTAATTAGGAGTAATTTTTAAATTATGTTGCCATCACTTTTTATGCCCATACCCTTTTGCCTCCACAATTTCTGTCTCTATTCTCCCCCAATGAAAATTGTCTTCCTATACCCCTTACTCAGGCGGATGAGACCAGTAAGCCAGAATTATTGGATGGGCTGCAATTGCTCACCCCGATATGATAAAATGAGTGGCAATAGTAGCATCAGCAATTACACTCGTAACCTGTACAACATTTGCTTCATCTCCTGAGGAGATGATGTGAAACAATAAGGGCGTGATAAAGAAACCGTACTGCTGCTGGCTGCAACGTCCATGCTTTTGATACAGAAGGTTCCTCAGGTTAAATCCTTGACATCTACACTTATAAGCACCAAAGAGGAACTGTAGAGCTACCCCTCATGGGATCTGCTAGTAGTCTAAGGCTGCAGAATTAATACAATTTGACACCACTTTAAATGCCATGGCTCCATCCTATAGAATCCTAGGGTTTGTAGTTTGTTGTGGCACCAGAGCTCTCTGACAGAGAAGGTTAAATATATCACAAAGCTACAGATCCCATAGTTGTATTGGATTGATCCATGGTAGTTAAAACAGTGTCAACACGCATTATTTCTGCACTGTAGATCCAGCCTGAGTTATACAGTCCTTGGCTGTATAGGCACAAATAGTCTGACCTGGTATAACACAGCTTCCTAAGTTCCTAGGAACTTGCTCATAGCTTTTCTAATTCAGATCCCCACCCTTTCTTCAATGGTTTGATTTATCCTTTTCTCACGGGGGATTCTCATTGCATCATCCCTTTAGCTATCCCATTCCAAATGGACACTTCCTAAAACAGCTTGTTCCTGGCACAATGTTTGGCTCTCCCAGTGTTGATGGAACTACAAAAGCCAGTCAGAGCTTGGAGAAGGTGCTTTGGGAGTATGAAAATCACCAAACTTCTCCATAGCCCTTAAGATATTGAGGGAATGTCTAGTCCCAGCCAAAGTTTGGAAACCTTGTTGTTTTGGAAGTACAGTTCCAAGACACCTTTAGCAAACATGGCCAGTGGAGGACAGTGGTCATGCTGTTGGGAGGATTCTAAGGACTGTGGTCCAAAGAGTGACTTTTCCAAGCTCTGATCCATGTCCTTCAAGGAAAGCATGGAAACCATGCCTTATGAGGAATGACTTAGGAAGCTGGGTACATTTAACCTAGAGAAGAGAAGGTTAAGAGGCAATGTGATCGCCATGTTTACATATTTGAAAGGATGTCATATTGAAGATGGAGCAAGCTTGTTTTCTGCTGCTCCAGAGACTAGGGCACAGAGAAATGGATTCAAGTGACAGGAAAAGAGATTCCACCTAAACATTAGGAAGAACCTCCTGATGGTAGGAGCTATTTGGTAGTAGAACATGCTGCCTCAGAAAGCGGTGCAATCTCCTTTTGGGGGGTTTTTTAAGCAGAAGCTGCATGGACATTTGTTGGAAGGGCTTTGATTGTGCATTCCTTCATGGCAGCATGAGGTTGGGTTGGATGGCCCTTGGGGGTCTAGATTTAGGTTGATCAGCATGATAGATGCCCATTTCTGGTTTTGAAAAATGTGGTGTTTTTTTAAAAAAAATTAAGAGTTCTGAAACCTCTTTTTGCCACTCCTAGAAACATCCAGCAGAATCAGTTTACCTTTTGAGAGGTGCAGGATATGGGCAACCTGGGCATTTATGGGGCGGTGGGATTGAGACCTACAAAAATAATTAAGTGACTGCTTGGAACCCCAGGCCTGTTCTTTTCCCAGCTGAATTTTAACCTTAAAGCCCATTCAAGCAAGGTTGGAGGAGGGCAACAGATGATTAGATAGATAGATAGATAGATAGATAGATAGATAGATAGATATCTGCAGTGTCTAGCTTCCCCATGCCAAGTTGACCATATTAGGGAATTCTGGGTGTTGCTGACCTCAACTAGGTTTTCCAGGTTCAAGTCCTGTTCAGTGCATATGTCAATGGGTGAACCTTGGGCATTATCCTCCTTGATTCAGGGAAAACAGTGGAAATAACAGCCAACTAAGAGGAAGAGATTTTACCCTCCCAAGGAACAGCTGGTTTTTAGATCCAGGCAAAATGGAACTTGGTCTGATTTCTCCATCTTTAGAGATGTGCAACACATGTGATGAGGGAGTGTTATTTTTAATAATGTGGAAGATAATCTGGAGTTCCTTTTAAACTAAAGCAACATTAATGTATGTTCATGCTCTCTCATACTCATAAAAATGAAGACTGTGTTGCAAGATCCCTGTGCATATGTATAACTAGAGCTCAGGAAAAAAAAAATGGAACCAAAGGCCCTTTCACATTCTACAATTTTAGCACTGGGGTTCTACTTCAACAGATGTTGCTGCATAGTATCAAATCCTGGGATTTGCAGTTTAGAGAGAATACTTAGAATTCTCTGCCACAGAACTCCAGTGCCTCACTAAACTACGAAGCCAGGATTCCATCGGATGGCACCGTGGAAGTTAAAGTGGAACCAAAGTGATATCGTTGTGTAATGTGAAAGGGTCCCAAAGCTCCCAAATCCCCTAGCTAGCATAATCTGTGGGACTTTGTGACCGAGCTCCCAGATTTTTCAAGGTTGGTGGGAAGGGGTGCTCAAGTTCTGGGTCTAGTAGCTTTACTGGAGGGACAGGAAAGGGAGTCTCCTCTCTGCCCTGTCAACTAGCAGCTCCGTCAAACTCAGAACTGCTGTAAGTTGGCAGGAGTGGATGCCAATGTTCAAGGTCTGATACTTTGGTTGGCCGGGTAGGAAAGGGAGTATTCCCCTCTCTCTCCCCAAGCCAGACTCTCCTCCTCCGCCATCTTTTCATCATTGGTGGCAGCATGGTGACTCAGATGGGCAGCACGGAGACAGCCGGGTGGCAAGATGAGTCTCCTGTCTGCTTGCGCACTGCCCATTCGAGCTGCCAGGCTGCTGCCAAAGAGCTGGAGGAAGAGGAGGAGGCCTCACAAGGAGGCCTCACCTCTGCCCTTCTCACCATCCCCAGATGCCACCCTCTTGTCTGCCCAGCTGCCTGGCTGCCTGCCCTTGAGAAAAAACACCCAGGTTCACCCTCCTGGAGTTAGGCAAAAGGTGACACCAACAATATTGATGCCACTGAGCTCTAGGTATCCACTCCCGACGATGCTACACTTTCCTGCAAAGAGAAAGTCACAAGTGAATCACTGGTCAATGTGGAAATCACTTTCTTATGATTTCTTAAGATCATGGGCCAGACTTATAGGTCAATGCTTTTATAAGATGTCTGGGCGTAGTGGTAGGCAAGCTTACATATTCTCCCCCCCCCCCCCTTTTTTTTTTTTTAAACCCTATGTTTTGCTATTCATGTATGCTCTGTAGGGGATTCCAGACCAATGAGTTTCTGAAGATTGGAAGCAACTGTAAACCCAGATTCCCTCAGCCATGTGCAAACAGCAATTTGTTTATCTTATTCATTTTCAACATTATTTGATGGCATTCATGTGCCACTTGTATGCTACTCAGTGACCCTCAAAGCAGCTACTTATAGCTCCCACCATTGCTTCAAGGAACCTAAGTCAATATAAAGTCAATTCGGCATGAGAGTATTGGTCAAATTGCAACTGACAAGACAATAGTTTATGAAGTCAATATACTCTGAGAGGCAGGTTAGGCCAAGCAAAACTGATTACCCCAAAGTCAGCCAGTGAGTTTCATAGCACTGTGGGGAATCTGAACCTGGATCTCTTTTGTATGTGCATGTTACATGTCTTCAGGTTACCCGTTGACTTATGGCAATCCTCTGTATTTCATAAGGATTTTCTATACAAGGAATCGTCAGAGGTGGTTTGCTATTGCCTCTCTTCAATACAGCCTACATCAACTGGTCTAATGTTGCAGTCTTCCTTCCAATACCAGGCAAGCCTGAGCCATCTTACTTCCAAGATCAGGTGGGATCTGTGCCTTCAGAGAATTTAGGCTGTTTTGTCTGGTCATAGTTTGGCACTAAACAACTACGTAACACTGGTTCACCCAAGTTAGTGGCACCTACAGTCAACGCTCCTGGCAAGGACTTCCAGGGATATTTCAACCCTTCAAAAACCATAGTCCACTCCCACCCCACCCTGCTCAATACAATTTTTATTTTATTTATCTCAATACCCATTGCTCATTGAGCACGTAATAATGAGATATGACTGCGCATATATCAACTGTTCCAGGGAAGCAGGCAATTCCTTTTAATTTATTGCAATAAATGGAGGAAAGATATAAACTATTTGACTCTGACCCCAATGGTCAGATCCCAGTCCAGAGTTCTCTTCTCATTTCTAGAAGCCCCCACAAGTCTTTGGATAGAACTTTTGGCTGGGGCAGTTGGAAGGCATGGGATTTACTGCCTTTTTAGCTCCAGGGATGGGATGAGGTGCTTGGAGAAGTTCTGCCTCCACTTTAGGCAGCAAAACATCTTAGCCCAGCCCTGGTTTGCATTAATGCCTGGCTTGGGTTAATCCCGTTTTCTTTCCAGGTCTATAACAGAAACAAATCCTATTTGAATTTTTTCTTCCTGAGATGGTCATCTCTCTCAAGGTAGAAGGGGCAGCTGTATGGAAATGCAATGGATGACAACAGTGTCACCAGAACCTGTTTAACTCAGGATGGATCCATGCCAGTCTCTTTTTGTGGGCAAAGTTCCTTTTCATCTGAGTCTGTCTGTAGATTTTACTCGCTCGCTTTTCTCCCCCTTCCCACATCTTTACCAATATATCTTATGAGGTGTTATTCACAGTTGGCTTGGGGGGAAGGAAGGGTTTGCTGCTGAGCTAGGTGGCTTACTCAATACCCCTCAGCCTGCAGGACGTAGACAGGCGAGGCAATGACGTTGCCGTCTCTCTTCTCCCCCTTTGCAGTTGTTCGTCCACCCTGGTCTGGGAACGTTGCCTTCAGTTGCTATGAAACATCTGGTTTGAGGGATCAAGGAGGCGCTGAGTCAGGCCTTGGAAGCGAGGAGACCATGGCCTGCCGGCCTACGGGAAATGATCCATGCTTGACAGATGAATGTGCGATGAAGGAAAGCAAGTTGAAGGAACTTGCGTGTAGATCTTATCCCTCCACACAGCATAGCATGGCTATGACCTGGGGCCCAAAAAGGGACTGACTCAATGGTTGACTCAAGGAGGCTTCTCTCAAGGGGGGGGGGCTGTAACTCAACGGCAAAGCATATGCTTGGCATCCAGAGGTCCCATGTTCCATCTCCATCTACTTTTGCACTTTGAACTCAGTTTGCAGCAAATGAATTAAGCTGAGGACAAAGAGAGAAAGTGAGAGGAGGAGAGAGAATCTGAAAAAAAATGAGATAGAGTGGATTAATCAGGACTGTCCCTTAGAAATTGGGTCTGTTGGAGGGTAGGTGAACATACTGGGATGGTACTCTCGGTGCCTGATATATCTTTGGGGAGGGAAGGCTTCACGACTGGGTGATATTTTTCATCCGCCTTACAGCGCTGTGTAAATTTACAGCGCTTTATAAATAAAAGTTAATAATAATAATAATACGTTACTCATGTGATCTGGCTGGTTGGACACATAGCAATGAGATAAGCATGTGTTTATCCACTGTTCCAAGGAAGAAGGCAAACCTTTTTATTTACCATAATGAATTACAATAAAGATATGAACTATTTAGCTCTGACCCCAGTCCAGGGTTCTCTTCTCATTTATAGAATCTTTGGCCGATGTGCAAGTGAGCCATCATGTCAATAAAAGCGCAGGGCACAAATAAGATGTGTACCCACAGTGCAATTATTTCTTCTGTAACAGGTAACCTAATAATAGACAGGAAGGGTACAGGGATGTAGTAGAACCCAGTTTCACATGGTCAGGATCCCAGGGCTTTCCGATTAACAGAGATAACAAACCTCCTCTGGCTCTCCAGTTTCTTCAGAGTTTAGTTGCAAGCCTTCCAACACAAGGTGGTGGGATGGATTTTCCTAATGACAATGCATTCTGAGCCATCCCTGTCAATGGGACAACACAGTATCTGTGGTTTGAGTTATGGAGTCTAGGAGATTAGAATTCAAATACCCAGTCAGCCGCTGAAACTCCGTAGATGATCTTGGACAAGTCATACTCTCTCAGCCTTAAGAGGAAGGAAATGACAACCCCCCTCTGAATACACATGCAAATCACTCCTGCATTCCCAGGCTCACACAGTATATATACACCTAATTTTCCAACCAAAGCATTCTCTGAAGATGCCAGCCACAGATGCTGATGAAACGTCAGAAAGAAACTCTGCTAGAAAATGGCCACATAGCCCGAAAAACCCACAAAAAACTATGGATGCCAGCCATAAAAGCCTTCGACTATACCCCTCTGAATAAATCTTGCCAAGAAAATGGCTTGATAGGATCACAGTAAGTTGGAGTCAACTTGAGTGTACATGGCAGTAGGAATTCCCATTAATATGCATGGAGGGAAAGCTTTCTCCTGAAGATCTAAATCCCTCCCCAGTTGCCCACATTTGACATATAAACAATACAAATAATTGAACAATGAATTCCATGGCTATTCCCGAGGATTATACTCTAAAACAACATGCACTCATATTAATCCTCCTATTCTAATTATGTAGCAAAACTGCACAATTCATGCATGGGACGTATTGGCAGACAGAAGATAACCCTCAGTTTTGGGAAAAGCCTCCCCCAAAACTATCGAAGGGAGGATCAAAGGGGGCAACCCTCTGCCATCAATCCCATAACAATTTAATAGCACAAAAACTGAGTAATTTAAAAAGAGAAAATTAATAACTGGGTGGGCTATTGAAGGACGGAGGGACCCATAGATATTTTCTAAATGTCTAGACAGAACCGTATCACTGTCTGGATAGGTCATTTCCTGGTCCGTCCTATTTAAAATAGCCTCAAGGAGAGCACTAAAATCTTCTCATAGACATCAACGAAGACTTTTATTTATTATTTTAAAAGAGAACATAGCAGCCATAACTCTTTGGAACTTCGTAGTAGATGCCGCAAAATGTGACAGTGTTTTTGGTTGCCATCCAAGTTGCAGCAGCTACTTCCAAGCTGAAACAGAAAAAGTGGAGTGTTCCTGGAACGGGGGGAAAAATGGGGGCTTGCCATGAGTTAGCAAGAAATTGTAGATGACTCCTCCAAGTTTGACAGTGTGGTTTTGGTTCTCATACAAATCCCAACATCCCAACAGCTAGTTTCGAACTGAAATCGTAAAGTGGGGGCTTCCTGGAAGCAAAAAAAAAAGGAGGTGGCCATAACTCAGTGAGAAAGCTTTCATTTTAAAGAAAAAAAAAAGCTAGAAACCAGGAGATTTGTAATTGGATTTGTGGATTTGTAATTGGTTGTCCGGCCAAACCCAAAGGGTGCTCAACAATGGCACCTTTTCATCCTGGAGAGAAGTGACCAGTGGGGTCCTACAGGGCTCTGTCCTGGGCCCAGTGCTATTCAACATCTTTATTAATGACCTGGAGGAAAAAATTGGGGGAATACTTATCAAATTTGCAGATGACACCAAAATTAGGAGGAGTAGCTAATACCCCTGAGGACAGGATCAAAATTCAAAGTAACCTTGATAGATTGGAAAGCTGGGCCAGAGCTAACAAAATGAATTTCAGCACAGAGAAATGTAAGATACTGCACTTAGGGTGGGAAAATGAAATGAACAGATATAGGATGGGGGACACCTGCCTGAATGAGAGTTTTACGTGTGAAAGGGATCTAGGAGTCTGAGTCGACCACAAGTTGAATATGAGTCAACAGTGTGATGCAGTAGCTAACAAGGCCGATGTGATTTTAGGCTGCATTAATAGAATTATAGTGTCTAGATCAAGGGAAGGAATAGTGCCAGTCTATTCTGCTCTGGTCAGGCCCCACCTGGAATACTGTGTCCAGTTCTGGGCACCACAATTCAAAAAGGACATTGAGAAACTGGAGCGTGTCCAAAGGAGGGCAACTAAAAAGGTGAAGGGTCTGGAAACCATGTCCTATGAGGAACGACTTAGGGAGCTGGGGATGTTTAGCCTGGAGAAGAGAAAGTTAAGGGGTGATATGATAGCCCTGTTTAAATACTTAAAGGGAGGAGGATGGAAGCTTCCCTGTGTGATAATGTCCTATATCTAGGGAAAGTTTTGGGACCAAAATTATGGATTTTGATATGACCCATGGATAAGTTGAGGATAAAACTTAGGAGCGTCTAACCGAAGATATAGAGGATGAAGCAAAGGAAAATAATGCCAAAGAACTTGCAAAATTCCAGCAGGCATAATTGTTTGTGCAAATATAAAGGCTGGATGGATGTGAAAATAGAGAGGGTTAAGTGATTCCAAGGCAGATGACACTCATGCCTTTTTAAAATGAGAGTTACAGTACAGTAACTGCATTGGATAAGTTGGCTCAGGCTTTCTTTTCGGTCAATTTTTGGACCTAAATTTCTAGACATATTCATGAGTATATACAGTATATAGATTAAAGATGTGGCTCAATATGACTAAGGCAACCCCTGGTTTATTTTTAAACCTATTTGATATGATAGTGTGGAGCTTAGGTCATATCATCAACACACCCTTCCAGTGAAGGAAATGCCCCTTGGGCATCAACTCTGATCCCAGCACTAGGGAGGAAGGGAAACTTTTTTGTGGCACCAAAAAGCTCCTCCCACATGGGTTATGCGTCTGCATTGTCCTTGGCTATTAATAGCCACGATTGACTGTGATGGAGTTTCTCTGGGTGTAGTCCAGCCACAGATTCCAGCACGGTGTGGGGGGTGGATTATCTACGGTTGAGGTTTAGGAGTTCCTGCAGCTGGTGCTGGTGCAGCTGGAATGGACCACTCTTGCAAGGGCTGGGAGGGAACTGAGGCAATGGAAAAGTGGCTCACAGAGGGAAAGTAGGTGACACCCTTAGAGAGGGTCCACCCAGCTGAGCTCAGCACCAATCTCACAGGAGAGGAAGGAGGAAAACACAGCAGAATGCTCTGTCCAGGAGCAGTCTAGGGACTGGTCCATTGCTTGGCAAAGCTATCTGTTTGGACTACAATACAGGGGATTTTAGGTGCTGTGAGCTAAATACAGTGATCCCTCCACCTTTGCTGGGGTTAGGAGCAAAGGACCTTGTGAATGTGGAAAAACCGCAAATCAAAGAACATTACTCTTTTTTCCTAACAGAACACCTCTCTAAGAATCTCCAGGTCCTCCAATGCAACTCTGTGGTCAACATCCACCAGACTTTGATAATAGAATCACGCTGGAGGACCTACAAATGCCCAGAGAAGTGTTGTCTCTAGGAGCTTCTATGTTCTCCAGCACAACTCTATGGCCAATTTCTGGCAGAGTTGCGCTGGATGACCTAGAGGTTCCTAGAGAGAACATATTAATCAAAACCACAAATAATCAAATCTGCAAAAGTCAAAGCCGCAAATGTGGACAGCTAAGTAACTTTTCCAAGCTGTCTGAATTTAGCCCAAGCTTCAGCCTCCTCATGGAGGGTATTTTGAGTCTTGACATGCTGTGGGAAGTAGAGGAGATTAGATAATGTCCACAAGTCACACATGGCTGGCAAACGTTAGTGAACCATGATGGCGTAAGTTAGATGTATACCACTGCAGCTCACTTTTATGGATGTTGTGTGGATGTTGGATGATGGTTTATGTCAGATGTATACAGCTGCAGCTCATTTTTAGGGATGTTGTATGGATGTTGGATGATGGCGTAAGTTAGATGTATACCACTGCAGCTCATTTTTATGGATGTTAGATAGGTCAACTGACCACACAATGGGAAAAATCCCTCTCCCCCCAAAAAATCTCATTGTATAAGCAGTGTGGTTCCTCCCTGCGCACATACAATGGCCATTGTGTTACTGGAGAGCAGTAGAGTGGAGATGTGCCCAGTTATCTGCTTGTAGTTGGATGCACTACAACATGTATCTGCAAAGACTTCTTGGGGTCCTTGAGAGATCCTTGAAGATGAAATCTTTCTTACAGTGCATCCAGCTACAGGAAAATAGCTGGATGTGTCCCTGCTCATCTCCCCAATGCAGAAATGGCTGTGTTGGATGCTGCTTACAAGCTGAATTGGAGTGGGTGAGGGACTAGCATGGGGATACATAGCTATGTGATCCATGTATATTTTCCGAGGTAGGATCTGGACCACATGATTTCATGTAATGTGTAAGGCAATCTGGATGCCCTCCCCTGCGCATATATCGCACTCTGAGCAAGAAGCACAAGCACACCCACCATTCTGCACACCAGCCACCAGCATGGCAAGCAAAGTCATGAGTTATTCCCACACATCTCCATGTGTGTGGGCAGGGCCGTGTTGGCAGTGGTGATGGTTATTTCCCAAAATGTGTCAAATGGCTTCAAGGCAGTCAGAAAATAAGGTGCTGTGAACCCCAGCCAACAGAGATGATTCAAACATGAAAATACACATATGGTACACAGCCCTTTCCGGATGGTGCTGCGTCAAACCACTTGTGGGGAGGCAGTATGTTGGTCTGCTTCTCCCCTTGTGAACAGCAACAGTCGCAATAATACAATCCCTCTGCACATTAAACAAAAATGAACATGGTAGGAAGATGTGGAGGTTGTTGGTTTTGATGTCATCATGGGTTTCAGGTTTAATCCAAACCTTAAAGGAGCTATCCACGGTATCAGATTTTGGGATGAGGCTGAACAGTTTGGGGGATTCTTCTTACATTTCTGATTAAAACCTGCCTCTTGCCCCCCACTCCCTGGTAGTAAATGTAAAATAGTAACAAAGTAATGTACCAACCATTTCCAGCATTTTTGTGACACCTAGAATTAGCTGCCTAAGGTAGACACCTCATACTGCCTCATAGCAAAGGAAAGGAAATGTCTCCAGTAGTCCTGGCTTCTGTCTGAATTCATCCTCCTGGACTTGACCGTTGCTGCATTATGCTATAGAAAAACATATCCTTCAACGCTGCACAGATGAAAAACAGGAAACACATTGCCAAGCAACATCAGAGTGTGGTCAAGATGGCAAAAATTATTAAGGAGGTTGCAACTGCTTGCTTTTTCCTCTCCCTTCTGCTGAGCTAACTGAGGGCAAACTACTTTTGCATTTTGAACTCAGTTTGCAGCACCTGAATTAATCTGGAGACAAAAGAGGGAAAGTGGAAGGAGGAGAGAGAATCTGGGACATTTTAGGAACAGCTGAAAGAGTGAGACAACAGAGGGATAATCGGGACTGTCCCTGCCAAACTGGAACAGTTGGAGAGCATGAGAACACATACGTACACATGCACGATGGTACTCTAAATACCTGATATATCTTTGGGGAGGGAAGGCTTCACTATTGGATGATATTTTTAATCCACCCTCTATATTACCCATGTGAGTAATGGGCACGTAGCAATGAGATAGGCATCCACATTTATTGACTGTTCCAGGGAAGCAGATAACTCCCTTTAATTTATTGTAATAAGTTACAATAAAGATAGAAGCTATTCATCTCTGACCCCAGTGGGCTGATCCCAGTCCAAGGTTCACTTCTCTTCTTTTGTATGTGTGCTTTCACAAGTCTTTAGGTAGAATCTTTGGCTAATGTACAATGGTGACTTCATGCCAATAACAGTGAAGAGCACAAATGAGATATATATGCAAAGTACAATGATTTTCCTGGCAATAGGCAACCTAAGACCCATTAGGTTGACAAAAGACTGATGCGTGAAATCTGTTGGGTCTGGCTTGTATATATGGATCAGCTCAACTGCCTACCTTTTTTATAGATGTGAACTGTTTTACTGGAATTCATTATATAACCATGTTGTTACAGTGCTATGCTGTACACAATGGTTGTATAGGATTCTGGCATTTACTATTCACACAATTTACCACTGAATTGTGTTCTCTCCCAAATCACAATTAGTCTTGTGAAAAAGGTCCCTGGATCAGCATTTCAGGCAGAGGTCTTTCCTATCAAATGCTGAGGTCTGATCCTTTAAATATGGGCATGTTAGTGGCTGAAGCTCATCACTAAAAACCCTGTGGAATGAAGGCAATTTAAATATCTTAAAATATACACGCTGCAACGCAAGCAGAAACTTAACACCAATGCTTGGTTTGGTGACACACCACAAATCCATGCTTTAATTCTAAATCAGATTGCAGACACACAGACACATGTAGATCCAGTCTGTTCTTGGAAGGTAACCAGGGTCAGTTCTGGTTAGTATTTGGATGGGAGACTACCAGATGCTGTAGCCTATATTTCAGATAAAGGAATTGGCAAGATCACCTTTGTCGTCCTTGACTAAGAATCACCTGTGAAATTCATGGGATTGCCATAAGTCGACAAGTGGACTTGAAGGCACATGCGCACACAATGTATGGGTATACAGATGAAAAGAGAAGAAATGGTGTGGTAGCTCCTGCTTTCTAAAATGGCATTTGGTGCCATCTTCTGGCTAAAGATTGAAAAGCCTTCTAAATAACCGGATAAGGCCTGAGGTTTATTTTGGAAAGAGATGGGGTGCTTTGTATTTTCAAAATGGAGACTCATTCCTGCTCCCAACAAGTTTAGAGTGCATCTTCTAACATTTTTGTAAACTAAATCCAGGACACATGTGGCCAAGCAACATCAGAGTGTGGTCAAGATGGCAAAGGTTATTCATAAGAGCACACAAGCTAGTGGAGCTGCGGCATCTTGCTTTTGCCTGAGCCTATAAGAAAGGGCAAGATTCTGCCCCTTTTCTCTCCTCTTCCCCCGCCCCATCCTGGTGAATTGAGCATGACTACTTTTGCAGTTTGAACTCAGTTTGTAGCAAATTAAATAAGCTAAGGACAAAGAGGGAAAGTGAGAGGACAAGAGAGAAACCGGGACATTTTAAGAGCAGCTGAAAAAGCAGGATGACAGAAGATGAATGGGGATGAACCTTGCCAAATCAGGCCAGTTGCAAGGTATGCTTAGGGGCTACTCCAGTTGACCCTCTAATTTCACCACATCACCTGATGAAATCTCTTTGCATGTCTGTGGATTATTCCTCTTCGTTGCATCTCAAAACAACATGCAGATTATGGCCCAGTACAGACCACGGAAAAGGGGCGGTCCACAGCCTCACAGGCAGCGCAGATGCCCCAATCCGGCGCTTTTCCAGGCCACAGAGCAGCAGCAAAATGCTGCTTCTCCGTGGCTTGGAAAGAGGTGTCCATGGGGCTTCATGCTGCCGGACACCCCAACAGGCATGGTGAACAGGAGAAAGGGGCCACCTGGCCCCTTTCTCCTTTGCATGGCTCACGCAGCCATGTAAAGGTTGCGCCAGCCATGCGCACATGCAAAAGGAACTCCATTTTGGAGCTCCTTTCCGCAACACTGAAAGGGCTCCCCAAATGCCCTGCAGCATTGCAGTGACGTCAGGCGTGTGCCAGTCCGTTTGGATGTGGCGTGCGGCTGACAACATCAGTATGCCGCGTGTATGGACGGCACACTTCCAAAATGACGCCGTCCATACAAACTAGGGCTGGGGAGCATGCAGTTGCTGCGCGCTCCCCATCCCTAGTTTTGGCCCTAGGATGTTGCTTCCGCGCCATCTGTATCAGGCCTATATGAGCAAATTTCACCTTCTCCACACACAGTCCTTTCCATCCCTCCCCTCACTGCCTGGATTTGGTAATACCCAACAGTGTAGCACTGCGGAGCAATTGAGAGTACATAAACACATACTCAAAATTTTCCTTCTCAAATTTCTATCATTGCTGTTGAGCATTTAGAAATGCAGTTTAGGTATCCAAAGAAAAGGAGATGGTAGAATCCTGAAAATCACTAACACTTGCATTCACATAAATTTTATATGTTGCAGGTTTCACCCTTGGTGCATCTACAGCTTTGTGTTAAAATTCATAATCAACTTTGCCACATATACTAACACTATACAGTTAATGAATGCTTCATGAGTGAAAAGCCAGTTTAATAATCATGGCTTTTGAAAATACCGTGAGCCCTCCATATCAGCAAAAGTTTGGTTCTGGGGAGTGTGTGGATGCTAAAAAATGGAGACAGTTGTGTGTCAGCATTTGGGTGTTCTTATCATCATTGAATAATATGAGGCATAGTGATCTGCAAGCATAACATATTGCAAGAAATTTCAGGCATTTCTTCACAGGTTTGCAAAGAAATCATGGCACACTACACTTTATTAACAGTTCGTATCATTGCACCAGGGTGATATACACAATATGCATGTACTGCCAAGGGAAATACTGTACTTTAACTCTTATTTAAAAATGAACCATCCCCTGGTGAAAGGCAAGAATATATTCTGTCTTGGAAACACTGATCCCCTTCGACTCTCTCATCTATTCAGTCTTTAGTGTGAGCGCAAACAGTTATGCCTGCTGGGATTTTGTAAGTTCTTTGGCATTGTTTTCCTTTGCTTCATCCTTTATATCCTTTGCTACATGTCCCTATGTCCGTGAGCAGTGTGAATAACCAATGCAAATGGATCCGGTATTAAACTCTACATGCTTTGAATGCAATTTGAATGCATTCACATTGTCGACTCCATGTTTATTCCAACGCCGACATGTGTGAGCAACAGAACTTGCAGAGAAACAGTTCCATAGTGTGGATAACAAACTTGGAATATAAGAGTGAGGTTATTGCATCGTTCGGTTAAAAAAAAGATGTCTGAATGACTCCAGAGTCCAGGAATATCATAAGGGTAAATGGCCCCCCATCTCTCCCACTGGAGGTCAGGAAAGAAAGGTGTGTGCATTATCAAAGCCAGACAGCAGAGGGAGAAATATCTTCTCATGTGAAGTCATCAAAGCAGCCCCTGATAGTGCCCCTTCTCTCTTATGCACACATACACACACAGAGAGAGCCTGCATACACTGTACATGTACAAATAGTTCTGTTTGCTCACGTCCCCAGTCTTGACCTATTGGGTCTTCTTCGCACCTGAGACCAGGATTGGCTTCCTTTCCAGGACTTCACTGCATTACTGCTTGCAGCCCACTCAGTCTGACCCAAACATGGGCCTCTCTTCCCTTGCCCAGTTCTGCCGTCATTGCGGCTACTACTCCAGCAAAGGGTTAACATATTCCAGACAGAACACAGAGGTCAGCCTCTTTGATCTGCCATGACCTAGTGACCTGTGACCTCCGCCTTCATGGCTGGTCGGTGGTGGCGGAGAACCAGAGAGCAGCTGGGGCATTCGATCCTGGAAGGCTGGGATGGGAACACCCTCCCACTGTTTGCAGGCAGTGAGACAAGCAGCACACTCACACTGTTGTAGTTTTGAGAGCAGGTTAAGGAGAGCACAGGGGCCAGGACTTGACACAGTTTCTTGGACACAACCAAGCCAACACCAGCTGACTTTCCCCGGCATTTATGGTGCAAGGAGAGGACCTTCTGAAGCTTAAAGATTTGCAAATCAGCAAACATTTCCCTACCTTATCCCCAAACATACTTGCTCAGACATTTGGGGTTTGGGTGGATAATGCCATTATGCAATATAATCACTAGGTGGCACTAGACTTAGAGAACATATCAATCAAATCCGTGAATAATCAAATCTGTTAATAATCAAAGCCGCAAATGTGGAGGAATGACTGCAGTTCTCAAAGAAGGAGCCACATTAGTTTTTGGTAGCATAGAAAGGAGGAAGGGAAAAAGAAATGTGGCAGCACCTTGAAGAGTCTTTGCATCGTGTAAATGGGACAAGAGCCCATGTCATGGGTTTTGTTCCCATCTCCTGTTCTTGAGCAAGAAAGGGAGTCCCCCAAAGACTATCTAGCTGCTACCACCCACTAATTTATCCCATGCAGCTCAGTAAAAAGTGTATCAGAGTAGAGTCAGGAATTTTCCAGGGCTGATCTTTTCTTGTTTCTTCCATGTTAGTATGTTTACTTAAGTCAAAGGAAGGCAATATGTTGATTATTGGGGTCTGAAACCAGCCATGGCCAACGGATGCATGCTGATGATGGGTGTAGAAAGGGCCTAGCATGTACCTCATCCTCTTTTCCTATCATATTCTTCCATTATGTATCCAGTGTCCTTTGCCTGCAAAGAGGCCTGTGACCTCACTGGAATGGAGACATATTGGATTGCAAAAGAGGGGTCCCTGTTGAGATGCAAATGGACTTTAAATTACCTGGACTTTGAAAATCTCCCAGAGGAGAAGGAGCCTGCCTGCAAAAGATATCCTCCCCAGCATACCATCTTTACTAAGGACTAACATGCAGGCATCGTACTAACATCTCCAATTATTTTTTTCATCCTGTTTGGTTTGTAACATCTTGCCTGTAGAAGAAGCCCATGGAGCTCCAAAAGCTTGCAGCAAGTATACAGTATTATGCATTTCGGTTGGCCAATAAAAGGTATCACTGATGAATTTTTGTCTGTATTTGTTAAATGGCCAACACAGCTATCCCTGAATGTTTTCCCCTAAGTAGAGCTATATCACCAAATTTGAGTGAAAGTAAATTATAAAAATTGTTGGGGAGTTTGATTTAGTTTTGGCTAGTGAAATGGGGTCTAACGTTTTAAATAAGGATGAATAAAAGCCAGTGTTTGGGAGTAACTTTAGTTTGATGAAGTTCTCTCTCCAAACATCATCTGGAAAAAGATATTTCACAGTACACAGTTACAGCAGTGCAATTCCACCTTAACCTCCAACGGGAATCCTGGGATTTGTAGTTTAATGATGGACATTTAGAATTCTCAGCCAGAGAGCTATAGTCCTCCCCATGCTACAAACCCCAGCATTTCATAGGATCCAGTTAAAATGGCCAATGAAATGGAATCATAGTGTCATGGCCTCCAACTGTCCTGATTTGACAAGAGCGATCCTGATTCATCATCATCTGACACCCTGCTTTTTTCAGTTGGTTTAAAATATCTCTCCTCCTCCTACTTACACAAAACACGTACAGCACAGGCCAGTTTACATGTCTCTTCTGTGGCCGTAAAGGTAACCTAAAACTCTTCCCCGGAGACACTACTCTTCTGTGGGCATGGTGAATATGACACACAGAAACATTTAAATGTAGAGTTACCCAACTTGTTTTGTGTGTCTGTGTTTAGATATCAGCACATGCGTGAGCTTGCCGGTGTGTATGTGCATCTCCCTGCTGGAGGGAGTGTGACCTGCACTTTGGGCATTCATTATTTAAGCTCCCCAGATTGCAATAGCTGTAGCTGATTTTTACTACTGCATGACCAGTCCTCCACTTGGCTGAAGGCATAACCACAGTTCCACTACTTCCCAGTAAGGACCAGCATAAGAAAGTGTACATTTATATTTGTAATGAGGCTGAAATGTCAAAATAGGGAATTTTCTGCAAAGAATCTCTCCTTATACTGGAAATAAGGGTGGCAGAAAACCACACCCTTATACTTTGCATTAGTCAATCACAAAAACAACCACCATCAGGCAGGGGTATGAGTCATGTTCCTCTCCCAATGTTGCTGAATTGTAACTCCCAGTATTCCTCACTATTGGTTGTGTTGGATAGGGGCAATGGGAGCTATAGTCCTGTGACATGTGGGCAGCATACTGTTCAGCTCTGTCACAAAATTATGAGAAAGAATCTGATGGATGTGGCCAAAAGTCTACTAGTCTAGTATCCTCTAGCCAGAGGTTCTAGGAAGCTCCAAGGTCCATCTGAGTGGGATTATGATATCCATCATTCCAGCCAGCATAGCCTTTGGTGATACTGGTTGGTTATGGTAGTACAGTGGACCCTTGGTATCCGCTGTAGTTTGGTTCCAGGACCTCCTGTGGATACCAAAATCTGTGGATGCACAACTCCTATTATATACAATGGGGTATTAAAATAAGGGTGTCCCTTATATAAAATGACAAAACCAAGGTTTGCTTATTGGAGAATATATATATATATATATATATATATATATATATATATATATAATTTCAAGCAGTGGATTTTTGAATCCATGGATAAAAAATCTGTGGATATCGAGGTCCTACTGTAGTTATGCC
>NC_056530.1:19067328-19077108 GCF_019175285.1 Sceloporus undulatus
CAAAGCTTGGAAAGAGTGCTTTTGCAGGGACTACAGCTTCCAGAATCCTCTAGTCTACATATTCTAGTCTAGGGTAATCTGGGAGTTGTAGTCCAATAAGGGGGCTTTTCCATGGTGTATTTAGATTCCAACATGCCCAGCGACCACTACCCTAAGAAAGGCTGCATTACTGCAAAAACTCTCCCACCCGGTTCGACCCACTGCAAATCATATTCAAAGTAGGATGCAGCTACATGGAGACAAAATGAGGACACAGCAGTCTCCAGATAAGAATTCTTCCCCACTCCCCGAAAACACCCTTCACTCCCCAAATTTCTATCATTGCGATAACTTCAAACTTCAGTTGAGCATTTAGAAACAGAGTGTAGGCATTCAGAGCAAAAGGGCAGGCAAAGTGACCCAGCAAAGGCAGAGTGAATGGAAATAGAAAAGCTGTAGGTGGGAATGGATTTTCAGTGTCTCCCTTTCTGCAATGCTAGAAAATTGGGAAGTGAAGGAAAATTTCATTGGGGAGCAATGCCCTCCTTTTGACTGCTTGTAGCTGCACCCCAATTCAGAGCCTGGATTTTGCACTCCAGTTCACCCATTTGTCATCTGCATCTCCATTTATCCTGTGCATTGTATAAGTTCAGGACTGAACCAACTGCAAGGACTATAGGGTTACTGATGAATGCTGTGGCTTAACACACTCTTCTGGAGTGGGCTTAGCCAGGTAGGAAGCCTCTGGTTTCTGCCTCAGTTGAGGTGAGAAGAAGAGCTGCATCACCTCCTGCATTCTCTCTCCTTTTCTTCACTTTGGCCAAAGCCAGTGTCAGTTTTTGCAGGAGGGCGTCAACTGCAAACGGCAGCATGAAGTGTCCTTGGGTGACCTTCTCTGCTATGCTTTGAAGAGCAAACTCAGCTTAGCAGCATTCTCTGCCTCTCATGTGGAAACTAAGCTGGATGGGAGATGCAAGCAAATGGAAAAGCAGGGCCTGGTTTGAGCTGGGTTTCGTGCCTCTGGAATCTCAGCTTGGAAACATTCTGTTTTCGACTTATAAAGCCTAGAATCTCCTAGTCGACATGGCCATGGTCATTTGGGGAAGGAGTATAGTTCAGTGGCAAAAGCACATGCTTTGCCTGCAAAAGATCTCATGTTCAGTCCTTGTGTAATAGTGTTCCCAGAATGAAAACTGGAGAACACTCCTATACCTGTAATGGTTGTATGAAAGAGGGAATTTCAGCAGGTGTTGGTTGCTACTCGGTTGGGTGACAAGCAACGCCTGCTGAAATTCTCTCTTCTATATGACTAATAAAGGTACAGGAGCCCACTTCGGTTTCCACTCTGGCAACCCTAGTAACATACCCTCCAACATTTCGCAGAGCAATACTATGAACACTATAATGAATACCCATGGCTTCCTCTGATGGAATACTTGGATTTGCACTTTGCTAAGACAGTAGATCTCTCTGCCTGAGATGTCTAAGAATTCCCTCCTGAAACTTCAGATCCCATGTGCATGTGCACACGCTTTCAAGTTGCCTGTCAACTTAGGCAATCCCATTAATTTCATGTTTCAATTTCATTTTGTGCCAAAATGCTCCCAGATGACTTTTAGGGGATGTGGAGAATATTTCCACCATGTTTGGAAGTCCCCTGCCCCCAATAGCCTGCAACTGAGGCAGCAGGAGAGGAAGGGAAGGGAGACCACCAATGCCATCCACTATCCCTTTCCGGATCTGGCTGGGCAGTTTGGTTCTTTATGACAGAGTGGCTCCGCGCTGCCCTTGGGAGCACTGGATCAGGCCTGCGGCAACTGCATACCACAAGCCTGATCCGGTGTTTTGCCAGCCCAAAAGGGGATGGAAAAATGCCACTCTTTCTGACAGTGATGGCAAACCTCCCTTGCCGTGGCAGTAGTGGCTTTTCGACGATTCCTCAGCACAGCTTGTCTAAACCCTGCACCAAGGAAGGGGCATGATGTCACACGTTGTCTGGTTGGGCGTGCGCCATGATGCCAGCGTCGGGGCAGTGACAGGGCATGCGGCGTGCAGACACCACACCCCTACTCTGCCCTGAGGCTGGCATGAAACACCAATCTGTTTAGCCCTTAGTCTCAAAGGTGCTGCAAATTCTCTCTCCATACTAATTCTGCAGACTAACATGGCTATATCTTTGAATTCCATTAATATGGCACGAGAAAGCGAAGTCACCAAGGATGGGTGGATGGATAGATAGATAGATAGATAGATAGATAGATAGATAGATAGATAGACAGGTTTCCTAGCCACCAAGGTTGATTGCCTGCATTCCTTTGAAATCCAAAATGAGCCAATCGGAGCGGCGCTTTCTGAGTGTGGGTGGGGACAACGGTTGTCTGGCTCCGTGTCCTTGGCTCACCCCTCCCCTGAGCTGAGCAGCGGGAGGGGCTCAGGACTGGGAGATTCCTAAGAAGCTTCCAGATGGAACTAAGCAGAGAGATGCAGAGGGAGGGAGGAGGAGGAAAGCAGGAGACAGGGATGCTGCTGCACTTGCAAACCTTGTACAGAGTCACTGGTATACAGAGAGCATTCAGCTCCTCATGCACTCATGCACACACCTGCCAGGACTTCTCAACAGCCTGCAAAGGGGCGAAACTCCCCTGGGCGAAGGCTGACTGCTTGCAAATGGCTTCAGAGGACACTCTTCTGCACAGGGAGAGTGTTCGCTTTCTTAAAATGGATCTTGTGCAGCGGGCTGGATCAGCTGTCACACAATGGATTTCACAGCGAACTTGCCATGAAGTCAGATTACAGCAGCGGTTCTCAAACTTTTTATTCTTGTAACCTCCTTAACATCTACATCTGGATGTGACGCCCCCGCCTTGGCTCTGCGCATAGGAATAAAAATATTTTATTTGTTTAATGTGCGTATTTTTGTTCACGCATTCACGTACATTCGTATTTTAACATCTTATAAGGAAATAGCAGTCCTCCTCCTCTCTCAAATAAGGTCCCCAGGTGCCCTCTTTTGCCTTTCTCTTCCCCTCCAGGACAGAAAATGTTTGGGAAGAGGAGAAGAAGGAGATGGAGAAGAAAGAGGAAAAGGAAAAAGAGGGATTGTGGCCTCCAAGTCTCAGTCTCCCCTTAAGCAACTCAAGCTGATTGTCAGCCTGACATAATATTCCTAGTAAAAAGATAGTGGTCATACTTCTTATCTGGGATAGAAAAACTTGAGTCTTCCAAATGTTTGAGATTACAACTCCCATCATTCCTGATCATTATCCATAACTGACTTAGGTTTCAGTCTTGCCCCACAGGTTGAGATCTGGATTAGGGTAATAAAGTTTGGCCTTGCATTTAGGTCAGCTCTTTGCAAGTCTGGTTCTGTTTTGTAGAGGAATATAGGAAAGCTTCAATCTGGGGCATCCCCTCTAACTGTCTCAATTGGCAGAGAGAATCATGGTTACGTCTTTGCCATCCTACTTTTTCAGTTCCTTTTTAAAAGTCCCAGTTTTTCTCTCTTCCTCCCACTTGTCCTTTTGTCTTCAGCTTACTTCAGTTGCACACTGAGTTCAAAATGCAACAATAGTTCACACTCAATGCAGTTGGGGAGAGGAGAGGAAGGGGCAGAAGGGGTAGGATTGTTATTGATCATTGTTGCACCATTACCATTCTTATTTATTTATTAAACACTTGAGATCTTAATAATATAGCCCTTCCTGAAAGGGTTGTTGTAAAGATTACTGCAATAACATATGTGGAAATCTTTCAGCGCTTTGAAATATGTATGATTGATGTGAACTATTATTATTTTATGAGTCTTAACAGATGGCTGTCCTTAACCAGGCATTAATAACCCATCTGTCCTCTAAAGCAACAATCCTCAACTCTTAAGGTCTGGAATCCATCTTTAGCCTCAACTGAATTTTTTTTTATCATGTGTTCATTTTCTTCTTTTCCCCCATATTTTTTGCATCTTCCATAGCTCAAATATATCATACCATTTCTGTGATCCCCCTTTTAAAAAAGCAAGAGTGTGTAAAAGTAAGGTCCAAAACTCACTGCCAGGGCAGTTAAAGCAGTCTCAAACTGGATTGTTTCTGCAATGTGTTTTGGATTTAAAGACAGAGAGAGAGATCCGATTGAGGTCCTAACATTTCCAGCTAAAAGTCCCCTTGCAGCTGATATTTGCAACCTAAGCATCCTATCTGCTGTCGCTGAAATAAGTGGAAAGAGAGAGGTCACTTGTACAAATAAAACCATCCACCATTTCTTAACTTTTTGTGTCCTCTATACTAACCATATTTAAAAGGTGTTCCAAATTTCTCACCTGAGATGAGACGCGTCATAAAATCTCCAAGTCTGTATGACTACATCACAAAATCCCTCTAAGGTTCTTATGCAGGACAAGACAGATAGAAGCGTTTTTGTTTGTTAGGGTTTTTTTTTTCAGGCCATTTATATCCTAAACGGAGGGGGAAAAGCTTAAGGCAGTTTACAATAATTAAAACATTAAATCACACTGTGGGTGATGTTCACAGTTATTCCAAGCTTTGGGGCAAGAACAGAATGAAAAGTGATAGTGAGGAGGCAGGTAAGAAAGTTGGCCAGAAAAGACTGGGAGGGGGATGCGTCTGTTACCCTCCAGCCCCAGCAACCAACACCAGAGGCCCTTTCACACTATCCAGTTATAGCACAATGATCGCACTTTAACTGCCATGATCCCAACAGCAATAGCAATGGTTAGTACATTTCTACACCGCTTATCAGTGAACTAACCAGTAGTTTACAATCTGTAAGCCAATTGCCCCCAACAAGCTGGATATTAATTTTACCGACCTCCGAAATGGTGGAAGGCTGAGTCAACCTTGGAGCCTTGCAAGATCAAACTCACAACCTTGTGGCTGCAAAACCAGCATTTAACCACTGCACCACCACAGCATCCTATGAAATTCTGAGATTTGTAGTTTGGTGAGACACTGGAGCTCTCTCACTGAGAATTCGGTGTACAAACTCCCTAAAATGCCCATCCCAGGACTCCATATCCTCAGTTTTTTCACAGACGAAAACTGAGTTGCATGTGGCTGAACTACGAGTGAATGTGGTCAAAAGTATTTTTGAGGAAGAACACAGAAACTGAGAAAAAACAGCAGTTTGATTTTGCCTGAGTCTTCTGGGATTAGGGCAAAATTCCCCACGTTCTCCTCTGGATGAGTTAATTCAGAGCAAACTGTGTCTGCAATTTGAATGCAGGTTGCAGCAACCGAAGTGAGTTGTAAGTTGAGGACAAAGGGAGAAGAGGGAGGAGGAAGGAGAAACTGGGACATTTTAAAAGCACCTGAAAAAAAAAATTGGAGCACAAAGAATTCATCAGGTCTCTCCCCACCAAACATAGAGCCCATACAGACAGGCCAAAATAAAGCTGCTTCAGGTCACTTTGGAGGTATGCCGTTTAAGTGATACATGCATCCTAAGAGGTCAGAAGCTGTGCCAAAGCCATGCTCCTGTCCTAAGGATGGGAACACAGCTTTGGTGCAGCTTCTGGCCTCTTAAGATGCATGTGTCATTTAAAGAGCATGCCTACAAAGTGACCAGAAGCAGCTTTATTTTGGCCTGTCTTTTATTGGCCCTTAGACAGTTGGAGGGTATAAGATTCCAAAGGATTTGCCATAGCCAGGCATGGGGATGATGTAGACCCCACAGTTTGAAAGGCACTCAATTGTAGGAAGCCTCTCTGGAGCTTATTGGAAATTAAAACATAGCTGGACTCAACACCTAGCTTTGCTAGCTTTAGGTGCCATTCGCACTTAGTTTTTTGTCCTGAGGAAATCCAGATCTCTGCAGTGACACAATACCAAATCGATATTCCCACTACGGTTTACATGTCCAAATCTCTCCATGGCATTTAAACCTTGGTCGATATTCACACATGCACCAGATGGATTCAGAATGGAGGCACCTCCATTTCTGGAAATGATCCTGCGCAATTTGGATTGATTCAGTAGCATACTCACACTACCGAAGATCCGGATCGCTCCTGACCTTTACAAAAGTTGTGGTAAGGGACCTAGTGTTGAATACACTGGGTTAAGTGGGTTTCTCCATGCCCCTCCCCAATAGTGCTGGGTGCATTTGGGGCCAGTGTGAATATCACAGAAATAACTCAGTTTCACACTGGTTTATTTCCCTAGTGTGAATGGGGCCCCTAAATATTTTTAAACAGAGGGAGGCTTAGGGCAGGTAACAGCAGTGGGTCATTTGGGAGCCCAGGGACCCTGACAGTTGTCCAAAGGAAGTCAAGCATTGGCTGACACTTCCAAATACACATCTGCAAACTGAAAATCCCAGGATACCATAGAATGAAACAAAGACCATTAAAAAGTGGCATCATAGTGCTTTAATTGTCTAGTGTGAAAGGGCCTCAGGGCATCAGGCAGAGTTTCAATAATTCACTATAATATAGTGTTCTGGTGCAATGGAGGCAGAAGCATTCAGAAAGAGGGCCAGGGAGGTTGCTGGGTCACTGTTGGCAGATGCCAGGCGCTCCCATCACTGCCCTAGGCCAGTTTCTCTCAAACGGGTTCATCTCCATGGCCACACAGAGCATAGCGGCTGGCCACACACAGTGCCAGCGTAGAAGCCAAAGAGTCCCACTGGTGGCCACGGCAAACATTCTGGGTGGCCACAGTCTGAGAAATTGCACCTTCTGCCTACTAGAAAGATCTTGCTTGGCATCTCCAGAGATCTGGCGCCCTCAAGAAGAGGGGAAAGGCCCTGTGTTCTAATCCACTTCCGTGTTCTACTTGAGGAATAAGCCAGAGGAGAACCAGGGCTGGGCTTTCCACATCTCTGCTCTCAACTACCCAAGCTCCTCCCCGCCTTTGCTGTCGCTCCCAGCTGCAGCAGCCAAGCAAAGGCGGCAGAGAAGTGGGGGAGATGGAATTTTTTCCTCTGGCTGCCAGCCAAAGGCTCAGCCTGACTGCCAGGCCAGCAAGCAACTGGGGGAGGGAAGGAGAAAGGGAGGGAAGGAGGGAGCTAGGCAAGGAGAGTCTCTCTCTTTTCTCTCTCTGCAACCAGCCGCACAAGTGCATGCAGGAAGAAATGTGCACGCACACACACACAGGCAGCAGTATGCCTACAGGCGCACATGCAATCCAGCTCTCACAGTCATAGGTGCCCTCCTATATGTCTGACCAAGGGACCACGCTGGCAGTAAAGGAATAATATGGAAGAAGGCACGCCACTACTAGCCATCTATGCGCTAGTGCGGGGTGTATGTAAAACCAGTAGAACTGACAGTGTCCCAATGCAGAGGAGGAGATGCATGAAAGTCAGGGGGTGAAAATGGGAACCTGACTCCCCCTCAGCAACCATAATAGGTAGGATTGCCAGTTTAGGTTCATTACAGGCTCTGAGGTTTCCAGGCCCAAACCTGAGACATAGGGATGGCCTCTGGCCATGTCATTAAATGCTATGCATCAAGTGCCAACCCCAGTTGCTCCCGAGGTGTCATTCAAAAACACACACGCAAGTAAGCATGCATGTTTGCACACAGAACATATTTTCCTGTTTGGAAATTAAGATAGTTAAAGGGAGTATTCACTAACCAAGGTGAAAGGCAAGAATTATTCCTTCTCGCTTAGGGAGATAAGAAACTTTTGATCTAGTCTTCTTTCTTCCACCCAAAAGGTGGATGTTTTGTTACTCTCCTTCTCCAGTCCTTCCACAATTTAGAATCATAGAGTTGGAAGATACCTGAAGGGCCATTAATTCCACCTCCCTGCAATGCAGAAACACACAATCAGAGAACCCCCAACAGATGTCTTTCCCCGTCTTGTCTTTCTCCACGTGCTCCAAATATCTAAGGTTTTATCTCTTTTTTCTTAAAAACAAACAAACAGAAAAACAGAAACCTGGAATAAAAATCGTAGCCGTGTCCTTGTTGAGGCTCATCGTAAGTTAGACCACTACAGTCCAGTTTTGGGTCTGGGCACATCGGTCAACGTGAAAACCAATGTGGTTGTTCATGCACTAAAGGGCAGCGTTTCTTAATCACGAAATTCACTTTCACTCCAAAGCATTAACATTTCTGGATTCTTGGCTGCTTCCGGGTTTTATTAGGAACAAACGGAACGCACAATCCACTCAGTCGTAAAGGCTATTGTGACATTTCCCCCTTGGGAACAGAAATAGCTTTCCAGACTGGCACCAGCCACGTGGCCTCAATCAGCTTTGCAGGTTAGTGGTTCATGAGACTGGGACTAGATCCAGAGCTAGTGAGATAAGGAGGACGCCATTTAAATAAGACTTCTACTTTAGGTTCAGGATGCAAGGAACCCATCCCACTACCAAAGACCAATAGTCTTAGAAGCTTATCGCACACATTGTTTTCCCCGTTATGGGCACTGGAAGGGGACGTCGGGGCTGTGCGCAACCGGGAAAAAACAAATTTTATCACACAGCAAATCATCCTCAAAATGGCCACGTTCCTTCCCCCGGCACCAAGTCGTCCCCATTCAGTGCTAAGGAGCATCATTTTGGTTGACTGGAAGACTTCCGACCTGAACACATCTAAAGAACTGTAGTCCAAAACAGCAACTTTCCCAAGCACCGCACAGCAGCTCTTCTTAGAAAAGAAAGGCAAGGAACCATGCCTAAATTGTAAACCAAGACCGGGTGAAGAAGGAAGAAGCTACCCTGAATACCATTTTGGGAGAAAAGCGGGATATAAATTGGATATAAATCCAATGAATAAATAAAGAAAGGTAAAACTTGTGGATCTATTAGAAGCTTCTTTAGATACATCCATGGCCTTCTCCATCACCTTAACTCTCACAATTTGGCAGACACAGTCTGGATTAACCCTCCATCATTTGATTTTCCAGCTGCTATTAAAATGCCCCAGGAAAAATCTTAATTGCAATTTGATAGTAATTGCATGATTTTTATGGGATAAACCCCGTTTAAACGTCCAGTTTTCTTCTCTGTGATAAAGTCCATCGAAAGGTTTTTAGCAAGGCCTTATTTAGAACCAGCCATAACTTGAAGCCAACACATCCCCAGTTACCCATAGTAGCTGCCATTACATATGTTTGGCCTGTCTCCGCTGAACTGCCAGAGACTGAACTTAACATATCTCCCAAGGGCAGTAATTTTAGGTGGACTCCCACCTGCAGTTGTGTCCTATTATGAAACACTAAATGCCGTGCTAGTATGTGTTTTGTTAAAAATTGCTCCAATTAGCCAGTGGCACTCACTTGCCAGCTTTTTGTTTTTAAACAGCTCCTTTTCTTGTCGCTTTAACAGCAGGCAAACATAGCAAAAATTGATGCAGAAAGCATTTTGCGTCATCATCGTGGTGGGAAAAGGTCTGCCTAATAACTGTATGGATATTAAATCCAATAACATCCAAATAATGATGGCTTTATTGGGACAACCAAAATGCAGCATTACATGTTACAAGCTTTCCAAGTCACACTGGTTTCTTCATCAAACAAACAGGAGAAAGAAACGGAAGATGTTGATTTTAGGCCTGCATTTTTCCATATCTGGTCTTAGTTCAGATGTTAGGGAGGGCTATCTGGTCTATGCTGTTAAATTCTGATTTTATTGTTTTTGCTTAATGTTTTTACTGAAGGGAGAGGGTTAAGAAAGGGGAATGGTTCTTCTTCTTAATTGCAAACTTTTAATTCTGGGTTGTTTTATTGTTTACTTCTGTTATAATCTGCCTTGATTCCTTCGGGAAAAGGTTGAATATAAATAAATGTATTATTATTATTATTATTATTATTATTATTATTATTATTATTATTATTATTA
>NC_056530.1:19077118-19077714 GCF_019175285.1 Sceloporus undulatus
TTATCTGCAGGCTGGCATCTCCCCCTTTGACCATGTGAGTCACTGGTAGATTTTCCAATTCAAAGACATTTAAAGGTCCATTTGCAATTTAAAGAAGATGTTTGACTGCAGGCTCCTATGTATGGATATTAGGTTGCCTTGAAAGCACAGGAGCATGCCTTATAAAAAATATGTGGAAATCTTATCAGGAAGGAGATTCTTTTCCTTCCATAGATATAATTAAGCCATTGCAGGAAACACCATTCCCTATATGTTGGATTTGTTTTCCTAACTTACTTGGTGTCCAGAATATGAGTTTCCAAAGTGCAGAATAAGTGCCATTTCATCCATTCCTCACTACCAGGCTATTCTTTCTCCCAGGGCATCAAAGACCTTAGTAGCAGCCATAAACCCTATTAAACCTTGCTGGGGAAGCCAATTACCACCTGTAAACGCATTAGACTTGATCAGTGAGAGACTAATCTGCCCAACAGCAAACAGGGGCTCAAATTGGGGGATTGAAAGACACCAGCAGAACTAAGACAGACCGGGTAAGAAGCCAGAAAGCCTCTTGACAAGAGGAGAAGAAAAGGGAGAAGGAGGAAGAGGAGGAGGAG